>NC_073264.2:59354648-59675648 GCF_029289425.2 Pan paniscus
CGGCTCACTGCAGCTTCCGCCTCCCGGGTTCAAGCAATTCTGCTGCCTCAGCCTCCTGACTAGCTGGGACTGCAGGCGTGCACCACCACGCCCAGCTAATTTTTGTATTTTTAGTAGAGACGAGGTTTCACCATGTTGGCCAGGATGGTCTCGATCTCTTGACCTCATGATCCACCCACCTTGGCCTCCCAAAGTGCTGGGATTACAGGCATGAACCACCATGCCCAGCTGACTTTTTCTTAAATTGTATTAATTTTCAGAATTTTATACCTATTTCTCTTGGCATTTGCACTGTGATATTAAGTAAACGTTCTCATTTAGTTAAAGTCATCCCTCAAAATAGTGAAAGCTATGAATTTATTCCAGTGATGCTACCATTTCTTTCTTTCTTTTTTTTTTTTTTTTTTGAGACGTTTCATCTTTGTTGCCCGTCCAGCTGGAGTGCTATAGCGTGATCCCAGCTCACTGCAACCTCTGCCTCCCAGGCTCAAGCAATCCTCCTGCCTCAGCCTCCCTAGTAGCTGGGATTATAGGCGCCCGCCACCACGCCTGGCTAAGTTTTTTGTATCTTTAGTAGAGACAGGGTTTCTCCATGTTGGTCAGGCTGGTCTCAAACTCCTGACCTCAGGTGATCGGCCCGCCTCTGCCTCCCAAAGTGCTGGGATTACAGGTGTGAGCCACCGACCCCGGCTTACCATTTCTTAAAATGTTCATTTTAATGTCTTCCAAAGCTAGTGAGCCACATATGAAAATTGGCCTCTTTAATTTATGACTATATTTGTGACTGAGTTCATTGAATGTTTTAAGTAGTGATGGTTTCACTGAAATAAGCAATTAACCTAATAAGTACAGTTGACCCTTGAACAACATGGGTTTGAATTATGTGGGTCCACTCATATGCTGTTTTTTAGGAAATATGCTAGAAAAATTTTGGAGATTTGCAACAATTTGAAAAAACATAGACAAACCATGTAGCCTAGAAATATCAAAAAAATTAAGAAAAAGATACATCATGAATGTATAAAAATATATATATAGATACTGGTCTGTTTATGTGTTAATCGACTATTCATGTTATTGGTAAGACTGCTCAGTCAACAGTAGACTATTGGTAGTTAAGTTTTCGGGGAGTCAAAAATTATACATGGATTTTCAACTGCTTGGGGGTCCACACCCCTAATCCCTGCATTGTTCAAGGGTCAGCTGTAACTACTTTGAAGGGAAAAACAATCATGAATATGTACATTTATACAGGTTCTGATATGTGTTTTATGATGCAGTTAGAGCTAGAAGGTATCAGGATTGTACATTTAGAGAGAAAAAGTAGTATGACATTTTAAAATGCATGTTACATTATTTCTTGTAAAATAGAATTTGGTCAAAACGTAGTTTTGATCTAGGACAAATTGATTTAGTAATGGAATTGTTTTTAAAAGACTGCCTTGTGGGTCTTAATAAGGTCTTCAGTATAGTATGTTAGGACATTATGATGATGTTTATTGGGTTTTGCAGTACCATTTTATTTATTGATATGTAACCTTAGTTGTGAGAGAGAAAACTCAGAATCTTGATTGTATTTACACAAAGTTGAAAATACTTTCACTCCACTCTATCTCACTTGCTTTTAAATGCAATAATACTTGTTATCATATTCACTATTATCTGCTAAAGGCCATTTCAATTACTTTAACATGGAGTTATGGCTTACCCTGTTATTCAAAATGTAAAATAAAGAATGGCTTAACTGGAATTACTTTGAAGATTGTGGCTATGCATTGCTGAATTGTACCAGTCCACTTTTGTCATATAGTGAAGTAGATGTATATGTACATAAAGTTTTCTGGTAAAAGTTATCATCTTAGCTATAAAAAATATTTTTGTCACACAGGGGCTATTTTTGGAGCATTACAAGATATACTTGGGAGCCGTTCTGTTTCAAAGGAATATTATAATCAGACGGGCCGTATACCTGATTGGTGTTCTCTCAATAACCCACCTTTGGAAATGATGTTTGATGTCGGGAAAACTCAGCCACCTCTGATGAAGAGAGCATTTTCCACTGAGAAATAGAAGTTTGATTAAAAATCAACCTTGCTTCATATCAAATATTTAACCAATTATAAGCAAATTGTACAAAGTATGTAGGATGTTTTGTTATAGAGGACTATAGTGGAAGTGAAAGCATTCTGTGTTTACTCTTTGCATTAATATATAATTCTTTTGACTTTGTTTCTCTTGTGTAGTGGTAAAATGGTAGCTGGTGCTTATTGAGATTTGCTGTATTTATATCAATAAAGTATAGTAAAGCAGTTTGATTTTGGAAGTTTGTTATGTGGCTTTTTTTTTTTTTTTGAGACGGAGTCTCGCTCTGTCACTTAGGCTGGAGTGCAGTGGCACAATCTCTACTCACTGCAAGCTCCGCCTCCCGGGTTCACGCCATTCTCCTGTCTCAGCCTCCTGAGTAGCTGGGACTATAGGCACACGCCACCCCGCCCGGCTAATTTTTTGTATATTTAGTAGAGACGGGGTTTCACCATGTTAGCCAGGATGGTCTCAATTTCCTGACCTCGTGATCCACCCTCCTCGGCCTGCCAAAGTGCTGGGATTACAGGCGTGAACCACCGTACCAGCCTATGTTGCTTGTTTTTCAAAAAGAATAGTATTTCTCCACAGTTCACATAACCTGTTCTGGGCTCATTAATTGTGTTTCCAGCAGTTACTCCATTTAAAGCATAAATAGTGTTAACCATTACCAGTTATTTCAAATACTAACATGGGTCCATTTAAAAAAAATATTTATTTTGGTACTTGGGTGTCCATATTATAATAATGTTGTTTTTCCAGAAATATATTTGATCTTTGGACTGAGAATGTTTGGTAACATAGTCAAGCATTTGTTAAGCCAAGTGTGGAAATGTTCACTTTTTAACTTTACAGTTTTTTTAATGAGCAATTCTACATTTCTAAGAAAAAAGATACTTCATTTTTATATAAGGTTACCACTGCTTTATAAAAATGTATTCACAATGTCATTAATCTTTGTGTTTGTGCTTTATATCTTCTCAGGGCAGAGGTTCTTGAAATATGTACTCAATCATTTAACTTTTATTTTATTTTTTCATTTGTTTTTAATGAACTACCTCTTGTTGAAATTTTGCTGGCTTCATTCTTTCGGGATACCTGTGTCCTCTAGTCCTACCTCTCTTCCATAGCACTCTTTCCTTAAGCACAGTATCCATAATTGGGGCACTTCTAACTTTTACCTTGTAATCGTTTCAACAGAGGTTTTATCTTCTTTTCTGGAATATAAGCTCTCGTAGAACAAGGCTTGTCTATTTCTTAACTTTGAAACCTCCCAGGAGGATTGCCAGGAATAGGTATACTATTATTTGCCAATTGGATGGATTTACTATTTTATTAACATTATCTCTTTTTTCAGTAAACATGAACTTTACATTTATATTGACCTCATATTTTGGTGAATTTAGATTATTTATGAGAAGTTTTCATCATTGAATAATATCAAAAACAGGATCTGTGACTGAAATAGAGCTTTAAAACTAGCTATAAAGTAGCAGACAACTAGTGGCTGAAGTTAAGGAACGTAGCCCTCTGTTATAGGTTGAATTATGTCCCTCAAAAAGATAGGTTGAAGTCCCAACCCATGTACCTTGTGAACGTGACCTTATTTGGAAATAGAGTTGCAGATGTAGTCAAATTAAGATGCGATCATTAGGGTGGCGCCCCGATCCAGTAAGACTGGCATCTTTATAAGAAGAGGAAGCCAGTTGTGGCGGCCCATCCCTGTAATCCCAGCAATTTGGGAGGCTGAGGCGGGTGGATCACTTGAGGTCAGGAGTTCAAGACCAGCCTGGCCAACATGGTGAAACCCTATGTTTACCAAAAATACAAAAATTAGCCAGGTGTGGTCCTGTATGCCTGTAATCCCAGCTACTCCAGAGGCTGAGGCAGGAGGATTGCTTGAACCCGGGATGCGGAGGCTGCAGTGATCCAAGATCACGCTACTGCACTCCAGCCTGGGTGACAGAGTGAGACCCTGTCTCAAAAAAAAACAAAAACAAAAAACCCTAAGGAAAGCCATGCCTAACATATTCCAGGATTGACAAGGAGACCAATTTGGCTTGTGTAGAGTGAGTAAGGAGAAGAAAAGCAATAGTAGATGGGGGAGTGGGTGGATATCTTGTAAGGATACATCTTACTGAGTAAAACAGGGTGCCCTTGGAGGGTTTTGAGTGGAATGACAAGATCTGGCTTGTTTATACCGGATTATTCTGGATGTTGCGTTAAGAATCGAGTTTAGAGAGACAAACTGAAGCAGGAAAATCAGTTAAGAAACCATTGCAGTAATCCCAGTGAGATGATGTTTTAAGCAAAGGTGCTAGCAGTAAAGATGAGAAGCCTGATTCTGGATACATGGAAGGTAGACCAACAGGCTTTCCTGATAGATCTTATGTGGGTGTTTCAGTTACCTATTGCTATGTAACAAACTTCTAAAAGTTAGTAGCTTAAAACAATATGAATCGTATTTGCTTATGGTTTTGTGGGTCAGAATTCAGGCAAGACTCAGGTGAGCAATTCTGTTCCACGTAGTATGAGCTGGAGATAGCCACCTGGCTGTATTTAATTGGTGTGCTGGGATGGAAGGTCTAGGACAGCCTTGTTTACAAGTCTCAGTGTCAGTGCTCTCCACATGCCTTCTCTGTCTTCCACATGCTTCTCTCCACATGGCTGGCTTAGGCTCCCTCAGCATGGTGGTCTCAGAATACTGATTTGTTACTTGGCAGCTTGGATCCAAACTCCATTGTGTGAGTTCTCCTCAAGACACTGTTTGCATCATGCTTTCTGTTGTCCTATTAGCCAAAGTTAGTCACATGGCCAAGCTCACAGTCGGTATGGGAGGGGAATATTGAAAGACACTTTCACAATGGGGTTGGAGAGATAGGAATCAATAATGTTTCCAATATTTTTCATCCATGCAACTAGAAGGATGGTGTTACCGTTAATGGGGAAAAAAAGGAAAACTACAGGAGAAACAAGTTTTGGGGCAAAGATCAAGAATTAGTTTTTGTACATGTTAAGTATGAGATATCTACTAAACATCCAAATGGATATAGATGTTTGATATTTAAGAGAGAGATCTGGGCTCTCTTAGAAGTTTTGAATCGGCCGGGCACGGTGGCTCAGGCCTGTAATCCCAGCACTTTGGGAGGCCGAGGCGGGTGGATCACTCGAGGTCAGGAGTTCGAGACCAGCCTGACCAATATGGTGAAATCCTGTCTCTACTAAAAATACAAAAATTAGCCGGGTGTGGTGGCGGGTGCCTGTAGTCCTAGCTATTCGGGAGGTTGAGACAGGAGAATTGCTTGAACCCGGGAGGCGGCAGTTGCAGTGAGCCAAGATCATGCCACTGCACTCCAGCCTGGGCGACAGAGTGAGACTCCGTCTCAAAAAAAAAAAAAAAAAAAAAAAAGTTGTGAATCATCAGCAAGTATCGCAATTAAAACTGTGAGATCACCAAGTGCATGAGTGTGGATAGAGAAGGGGACCAAGGACTCACCCATCCATGGAGCACTCCCAAGTGAAGAGATAGGAGAGAAAGGAAGTAGCTGGTGAGATAGGGTAGAAAACAAGAAAGCGTTAGTGTGCTGGAAGCCAAGGGGGAGATGTGGATCCAGCATGGAGTGATAAAATTTGTAACAAATTTCTGATACTCCAAGTAAATTAGGACTTGCAATTAACAATTCGATTTTGTGGAGATGAATGATGACCTTTTCATGTACAGTTTAGTAGACTAGTGGGGTGTGCCGGGAGGGACGGAAAGTCCTGACTAGGGTGGGTTGAGAAGAGCAAGAAGTGCCTGACATCTGGGAACTAATCTAACACAGGTAAGCCTCAATGCTATTACAGATTGATATGACGCTTTCGGCAAACTATGCTTTTCTTCTATTTTTCACATAACACTTCAGACAAGTTGGTTACTGTCCAACTCAAAACACCAAACCTCCCTCTTGCTAAACGAGTGACTTACTTTATCAGTTTCACATTTATCCCTCCTTTAGTCTGCCATCCTTATAGATAAGATTTCAGATCCTAGAATTGCCCTGGTTTTCTGAGAGCACCCAATTCAGAACCCCTACTTACTTAGACCCTCCCCCAAATTACCCAACAAAAGCCAAGATCCTATAATCACCATCTTACTGAATCACCCCACACTTCTCCCTTGTTGCCATGAGTAATAAACTAAACGTATTTGACAACAGGTGTGGGGGTTTTCTGGGTTTTTTTGTTTGTTGTTTTGTTTTGTTTTGTTTTGGTCTATGGCTGAAGGGCATTGTCAGGGTTAAGAGATGGGAGGGAGGGGAAACTTGAGCTTAGGCAAAAGGGGATGGGCTTTTGCTACACAGGGGAACAGAGAAATAGAATGGCAGCCTGTGAGGAAACTAGGTCGAAGTTTTTAAGATAAATAACAGCATGTTTGTGTGTTGAACGGAAAAATCAAGAAGGGAGAAAAATTGATCCTTTAGTAGAGAGCTGGGGGATGACACGTGGAGGGTACAGGATCCAGTGCTTTAGGCAGGGTTGGCTTCAGGTAGGAAGGAGCATAAACCGTTCGCCTACGTGGTCTGGCGGGTGAGATCCTGGAATGTGTCTGGCTGTGGTGGTCCGAGTGGGCAAGGACATTCTGCTGACTTCACAGTTCTCTGTGCAAAGGGGAGAAGGCGGAAACCTTTCCTCCCTCACATATCCAATTGCCTATCCTAATTTTCATATCTCAGTTGTTTTGTACGTCTTTAAAGAGCCTTTACTAGAATCTTAATTTCCTAGTATCCATCCCCAAGAAGAATGGAAGAAAACTTGATGTATGCACTGGTGGTATAAATCTCACTACCAAAAGAACTATTTTTCACTATATATTTCTTCAGGGATAGACTCCATATTGAGAATAGGAAAAAGGACAGAGAGAGAGAGAGAGAGGAAGAGAAACAGAGAAGGATAAATTGGTTCTTTTTCTTCGGAGTCCTCAGGTGCCTCTGAATGTTTTTACATCCGGTCTCTTAAATTTTAGAAGAGCAGCCAAAATGTGGGGCTCATAGGTTTGTTAAGATAACAATTAAAACTGCCCTCTACCACTAACTATCCAAGTATGCACAGTAACACAAAAAACTAGTCTTTAACAGTGGGCATTTGGTTTCCTCTGTGTTTTAAGGAGAATACGGGGAGGACGTGTGATTTCAATTGCGCAAACACAGTTTGTGACCTGTTTCGTTTACAAAAGGTTAACTTTTTACTGGAGAATCTGGTTAATATTGAAAGTGTTTAAATTAATTCTGCTTAAGAACTCTGTAGTTTAAGTGCTTTAGTGAAAGCGTTTAAGTTTCAGGAAAAAAGACATAACCTGCGCCCAACGTGGGGCTCGAACCCACGACCCTGGGATTAAGAGTCCCATGCTCTACCGACTGAGCTAGCCGGGCGCCTATTACAGTAGCCTGCTTTTCTCCTTCTTGAGGAGTGTTTAACTACATGGTTTTTCTATTCTTCGCGTAGTTTCTTTTCTAAAAAAATTTATAACGTACTATTAGATCGGCACTTCAGAATTATTTTTCAGAGCGTTCTAAATATTTAATTGTACTTAGATTTAAGAATGTTTGTATATGTATCCAAAGATCATTGAAAACTTATGCGAATCTTTATCATTACAGAGTCACTGAATCTTTTTAACAAAGTGTTTAAAAATATTTACCAACCAATATGTTTTGTTTACATAAACACATATCAAGGCCATCCAACTTCCATCAAATGGCATTCCGGATTCCTACATGTTTGGGCTCCGCATTTAGAAACAAAGTCCAATCTCTGAGGGGTTAGTTTCCCTGAACAACCGCGGGGCTTAGCTATTTTCTTTAGCATGGTCTGATGAAGGAGAGTTAAATTCAGAAAAGGGGGGCTTCGAGTCAATTAATATAAGGTCTCTTTAGAGTAATTGTCTGACAATGAGAGATAGGACGTTTGGAGGGTGCTATTATTCTCCTCAAGTGACAGAAGCTGGGAGGAAAGAATTATAGTCTCTGAATCTAATGGTAAAGAATGTGAACTCTAACAGGCAAAGGGTCAGAAACCCGATTTTAATCAAATTACCATAGGAGATACTGGAATAATGTCATATGGAAATACATATATTCTGAAATGATGGTGAACCTTTCTAGATAAGAAATTCTGTCCGGGCGCGGGATGCCTGTAATCCCAACACTTTGGGAGGCCAAGGCAGGTGGATCACGAGGTCAGGAGTTCGAGACCAGCCTGGCCAAAATAGTGACCCCCCCCACCCCACCCCTCCACCCCCCCGTCCCCAACTCCCGTCTCTACTAAAAATACAAAAACTTAGCCGATCCTGGTGGCCGGCACCTGTAATCCCAGCTACTTGGGAGGCTGAGGCAGAAGAGTCGCTTGAACCCGGGAGGCGGAGGTTGCAGTGAGCCAATATCACGCCATTGTACTACAGCCTGGGCGACAGTGCGAGACTCCATATCAAAAAAAAAAAAAAAAGAAAAAGAAATTCTTCTAATTTCTGTGATAATGGAGAGGGGTGTGGTGTTTATACTACTACTTAGCAGTGCAAGTTAAAGACCAATTTGTAAACCTGAAAATAACAAAGAATTCTTAGGATAGTATCCCCAAAGCACAGTATTTGGAAGCTAGAAACATTGGGCATCACATTTCCTGAGGTATTCAATTTAAAAATAATAACATATGTCATAAAATAGTATACATTTAGAGTTGTCTTGCTCTGTCGCCCAGGCTGGAGTGCAGTGGCATGATCTCGGCTCACTACAACCTCCGCCTCCCGGGTTCAAGCAATTCTCCTGCCTCAGCCTCAGCCTCCGGAGTAGCTGGGACTACAGGCATGCAACACCACGCCCAGCTAATTTTTGTATTTTTAGTAGAGACAGGGTTTCACCATGTTGGTCAGGCTGGTCTCAAACTCCTGACATCAGGTGATCCGCCTGCCTTGGCCTCCCAAAGTGCTGGGATTATAGGCGTGAGCCACCGCGCCCGGCCGAAAGAACCCCCAAATTCTTAATTATTAATAAATATTGAGTGCACTAGGCACTCAAATAGTGTTTATCACACACAAGTAATGATGTTAATTAAAAGATTAACTGATACCTAAACAAGTTTTGAGTACTTACGGTTTACCTCCAAGGCCAACCCTTCTGCAACTATTAACCTTTAGCTTTCTTCAACACTTTCTTGGACTATCTTGGTCTAAATCCGAACTCCCCAGGAAAGAACTGCAACTAGAGGCCAGGTGCAGTGGCTCACGCCTGTAATCCCAGCACTTTGGAAGGCCAAGGAGGGTGAATCACCTGAGGTCAGGAGTGTGAGATCAGCCTGGCCAACATGGTGAAACTCGGTCTCTACTAAAAATACAAAAACTAGCCTGGCATGGTGGTGCACACCTGTAATTCCAGCTACGCGGGCAGTTGAGGCAGAAGAATCGCTTGAACCCCGGGGGTCAGAGGTTGCAGTGAGCAGAGATCATGCCACTGCACTCCAGCCTGGGTGACAGAGCAAGATTCAGTCTCAAAAAAAAAAAAAAAAAAAAAAAAAAACAACAAAAAAAACCACTTACAACTAGAATGTTTTAACGAGGGTTAGGTAAATTAAGTGGCTAGTCTTCCAAGTCATTCAAGTCCTTTTATCTATCGGTTTGTTCAAGAATAAAAACATCAATTGTAATGCTTCATTAGCAGGAAAAAGCAAAAGCAACTGAAATTCCTTTTTCCCCCTTACTTTCTATACCCAATTCTGCAAGCCCTATGTCTTAGCCCATGTTCTGCTGCTATAACAGAATACTACAGACTAGGTAATTCATAAACAAGAAAAGTTTATTTGGCTCATGGTTTTAGAAGTCCAAGAGCATGGCACTGACATCTGGCAAGGGCATTGTGCTGTGTTATCCCATGACAGAGGATCAGAAGAGCAAGCGAATATGTGAGACAGAGAAAGCTGAAATCCAGTGAAACTCACCCCTTTATTAGGAACCCACTTCCAAGATAACTAACCCATTCTGAAAATGTCATTCATCCATAGTGCCCTCATGACCTAATCACCTCTTAAAGGCCCCACATCGCAATACCATTACATTGGCAATTAAATTTCAACACGTGTTTTGAAGGGGACATTCAAACCATAGCTCCCTACACATCTGAAATCCATCTACACATTTCCACCTCCACTGCCACCACTTTAGTCCAAATCACTCTCCATTACTGCTAGCTCACAAAAGTGCAATAACTTTCCAACTAGTATCCCTGCCTCTCTTCTTTCCCTTAGCTATCATTCTTCACACAGAAACAAGAGGTCATTTAATGATTTAAATCAAATCATATAATTCTCTTGCTTTAAAAACTCCTGATAACCTCACAGTAGAAAACCAATAATAAATGTGAAAAGAATGATGGAATTAGAAAATCACCATTTGGCAACCATTGTAATAATCAATTCAAATAAGAATCATCAGATATTAGAATTAATGAGTGAAATGTTGAGGCATAAACAGGATGTGTACATATTCTCAAAGTATTTCCTCACAAGATACTAATTACAAAGGGAAAAATGAAACATTATCAGGGATAAATCTTCAGCAAGTGATCAAAGTTAACATTATCAGCAATAAAACAACTAACATCATGTCCCTTCTAATGTAATGCTCTGACATGAATGAATACAAGGTCATTTCTGTAGTATTCCTGCCATAAATGCATCACTCGAATCAAATAACAAAAAAATCAAACCTAAATTAAGGAATATTCTACAAAATAAATGGTTTGTATTCTTCAAAAATGTTCATGCCATGAAAACTGAAGAAATACTAAGCAACTATTTTCCAGACTAAAGCAGACTGGAAACATGACAACTGAATGCAAGGTGTGATCTTGGATTTTCTTTTGCTATGAAGGACATTATTGGGCCATTTACCAAAAAAAAAAAAAAATGCATAAAGTTGATAGATCATAGTATTGGTAATTTTCTGATTTTCACAATACTGTGTCTCTGTGAAATAATGTTCCTGTGTTGGGGGAAAATACACACTGACGTATTAATATTTAGGAGTAAAAAAAATGCTGATGCCCTATTTACAATCGGATTAAAATTCAAACCACTTCAAGATTTGGTCTCCTGTGCACTTGTTCTCTTCCTGTCATTCTTCCCCACTTAATCATTATGAGAGGTCACTCTGACGTGACAGTTCCCAGCGCAAGCCAAGTTTTTTACTGTTCCCTAAACCACTGTCTTTTGTTACCCTATTTTAGTTTAAATATCACTCACTCAGAAAGTCATTCCCTGAGCACTGCCTAAAGTTAGTACCTCCATTGTCTATTAAAGCACTCTTTCTTCTTACTATTTTGCTTATTTATTGTTACCTATTTCTTCCCACTGAATGGAAATTCCATTAGAAATGGGGGTATGCTCTGTTCACGGCTTTTTCTTGAACACGTGGAATATATTAGCGCTCAAAAAATATCTTTAATCAGACTTATCTTTAACTCTTACCAAAAAGCGTTATACTCATAGAAAGAGCACTAATACTTCTGTAAAATTCTAAGCTGAATTCAAAGACGATACCCTTTAAGTGAAACTTCACGAGAGCCTGAGCACAAGGAGGTGAAGTGGATGCCATCAAGATTCTGGGTCAGGGTCGGGACGCGGAGGAAGACAGGTTACTTCGCGCCTACTGCTTTTTCTACTTTTTGTGAGAGTATACGAGCATCTCTCCCTTTGGCTTAAAGAAAGAATAAAGTGAGGAGAGAATAATAATATAAAAGATAAATAATAATTCCAAGGAAAGGAATAGAGCAGCTTCTCAGATACCACGACGCCAAGCGGCTCAAAGTACGCGAACTGAAGGAGGAGCCTTTGCTTTCCCCAACCCCGCCTCCATTGCTTCTGCACATGCGCGCCGCCAGCCTCTCGCGGCCCGCTTTTTTCCCACAATACTCCTCGTCCTGGGGGCCGGAGCCGCGGAACGAGCCACAGAGGAAAAGGTTATTGGTTGGCGGTTCAGCCAATGAGCGGGCCTGTTACTAGTTTGCGGCATCCTGTGGTATAGGGGAAGCGCTCCGGGCCTGGAATCCCTACGCGTCCCGTTGGGTTTAGCACGATGAGCTCAATCGGCACTGGGGTGAGTTCGCTGTCTGTCGGTGTAATAGTTTAACCTAAGGATTGGGGTTGAAGGGAACTCGGACAGACCACATGGGGTTCGCGGACCCAGGGTGCTCTGAGACCGCCTTCGGCTGGGTGGGCCATTTGCAGCTGTTTGGAGACCGGTCGTCTTTATCCCCTATATGCTAGGCCTGCGTCTCAGGTGACCGTGACTCCTGAAGCTTTTCAGCGCAGGTGTAGCCGGCTTGGCGTCGCCGCAGTGAGGTTTGGAGCCGCTTTGGATTGCTGAGTCACTTTCTTCAGCCACTTAGGGAAACCGAAAGTGGAAACTCGTGGGGCTTGAAATAGTGTGTTCTCTTGAGAACCACCGAGGCAGTGAGATTTGGGATTCCGGGGTCTGGAGATCGTGCTTTTTGTGTACTGCGTTTGCAGTTCCCAGGGTGCTGCTGATTCACGGGCCTTCTCTGTCTTTAAGTGTGCAGATCATTGACCGCTCAGTTTAAGAGTCACTGGAAATCCTGTCGGAACAGAACTAATAAAAATTGTCTGAAAAACAATCTGATGAATCCTTCAGTTTTTCCTTTCTCGTTTTTCCTATACAAATTACCTAACAGCGCTTGTAGGCATTTATTCCGTAAACGTTTAAATGGTTACTTAGGAACTTAACAGCTTCAGACTTTTCATAGACTGTTGAGGATTTTGCAGTGGGACTTGTTAACTTGTTTGGCTTTCCTTTGTTAAACGTATTGCATATGTGCAGTCAGTTTACTCCTTTTATGTACTTCTCTATATAGAAAATACAGTTTCTAAAAGATTTATTGGTTATTTGCACTAGAGTTATTGAATAATGAGTTTCTCAGTTCCTCAATTTCTACTTCTTAACAAGATTCTCATGCTCAGCCTTAAGTTCAAGTACTGGTGTTCTAAATTTGATAATAGGTAACTTATGTCTGGAATGGTTTAATCCATTCGGTTATGAATGCTGAAGTTCTGCCATACTTTTCTTGGATAAGTAAATGCTCAGTATTAAATCTTGTAGCAAACTGACTTTGCAATTATATTAATATTACCTTCAATTAATAGTATTTCATTCTACAAACCTTTTAAAGAATACTTGATAATGTAACCATGTGGGATATTTTAGTAACAATGGTAGGGTTAATGATCTGGGTTTAACAGATCAGGAAACAGACTCAGAAAGTACCACTGCTGAAGGCTTATCTTCTGTCTTCATTTCTCCCAAGAACTCCAGATACGAATATTTGTTTGTCTGCTTGACATGTCTGTCCACTTGATCGTTTAATAGTCATTTCGTACTGCATGTGAAAGTAGAGCTCTGGGTTTTCTCCTCACCTTGCCATTTTGCATCTACTACAGTCTTCAGCTCAGTGAATGGTCATATGAAAAAATCTGTCATTCATCTTTAATTCCTTTTTTTACTTTACTCCCAGAACCAACGCTTTAGCAAGTTTATTTTTTTATTTTTATTTTGTTTGAGACGGAGTCTTGCTCTGTTGCCAGGCTGGAGTGCAGTGGCACGATCTTGGCTCACTGCAACCTGTGCCTCCCAGGTTCAAGCAATTCTCCTGTCTCAGCCTCCCGAAGAGCTGGGACTACAGGTGCGCACCACCACGCCCAGCTAATTTTTGTATTTTTCGTAGAGATGAGGTTTCACCATGTTGGCCAGGATGGTCTCCATCTCTTGACCTTGTGATCAGCCCGCCTCACCCTCCCAAAGTGCTGGGATTACAGGCATGAGCCATCACGCCCGGCCTAGCAAGTTTATTTTTATTATTTTTATATTTTACTCTACTCTCAAAAAATATTCCCTTCTACCTCTTCTCTCGTCTAAGCTACTACCACTATCTTTGGAACACCTTATCTTTGCTTCTGTTGTTCTCTCTACAACTTATTTTCCACATAAAGCCAGAATGATGTTTTTAAAAATATAGATGATACCACTCCCCCTGCTTAAATTTCTCATTGCATTTAGAATAAAATACAAAGTCCTTTTTCCATCCTGGAAGACCCAACATAATCTGGCCCTCAGCTACCTCACTAACACAGTTTACTCTTCTTTCTGCTGCTTACAGTGCTTGGGACACAGTGACCTTATTTCTGTTTCTTGACTGTGCTAGCCTTATTTCTACCCTAAGATCTTTGTGCCAAATGCCAAGAAGACTTTTCCTTCATATCTTAAATGGCTAGCTCCTTGTCATTTAGGTTTGACTCAGCCTAAATATAACCGCCCAGAAGGCCTTCCCTGATGATGTAGTCTGTAGTAGTTCATTGCTTTACTCTTTTATTTTCATCTTAGTGCCTTTTCTGATTTACTGCTGTACCTCTAGCACCTAGATTCATGTCTGATGTGAAATTGAAGGACTTAATGAATGAGTATACCTTTGTATTCCATATAGTGAGTAACATAATAGATACCATTAACTGCTTGGTGAATGCCGAATGATTTGTTTGAAGTCTTTTAGTTTGTTAATGGCAGAATTATCGTTACAAATTTAAATGTTCGAACTCCAGTGCTGGTTCTACTGCCCCATATTAATCTTTTTCAAAAATGAGTTTTGTAGTCTGGGTGAAAAGTGTTCTGACTTCACCTGGGACCTGTATCCATTACTCTTCAATAGCTGAAATCTAAGGTATATAGCTTTATCTTAGCTACTGTTGCTGCTCTGACAAGTTTCCCTTTCCTCTCTTGAAAGCAAGGTCTTTGTTGGGATATAACAGGTTCCTGATGTTTCAGCCATTTAGAGGGGAAGAAACTGTATGGTCATTACTGCCAAAGATACAAGCTTACTGTTGCCCTTTTCTCCTTAAGTATGACCTGTCAGCCTCTACATTCTCTCCTGACGGAAGAGTTTTTCAAGTTGAATATGCTATGAAGGCTGTGGAAAATAGTAGGTAAGAAACATTTAACCAGGTATTACATGTCTCCTTTTATTTTATATATTTTTGGCGATTAGGCTTTGTTATGTTACTTTGGTACAAATTAGTATATGTCCCCAAATCTCAATTTATTCATTTCCAGAGCCCCAGTCCTATATTTCTCGTTGATTCCAGGATTATCCACTTAGATTTTCCATGTTGCAGAGTGTATAAATCACATTCATTATCATCTTGTTTTCCATTTTCAAATTCTTGATTTGTATCATAGGCTTCCTCAGCCATTAGGTTTGTGACCTTGTTATTTTTTATTTCTCATACATCTTGTGTTTTAAATGTCTTATGCAATTAGTCACATGTTCGATTCAGCAAAGATTTTTTCTATGTCTGTCTCTGTTTTGAGACCTGAGTCTCACTCTGTCACCCAGGCTAGAGTGCAGTGGCACGATCTTGGCTCACTGCAACCTCCGCCTCCTGGGTTCAAGTGATTCTCTTGCCTCAACCTCCCCAGTAGCTGGGATTACAGGCATGTGCCACCATGCCCGGATAATTTTTGCATTTTTAGTAGAGACAGGGTTTTGCCACGTTGGCCAGGCTGGTCTCAAACCCCTGGCCTCAAGTGATCCGCTCACCTCGGACTCCCAGAGAGTAGCCCCAGTCCTATATTTCTCGTTGATTACAAAGAGCTGGGATTATAGACGTGAGTCACCGCGGCCAGCCTAAATACGATTTTAAAAAGTCAGATTTATGCAAAGATGAGGAAATATCTTTAAAAAATTGAAACCTTAAAAACGAATGTGTTTTTTCCTGAATGAAGAAAAAATGCAGCCGGGCGTGGTGGCTCATGCCTGTAATCCCAGCACTTTGGGAGGCTGAGGCGGGCGGATCACCTGAGGTCAGGAGTTTGAGACCAGCCTGGCCAACATGGTAAAACCCTGTCTCTACTAAAAAATAACAGAATACAAAAATTAGCCGGGTGTGATGGCACACGTCGTAGTTTCAGCTACTTGGGAGGCTGAGGCAGGAGAATCACTTGAACCTGGCAGGTGGACGTTGCAGTGAGCCAAGATTGCACCACTGCACTCCAGCCTAAGCAACAGAGACTCTGTCTCAGAAAAAGCTAGGATTTTAAAAATGAGACGTAGTTTCACTCTTGTTGCCCAGGCTGGGGTGCAGTGGCACAATGTTGGCTCGCCGCAACCTCTGCCTCCCAGGTTCAAGCAATTCTCTCAGCCTCCCAAGTAGCTGGGATTACAGACATGCACCACCATGGCCAGCTAATTTTGTATTTTTAGTAGAGACAGGGTTTCTCCATGTTGGTCAGGCTGGTCTCGAACTCCTGACCTCAGGTGATCCGCCTGCCTCAGCCTCCCAAAGTGCTGGGATTACAGGCATGAGCCACGGCGCCCGGCCTAAAAGTTCTTCTTTTTAAAGATGTATTAACCTGTCCTTTGATACTACACCCAAAGTGAACAAATGCTAGTTTCTTATTTTTTAAAAAAATGTTTATTTATTTTAAAAAAGAGGCATGGTCTCACTCACTATGTTGCCTCGGCTGGTCTTGAACTTTTGGGCTCAAGTAATCCTCCTGCCTTGGCCTCCCAAAGTGATGGGATTACAGGTGTGAGTCACTGCGCCTGGCCTATTATTCCTTTTTTTTAAAAAAAACTTTTTTTGGGGGCAGGACATAGGATCTCGCTTTGTCACCCAGGCTGGAGTGCAGTGGTGTGATTACAGCTTACTGCAGACTCGACCTCCTGGTCTCGAGCTATTCTCCTCCCTCAGCCCCACAAGGTAGTTGGGACTGCAGGCATGTGCCACCACGCCTGGCAAATTTTTTGTAGAGACAGGGTTTCACCATGTGGCCCAGGCTGGTCTCAAACTCCTGAGCCCAAGTGATCCGCCTGCTTAGGCCTCCCAAAGTGCTGGTATTATAGGTGTGAGCCACCGCACCCAGCCGAAGTCTTTGAATTCTTATGAAAATAATTTTGACCTCGAAGACTGCCTGAAAGGATCTCAGAGATTTCCAGATTTTCAAGAATGTTTTAAACAGTGTGGAAGATGTTGAGTTGAGATAATTAAGACAGGCTTCCTGCTGGGCGTGAGCCACGCCTGTAATCCTAGCACTTTGGGAGGCTGAGGCAGGTGGATTGCTTGAGCTCAGGAGTTCGAGACCAGCCTGAGCAACATGGTGAAATCCCGTCTCTACTGAAAATACAAAAAATTAGCCGGGCATGGCAGTGCGCGCCTGTAATCCCAGCTACTTGGGAGGTTGAGACAGGAGAATCACTTGAACCCGGGAGATGGAGGTTGCAGTGAGCCAAGATCACGCCACTGTACTCCAGCTGGGGCAACAGAGCGAGACTCCATCTCCAAAAAAAAAAAAAATAGGGACAGAGTTTCAAAATGTTGGCCTGGCTGGTCTTGAACTCCTGGCCTCAGGCAATCCTTTCACTTGGGCCTTCCAAAGTCCTGAGGTTACATTCTGACCTGTACTGCTTGAGTTCAACTAAGTTTGCAAACCTTTTGGGGAAATTCATTTAAATAGGCAGTAGTGAAGAGGAAATGTATTCTAGCATCCAGGATAACCTCAAAGACATGGAATCAAAAATGAACATGAGGTTTTTGAAGGTTGACAGTGAGGTAACCAGTAGAGTACAGAATTTATAACAGGAAATTGAATATGCTCAGGGGGCTCTGCCAGACCCTTAGGAGTTTAAACTTGCAAGGGGAGCCATGGAAGAAGACACCTAAAGTGTTGGGGAAGGAGTGTCAGAAATTCTTAGAAAATTTGTTGTGTGCATCTGTTGTTCATTTTTCTGGGAGGAAATGCCATAGTTTCATCAGATTTTAAGAGGCCTGTGAATAACACAATTCCCCTGCTTTTTAGATTGTGGATCCCTTTTTAGATTGTGACTATGGCAAAATGAAACACAGCTAGGAATTAGGCTGGTCTTAGATAAAATGGATTAGAGAAGTAGAAAAGATGGTGTAGTAATCTAGGCCTGAAATTATAAGGATCCCAATGCTGGTATAATTATTGTAAAGAAGTGGACATGAAGGAAATTTTGAAGAAAAAAATTTAATAGTAAATAGAAGCTCAACATGGAGGATGTAGAGCTTGGTGATGCTGTTATCCAAAATAGAGAAGTTGTGCCGGTAGTCCCAGCTACTGAGGCTGAGGTGAGAGGATTACTTGAGCCTCAGACTTCAATTCAAGCCTGGGCAGCATGGCAAGACTCCATTTCTTTAAAATTAAAAAAAAGAAGAAAGAGAAAGTTGAGATAATTTTACCAGAAAACTGTACAATCAAGCATTGCTTATTTTGTCTCTATTGTTTCCGATCAGAACTACCTTTATCAAAAAGGAATAGAAGAATAAAGTGTAACACATTTTCATCTTGAAATGGCAACATGTAATTTCTCCACATTTTACTTGAGGTTGTGTGTGTGTGTGAGACAGGGTCTCACTCTGTTGCACAGACTGGTGTGCAGTGGTGCAATCTTGGCTCACTGCAGCCACCACCTAACTGGGCTCAAGCAATCTCTCACCTCAGCCTCCCAGGTAGCTGGGACTACAGGCGTGTACCACCATGCCTGGCTAAGCCAGGTTTCGCCATGTTGCCCAGGCTCGTCTTGGACTCCTGGGCTTAAAAGATCCTCCTGCCTCAGCATCCCAAAGTGCTGAGATTACAGGTGTGAGCCACTGTGCCTGGTCTTAAGAGGTTATTTTAAGATCTTTTTATTTTAAACAGTTGTAGCAGAACATATATTTTATTTTTATATACGTATTAGAAGCAATATGTTTATTATGGAAAAATTGGAAGAAAGAGATGAGCAAAAGGAAGAATAAATCATAATCCTTCTACCCAGAGCAGTCACTGTTAACTTTTTAGTTTGTATCTAACCTTTTATGTCTGTTATGTACCATTTTTAATGGACATGAATTTATGTCAACATTTGTTTATAACATGATTATCATAAGCCAGACACTGAGCCATATTGTGTTTCATTAGCATCATTTTTATACTTACATATTAATATATTTTTAGTCAAATGATGTACTAGATTCTGGAGGGAGGGTCACATGATATTTATATGGATTTAATGTATTTATTACACTTTAGTGTGTTTTCTCTTCCTGGTTTTCAAATGTTTTAAGGTATTTGGCATGCCTTAAATGTTACTTATTTTGTTTTTTTGTTAAACTTAAGTTTATGAAGTTTCTTTTATTTTCAGTTAAAAAACTGATTTTCTTCTCCTTGTTTCAGTACAGCTATTGGAATCAGATGCAAAGATGGTGTTGTCTTTGGGGTAGAAAAATTAGTCCTTTCTAAACTTTATGAAGAAGGTTCCAACAAAAGACTTTTTAATGTTGATCGGCATGTTGGAATGGTAAGGTCATGTTTAAAATGTTCCTTTTTGTCTTGTCCAATTTCTTTTGAAGTAACTGATTGGAATAGATCACTGTGCAGTCACAAAAGTAATCAGAGCAAGTTACTGCATTTGTCCAGTTCACTGTCCAGTAGAAAGGCAGCATTCTCATAACCTTATTAGTGATGGGGGAAAAACCAAGTTGCTGAAAGAAGAGCAGGTGAGGGAGAGGGGTGGGGAGTATGCATAGAAATGAGATCTTGGCAGCACACATCACTAATGAAGGTATATGCTTGAGAGGTGAAGAATCTTTAGCTTTCTGTATCTCTTGTGGGGATCACTGTCAAAGTAAAGATGCCATCAGATAGCGAACACCTTTATATAAGGTGGAACATCAGAAAAGGATGTTTAATGAAAAGGAAAAGTGAACACATCCATAATAGTTTCATAGGGCATCACTGAAATTAAGTTATTCATGCAGCTGGTATCTAAGTTATGAGTGACTAAATTGCAAGCCAAGCCATAGATACATGACTGGTATATACTAAAGTTACCCTACATAGATGGCAGACTTGGCTTAGTGAGAACCACTACCGAAAAAAAAAAAAAAAAAAAAGAATCAAATGATTCTAACCCTGCCACCTGAAAAGGAAAGGAAGAAAGGAGAATATCTCTATATTAGGTTTTATGCTGGGAGCTCTTTACATAAATTACCTTGTTTAATCTTGACAACCCAGTGAAGGTTATATCAATGTCATTTTCTTTTTTTTTTTTTTTTTTTGGTTTGAGACAAGAGTCTGGCTCTGTCACCCAGGCCGGAGTGCAGTGGCGCCATCTCAGCTTATTGCAGCCTCTGCCTCCTGGGTTCAAGCGATTCTCCTACCTCAGCCTCCCAAGTAGCTGGGACTACAGGTGCCCGCTACCATGCCCAGCTAATTTTTATATTTTTAGTAAAGGCAGGGTTTCACCATGTTGGCCAGGCTGGTCTCGAACTCCTGACCTCAAGTGATCCATCTGCCCGCCTCAGCCTCCCAAAGTGCTGGGATTATAGGCGTGAGCCACTGCGCCCGGCCTAATGCCATTTTCACAGGTGAAAAAATAGATGCACAGCAAGTAAAGAAAAGCTGGGATTCAAACTTGGGTCTGCATGTTACTCAAGAGCCCTTTCTAAATGAAAAGACACCTTATATGACCCACATCGTTCAGCTGATAGCTTTCTTATATCTAAATGAGATTTAATGTTACACACAAACACAAAAAGTACTGGTAAAGTATAACCAGTAAACCATAAAGCTAATTTTTTTCTTCTTCAAAGATTATTTTATCTCAACAATATGTTTCTCCTGAACAGATTTTTTTATTTTGCTGCAAATGACAGGATTTTATTTTATTTTTTGAGATGGAGTCTCACTCTGTCATCCAGGAAGGAGTGCAATGGCGCGATCTCAGCTCACTGCAACCTCTGCCTCCCGGGTTCAAGCAATTCTCCTGCCTCAGACTCTCAAGTAGCTGGGATTACAGACATAAGCCGCCACACCCAGCTAATTTTTGTATTTTTAGTAGAGACGGGGTTTCACCATGTTGGTCAGGCTGGTCTCGGACTCCTGAACTCCAGTGATCTACCCGCCTCGGCCTCCCAAAGTGCTGGGATTATAGGCGTGAGCCAGCGTGCCCAGCCTAGCATTTTATTCTTTTTAAAGGATGAATAGTATTCCATTGTGTATATATACATTTTCTTTTTACTGTTTTGTTGTTGTTGTTGTTGTTGTTGTACAGATTTTTTTCGTCACCCAGGTACTAAGCCGAGGACCCAATAGTTATTTTTTCTGATCCTCTTCCTCCTCCCACCCTCCACCCTCAAGTAGGCCCCAATGTCTGTTGTTCCTGTCTTTGTATCCATGAATTCTCATCATTTAGCTTCCACTTATAAGAGAGAACATGTGGTTTTTGGTTTTCTCTTCTTGTATTAGTTTGCTAAGAATAATGCTTAACAGATTTATTATTGCCAGTGAAACTGATATGTTTTGATGAAACTTGCTAGATTGTAACCTAGCTAGTAGGAGGTGATCTTGTATTCATTTATGTACTAGCAAAAGTTAATATTTTGAAAAAAATTATGCATGCATATATATACACACACACACACACACACACACACACACACACACACACACACACACACACACACACACACACACACACACACACACACAGAGGTCTTGCTCTGTTGCCCAGGCTTGAGTGCAGTGGCATGATCATAGCTCACTACAGCCTTGCGCTCCTGGGCTCAAGTGATTCTTCTGCCTCAGCCTCCCAAATAGCTGTGACTACAAGTGTGCCATCACACCTGGCTAATTTTTTAGTTTTTTTAAGAGATATGATCTTGCTGTGTTGCTCAGGCTGGTCTTGAACTCCTGGGCTCAAGCGATCCTCCCGCCTCAGCTTCTTGAGTTGCTGAGATTACAGGCATGAGCCAATGTGCCCGGTCAACATTAGACATTGAAGAGGGCTGGAGAAAATTAAGACTTAATATCCTCCCTCCTTCCACAGTTGTCATCTTCAAGTGATTTGAGAATTATATGACTTTACAGTAAGCTTTCTCTAAAGCAACAGAAGATTCTTTAAGTGGTGTAACTTACTGGCATGGGTTACCTTGGGGAAGCTATTCTAAACACGCATTTCCTTGTCTGCAAAACGAGTGATAATAGTACTTGGCACATACAGTTGTTGTGAGGTTAAAAATTATTATGTAAAATGCTTAACATGTAATGAGTGCACAGTATCTCTTAGTAATTATCATTATTACTATTACTGGGTAGCGTAGGAAAAAAAGCCTATTAAAGATTTTGATACCACTTTTAAATTCTGTAACTGTCCTGGGCTAGAGGGTTTCAAAAACTTGGTTGGTTTATGGTACCTTAAGTGTCTCAGTAGTTTTTCTCATGGCTTCCCTAGGCCGAAAATACCTAATGGTTTCATTTATTAAGTATTTAGATCCAAAGAACTTAGTGTTTACATCCTAAAAACTTAGTAGCCGTTTTTTTTTTTAAATACACACATAGTGAAAAATATTTTTATTTAAAAATTAAAATGTTTTATTTTAAGCAACCAAAATTTCTAGTATATACACTGCACAACCTCCCAAATTTGGATGTGGCCACTGTCATTTCCTGTTCCACACTGATTTTTGCACAGTACTTACTTTTTTTCACAGCAACCACTAACAGCCAAGCTTCTCAAAGATGTGGTGGCATTGAAAGGAATGTAGTAAAACGATCTAATGTTCAAACGGAACTACTTGGACATTTTTCTCCAAACTTAAAATGTGCCACACTAGGCCAGGTGCAGTGGCTCACACCTGTAATCCCAGCACTTTTGGAGGCCAAGGCGGGCGGATCACCTGAGGTCGGAAGTTCAAGACCAGCCTGACCAACATGGAGAAACCCTGTCTCTACTAAAAATACAAAAATTAGCCGGGCGTGGTGGCGCATGCCTGTACTCCCAGCTACTCGGGAGGCTGAGGCAGGAGAATCCCTTGAACCTGGGAGGTGGAGGTTGTGGTAAGCCGCGATTGCACCACTGTGCTCTAGCCTGGGCAACAAGAGCAAAACTCCATCTCAAAAAAAAAGATATGCCACACTAACATGTGATTTCACTGCAGTGCCTGAGGGCCTCTCGGCACATACATAGTAACTGCAATTCTGTTTTTGTTTTTGTTTTTGTTTTGAGACAAAGTCTCATTCTGTTGCTCAGGCTGGAGTGTAGTGGCGTGATCTCGGCTCACTGCAGCCTCCGCCTCCCGGGTTCAAGTGATTCTTGTGGCTCAGCCTTGGGAGTAGGTAGGATTATAGGTGCCCGCCACCAAACCTGACTAATTTTTGTATTTTTAGTAGGGGTTTCACCATGTTGTCCAGGCTGGTTTCAAACTCCTGACCTCAGGTGATCCCCCCGCCTCGGCCTCCCAAAGTGCTGGCATCACAGGCATGAGCCATCGCGCCCGGCCTAGTAACTGCAGTTCTAAGCCGCAAATCTTGGAATGGTTTATCATTGTAGTTTATTCAGCCAATAGGCTGAAAAAAGATTTGCGATTTGCCTTTTAGAACAAAACAGTTACAGGTTGAGTATCTCTCATCAAAAATGCTTGGGACCAGCAGTATATCGGATATTTTTCGATTTTGGAATATCTGCATTATATACTCATCAGCTGAGCATCCTTAATCTGAAAATTCAAAATCCAAAAAGCTCTACTGAGCCTTTTTTTTTTTTTTTTTTTTTTTTGAGATGGAGTCTCGCTCTGTTGCCCAGGATGGAGTGCAGTGGCGCGATCTCGGCTCACTGCAACTTCCGCCTCCCAGGTTCAAGCAATTCTCTGCCTCGGCCTCCCAAGTAACTGGGATTACAGGTGCCTGCCACCACGCCTGGCTAATTTTTGTATTTTTAGTAGAGACGGCATTTCACCATCTTGGCCAGGCTGGTCTTGAACTCGTGACCTTGTGATCCACCTGCCTTGGCCTCCCAAAGTGCTGGGATTACAGGTGTGAGCCACCAGGTCCGGCCTGAGCATTTCCTTTGAGTGTCATGTTGGCACTCAAAAAGTTTCAGATTCTGAAGCGTTTTAAATTTCAGATTTTTGGATTAGATATCCTCAACCTCTAATAACTTTAGAGAAAAGATCAAATTTGGGCCGGGCACGGCGGCTCACACCCATAATCCCAACATTTTGGGAGGCTGAGGCAGGCAGATCACCTGAGGTCAGGAGTTCAAGACCAGCCTGGCCAACATGGCGAAACCAAACCCTGTCTCTACTAAAAATATAAAAATTAGCCAATCCCAGCTACTGGGGAGGCTGAGGCAGGAGAATCCCTTGAACCTGAGAGGCAAAGGTTGAAGTGAGCCCAGATGGTGCCATTGTGCTCCAGCCTAGGTGACACAGTGAGACTCTGTCTCAAAAAAAAAAAAAAAAAAAAATCTGACCAAGACCCATGGTTTTTATTCGTTATAATGAGGTAGTGGTAGTAAATCAGGGGAAGAGGATTTATGATAGAAGTAGTCCTGAATATTGGCCGGGCATGGTGGCTCACGCCTGTAATCCCAGCACTTTAGGAGACTGAGGCGGGCAGATCACGAGGTCAGGAGATCAAGACCATCCTGGCTGACATGGTGAAACCCCATCTCTACTAAAAATACAAAAAAATTAGCCGGGCATGGTGGCAGGCGCCTGTAGTCCCAGCTACTCAGGAGGCTGAGGCAGGAGAATGGCATGAACCCAGGAGGCAGAGTTTGAAGTGAGCGGAGATCATGCCACTGCACTCCAGCCCTGGTGACAGAGCAAGACTCTGTATCAAAAAAAAAAAAAAAAAAAAAGGAAATGTCCTGAATATGAACATTGGACAAAGCAATGAAGTTATACTTACTAAATTTCTAAATTATAATTTCATACTCAAGCATCAAAATGCCTTGTAGAGAGACCTTTAAGCCAAAAAAGTTTATTTTGAATGGTAATACTTGTTAAAAAAATGTTTAATAAGTCTGTATTAATTGCAGACTTTGATTTGTGATAGGAATGTGTTCCTCTAGTAAATTGGTGCTTTTTTTTCAGGCAGTAGCAGGTTTGTTGGCAGATGCTCGTTCTTTAGCAGACATAGCAAGAGAAGAAGCTTCCAACTTTAGATCTAACTTTGGCTACAACATTCCACTAAAAGTAAGTTGATAACATATTGAGGAACCTTTTGGACAGTAATAGAAGTTTATTAATAAGCTCTTCTGCTTCCCTCCATAGCATCTTGCAGACAGAGTGGCCATGTATGTGCATGCATATACACTCTACAGTGCTGTTAGACCTTTTGGCTGCAGGTAAGAAATTTTGTGAATTATTCAAAAGGCAGATCTGTACTATAGATATTTATTATGTTCCCCAGCATCTTAGCCTTTTACATACTTAAAAATAGAAACTCTTGTCGATAAGTATTAGGGCAATGATTAAATAAAACAGTGTACATAGAAACTACTTGAGGCTGGGTGCCATGGCTCACGCCTGTAATCCCAGTACTTTGGGAGGTTGAGGTGGGAGGATCCCTTGTGCCCAGAAGTATGAGACCAGCCTGGCCAACGCAGTGAGAACCTATCTCTACAAAAAAAATTTAAAATTTAGCCAGGTGCAGTATCACATGCCTGTAGTCACAGCTACTTAGGAGCTGCTTGAGAGGATCATTTGAGCCCAGGAGTTGAAGGCTGGAATGAGCTGTGGCCATACCACTGTACTCTAGCCGGCGCAATAGAGACTCTGCCTCTTTAAAAAAAAAAAAAAAAAAAAAAAAAAAGGTTTCAATAGTGAAAAGGACTATATAGATCTGAAGTGATTATAAAACAAGGAACTGATAACAATGACTTTAATCTGATTATAATAAGCTCTCGGTGTTAGTCCCTGATATTCTTAGGTAATTTTAAAAATTACGTCTCACAATTCCCATTAGGCACGGTTTCTCTTTCTGTTGAAGTGCTGATATTTTATTGTGGGGTAAAGTGGGGATTCAGCTGCATAAAGACCTGGAATAGGTATAAATATTCAAATTTGGCTTCACAGAGAAGACTTGTGACTAGATTTTTCTAAAATGAAAAGACATGTTTGGCTTATGACTTAAAACAGTCAAACATGTTTGGTCAAAATAATACATATACTAACATCTGAGTGCTCAGCTGTAGTCCTACCTTTGAGTTGTTTATCATCAGTCATATTTAATTACTAAGATATTAAAGAAAACTTGAGTTTTATTCTATTGGTAATATTACATTAGTGTTTTATGTTTTTACTTTTTGAGACAGTTGCTGTCACCTGAGCTGGAGTGCAGTGGTGCCATCATGGCTGACTGCAGCTTTGACCTGGCTCAAGCGATGCTCCTACCTCAGCCTCCCAAGTAGCTGGGACCACAGGCATGGGCCACCATGCCTGGCTAATTAACAAAATTTTTTTTTGTAGAGACGGGGTCTCACCATGCTGCCCAGGCTGACATTAGTCATTCTTAAGCTTCTCAGTTAAATTACATTATGAAACACTTTGTTTTCAGACCATGTAAAATACCTTTCAACTGAGCTCTGAGTTCATCAGTTAACTTCTCTACTCTTTTTAAGGGAGTAAGAATAGTAGAGATAACTTTTTTTCATAACTTTTTTTTTTTTTTTTTTTTTTTTGTTTTGAGATGGAGTCTCGCTCTGTCGCCCAGGCTGGAATGCAGTGGCATGATCTCGGGTCACTGCAACCTCTGCCTCCCGGGTTCAAGCTATTCTCCTGCCTCAACCTCCTGAGTAGCAGGGATTACAAGCACCTGCCACCACGCCCGGCTAATTTTTTTATTTTTAGTAGAGTCGGGGTTTCGCCATGTTGGCCAGGCTGGTCTCAAACTCCTGACCTCAAGTGATCCACCTCGGCCTCCCAAAGTGCTGGGATTACAGGCGTGAGCCACCGCACTGGGCCAGAGAGAACTTTTTTAGTAAACATCTATTGGGCACTGAGTTAGTCATAAATATGGAGACACAGGTGTGAAGTCACATTGATAAAATATTAGTGATATGATAAAGGGACAACAATTAGGGAACGGACTCTTTCTGGCCAGGAGGCAAGGAAGAGTGTGAGATGTAGGGAGACTTGGTAGTTGCAAGCACAGGAACTGGTACGAAAATACGTGCGCCAGAGAGAGTTAAGTATGCTTGGTGTGTAGAGTATGAGGTTTAGAGATGATACTGATGTAGGAAGGGGTCCAGTCATATAAAAGTCTGTGCTCCATGCTGATTTTTCTTCAAAGAAATGTTGAAAGGCTTTAAAATAGTGACAGTGAGCTACATATTCTGAAGGATAAGTCTCATATCAGGGTAGAAAATGGAAGGAAATGACGGTAGGGATGGGAATTGAATAGTTAAAATATTCCGCATATAAGATGATGTGTAAGATGCTGCTGATTTCTTTTCTACTCTAAGGCAAATATAGTTGTCCCTTGGTATTTGTGGGGGATTGGTTTTAGGACCTCCCATGAATACCAAAATCCAAGGTTGCTGAAGTCCCTGATATAAAATGGTTAAGTATTTGCATATAACCTGTGCATATCCTCCTGTATGTTGTCATCTCTAGATTACTTGCAATACCTAACACAGTGTAAATAGCTGTTACACTGTATTGTTTAGGGAATAATGACAAGAAAATCACAGTTGTTCAGTACAGAAGCAATGTTTTTTGAAAGTTTTCTATCTGTGGTTTGTTGAATCCACAGATGCAGAACTCATGGAAACGGTGCCCACTGTATGTCGCAATTTCAGAAAATCAGTATTTCATACAATCAGCTAATAGCCTAATTTGTTGAGCACAGAAAAATACACTGAACCAATTCTGATTATTGCAGAGAAATGATTGGCAGGATATTGGGAAATAGAATGAAGGGTGGAAAGAATTTCACATGGATTCAGTATACTCTCCGTCAGGAATTTTGTTCCCTTGATCTTTTTGTGTTTATGCCTTATTTATTGGGCCCTCTCATAGTTGTGGTTTTCATCTATCGTTACTCCTTTCCCTGTACTGCTAGACTTTCCAGGAGACCTTCATCAGAAAGATTAATACTAAACAAACAAAAGCTACATGAATTTTGAATAATCTCATGTACTAGTTTTAATTGAAACCACTGTTTCAAAGTACTTACTATGAGTTATATGTGTATTAGTAATTTATCTCAGAAAGAAAATATAACTGCATTTTAAAATAATTTTTTCAAAAATACTTTTATGTTATTGCCATGGTTTAAGCTGTTTGTATACTTTCATGCAGTTTCATGTTAGGGTCTTACAGTGTGAATGACGGTGCGCAACTCTACATGATTGACCCATCAGGTGTTTCATACGTGAGTAATTTTGAATCATTTGAAATTCTATTTTAGTTTAATGGTATTTCATTAGCATTTAAGTCTCATTATAAGATTATATGAAATTTTAAAAAAACTCATTCAAGGAAAGTAATTTTTCTTTTTTTTTTTTTTTACAACAACCTCTTGTCCAACAGAATTTTTTTTTTTTCCTTTTTGGGGGAACAGGGTCTCACTGTGGCCCAGGCTGGAGCACAGTGGTGTGATCACAGCTCACTGCAACCTCTGCCCCCCAGGTTCAAACAATTCTTCTGCCTCAGCCTCCCGGGTAGCTGGGATTACAGGTGTGCACCACCTGGCTAATTTTTTTTATTTTTAGTAGAGACAGGCCTTTGCCATGTTGGCCAGACTGGTCTTGAATTCCAGTCCTCAAGAGATCTACCCACCTGGGTCTCCCAAAGTGCGAGTATTACAGGTGTGAGCCACGAGGCCCAGCCATGTTTTCTTATCATTAATAACCGATACGAGGCAGAGGAAAGATTTTTTGTTTTCAGTACGTTATTTATAGAAACTATATAGTGCATATAGTATTTTGAATATGTGATTTTCCTTTATTACTATAAACACTGTCTTAAAACTGTATTTAATGTCTTTTTTCTTTTTTCCTCATTCTTGCCCAGGCTGGAGTGCAGTGACAGTCATAGCTCACTTCAGCCTCTTAACTCCTGGGCTCAGGCGATCCTCCTACCTAAGCCTCCCAAGTAGCTGGGACTACAGGCTCATGCCACCATGCCTAGCTAATTTTTGTATTTTTTTGGTGTCTATAGAGACAAGGTCTTTCCACGTTCCCAGGGCTGGTCTCAAACTCCTGGCCTTAAGCAGTCCTCCTGCCTTGGACTCCCAAAATGGTGGGACTACAGGCGTGAGCATCGATGTCCAGCCATGTCATCCCTTTTATTTATTTATAAGATGGAGTGTCACTCTGTCTCCCAGGCTGGAGTGCAGTGGCTCGATCTTGGTTCACTGCAACCTCTTCCGCCTCCTAGGTTCAAGCAATTCTCCTGTCTCAGCCTCCTGATTAGCTGGGATTACAGGCATGTGCTACCATGCCTGGTTAATTTTTGTATTTTTAGTACAGATGGGGTTTTGCCATGTTGGCCAGCTGGTCTCCAACTCCTGACCTCAGGTGGTCTGCCCACCCCGGCCTGCCAAAGTGCAAGGATTACAGGCGTGACCCACAGTGCCGGACCTAATTTTGTTTGAGACAGCGTCTTGCTCTGTCACCCAGACTGGAGTGCAGTGGCACCAAACCTCCACCTCCCCAGTTCAAGCAATTCTGCCTCAGCCTCCCAAGTAGGCTGGGATTAGAAGCATGCATCACCACACCCGGCTAATTTTTGTATTTTCAGTAGAGACGAGGTTTCACCATGTTAGCCAGGCTGGTCTCGAACTCCTGATCTCAAGTAATCCGCCCACCTTGGTCTCCCAAAATGCTGGGATTATAGGCGTGAGCCACCTTGCCCTGCCTTCCCTTTTAAAGAGAAGGTTTAAATGTGATTTCTAAGAGTTTTCCCTAAATTATTACCATTTCTTTTTTTTTTTTTTTTTTTTGAGACAGAGTCTTGCTCTGTCGCCCAGGCTGGACTGCAGTGGTGCAATCTTGGCTCACTGTAACCTCTGCCTCCCGGATTCAAGGGATTCTTGTGCCTCAGCCTCTCAAGTAGCTGGGATTACAGGCCTGTACCATCACACCTGGCTAATTTTTGTATTTTTAGTAGAGACAGAGTTTCACCATCTTGCCCAGGCTGGTCTGGAACTCCTGGCCTCAAGTGATCCACGTGCCTCAGCTTCCCAAAGTGCTGGGATTACAAGCACTTTGTGTGAGCCACTGCACCCGGCCTGTTACCGTTTCTTAACTGTTTTCTTATCCTTACATTTTTGTCGTTTTTACTAATTGAAGAAAATGAAGATTCTTAAATATATTTTGCTGTAACAGAAGTATATATGTGTGCATCCTTTTTTTTTTTTTTTTTTTTTTTGATGGAGTCTCACTGTTGCCCAGGCTGGAGTGCAGTGGCGTGGTCTCAGCTCACTGCAACCTCTGCCTCCCAGATTCAAGTGATTCTCCTGCCTCAGCCTCTGGAGTAGCTGGCATTACAGGCACCTGCCACCACACCTAGCTAATTTTTTTGTATTTTTAGTAGAGACAGGGTTTTACAATGTTGGCCAGGCCGGTCTCCAACTCCTGACCTGAGGTAATCTGCCCACCTCGGCCTTCCATAGTGCTGGGATTACAGGCATGAGCCACCACACCCAGCTGTGCATCCTTATCTTTAAAAAAATTTACAAAATAATAAAATTGGGGGTTTAGAGTACTGAACTCATAGGAATTAACTTTATTTCTGTCTCTCAGGAATATATAATTTCATTTTTCATTGTCATAGTGCTAAAATCTTTTCCGTTCCTGTTCCCCAAAATGTCTTAAAGTGTATATGATTACATAATTTACATATTTTTGGATATACCTTTATTAAAAATACAGGTTGTTTTGGAATTGTTTGGTATTTTAATATTTTTGAGCCCTTTGGCATTCATCAGAATGTGTTTGACTGTATTTTTCTATACTTGCTTTTAAAAGTCATTTAACATCCTTTCACTAGGTTATAGAAACATTAGTAGTCATTAATTACATATGATAGTGTACTAATTCAGTGATTATATATATTTTTTTCTAAATAGGGTTATTGGGGCTGTGCCATTGGCAAAGCCAGGCAAGCTGCAAAGACGGAAATAGAGAAGCTTCAGGTAATAATTAATGCTTGAATTTTTACTACGTCGTCATCCTAATGCAGTGAAATTTTATCACCACAGACATTTCAGTCTAAGGCAGGGATGTCCAACCATTTGGCTTCCCTGGGCCACACATAAAATACACCAACACTAATGATAGCTGATGAGCTTAAAAAAAAAATCTCATAATGTGTTAAGAAAGTTTACGAATTTGTGTTTGGCCCCATGTGGCCTGTGGCTGGGGAAGCTCGGTGTAAGGATATAGTGTGGTTTGATGTTGAGAGTTTATGAAGCTGCTAAGTCACTGAATGGGAAAGCTGGTAACATATTATCTGTAGAGTTGTGTTATACATCCCTTTATAGAATCTGAATAACTGCTATAAAGCCTCAGTCTAGAAAAACACAACTTTTGATATGATTTCACAAAATCCTTGAAACCTATTTATGAATCTCTGTGAGCTCTAGTTTGAAAATTTTGTTTAAAATTTTGAGTTAATAAAAAGTTATATTTTTCCTATATTCTTTCTTTGGAACACAGCTTTTATGTCTGGCTGTGCTCCACCGGTTCTCTTAGCTTTGCTCCTAGCCAGATAAGGCATAAAGCCTACACTCTTACAACTACCCACTTTTTCTTTCACAAAATTCAGCTATTAGTGTGAAAAAGTTTTCTTAAAACTTGGTTTTCCTTTTAGCCATGCGTTGATCAACTTAAAGACTTCATGGATACTGTTTCAATATTATTGATTACCTGTCAGAAACTTGCCTAAAAAGCAGGCATACCATTTATCAGTGTTTTGGTAAACTGAAGTGAGATACAATTTCACATACATTTAATGTTAATGCTGTACTAGAACCTTGCTCAACTAATTACTCATTCAACTTATTTAAGACCAGCTTCTAGAAAATATTTATTAGTGCTTGGCATTTATACAGTGCTAAGTTCTAGAACCCCCTATAAAACCTAATTTGTTTCGTATTTTAGTAAAGCTGACAAAAGGATCATAGAGGTCATTTAGCCCAAGCTCAACTGCAGATTAAACACACTGCATAGGACCACAGAATCAGCTGGTTCTGAACAGTATCCAGACCTTATGAGTCTTAGACCTATGTTCTTTTCCATTGCACACTTACTAGTATGATGCTAGGTTCCTATCTTCTACTCTTTTCCTTTTGTTTTCATCTCTCCATACTATTATATGGAAATTTGAAAATTAGAATATTTATGTCAGTTGAGGGGGATTACCCCTGTAATCCTACCAGTTTGGTAGGCCAAGTTGGGAGGACTGCTTGAGCCCAGGAGTTCCAAGACCAGGCTGGGCAAAAGAGTAAGACCCTATCTCCCAAAACAAAATGTTAGCGAGGTGAGGTGGTGCGTGCCTGTAGTCCCAGGCACTTGGGAGGCTGAGGCAGGAGGACTGTTTGAGCCCCAGCCAGGAGTTGGGGGCTACAGTGAGCTATGATCACGCCACTGCACTCCAGCCAGGGCAACAGAGCGACACCTTATCTCAAAAAAATAAAGGAAATTAGAATATTTAGAGCAGTTACTATCTGTCTTTCTGTAGTTAAATCCTAGCAAGGAATGGGAAAAACAATAAATCCCAGAGAAAAATCAAGAAAAAAAAATCACTTTAATTGAGGAACACTTTCAGTTTGTGACAAAATTATGCTGTGAATCAGGTGTTGCAAATTATGGCCCACTGCCTGCTTTTGTGTAAGTTTTATTGGAACACAGCTACATTCAGTCCATGGCTGCTTTTAGAATACAACAGTAGACTTTAACATTTGGAACAGGGAACAGAAACCAGAGCCATACAGCTAATAAACTTGAAAATATTTACAAGTTGATGCTTTACAAAATCCATCTGCTGACCCCTGCTCTGTATCATTGTTCTCTTCTGATGGTCTGTTTACTAAAAAATAAAAACTTCACAAACATGTAAAAAATAGATTTGCCATTTAAAATGTGCTTTTCAAGTTTGACTTTTTAGGATGCAATTAATTCACTAAATACAGAACTAAGGACAAAAATTTAAAGATCAGTATTCTTTCCCTTCCCATCACACTCAACTTAACATGAAGAACTGTAAACATCCTAAGCTTACAACAAACCTATCTAGTTAGACTTCAGTTAACCACTTACACATCCCCCTCCCCCATGAACTATTTGAAAAAAGCTGCAGGCGTAATATTGGATCCCTAAATACTTCATTCTCCTTATACCATTATCAGACCCAAGTATCATCTAATAGTCCATAATCAAACTGCCTAAGCAGTTTCTACACTGTCTTTTTAACTATTTCAAACTATCAAGGTTCGCATTTTCTTCCTTAGATCTCTTTGTCTTTTTCTTCCCCAAAATATTTGAGTCCATGCCAGTTGCCTTTAGTTGTACCCAAATAATGGTTTGTCTATTTCCTAAAAGTAGTACTCTTAAATTTAAATTTAGTGTTATTTTTGTTGTCATTGTTCCTTCTTCCTCATGTGGTTGTGCAGGCAGAGCTTGAGCATCCAGATTTCAAAATTAAAAAATAAAAGATAATCTAGTTTAATATATAGTAGTTGAATCACCTTAAGTCTAGACTGCTGTATGAGCACCCGTTATCTTTCACTATATTCCATCATCCCCCAACATATCCACAGTAGATGAAGGGCAGTTTGCTCAAACATTGTTTTGATCCTGTCATGTCTGTTCAGAAATGCCTGTCTATTCAGAAACCCATGTCGAATAATAAAATCTTGGACTGGTTACTATCAAAACCCAACAACATACAGACTCCTCAGCTAGGCCCTAGGGATATTTTTCTACCTTGATTTCCAAGTGTTCATTGAAAGAATGCTTAATTCTAATTTGGAAAAAAGTTTTTGGCTTCCCACTTCTGCTTTACATGTTCATCTTTCTTGAAATCAAATCCAATCCAATCTATATTCTAAGAACCTGCTCAAATCTTGGTTCTTCAAAGCTTTCCCTGGTATTTTGCATTTTTGCTTTGAATAGTTCCACGAAGGATAACTTCTTACTCCTTCCTTCATCTTTCTGTATCTTGCATATAGTAAATATTAATGACTTGTTTGCATTTTGTTATCCTAACTTGGCTATAAAGAAAATCAGATGTCTTCACCAGTTGTTCAAACTTCAGGTCTGCCTACAGATTCATAGATGGCTGTGGATTTTTATAATTTTGTCACAAAGTTAGTGGTAACTACAGGTTATCTCAGAATATCTTTTTTGGCGTATAAATTTTTTTCTTTTCCTTTTTTTTTTTTTTTTTTTTTTTTTAAGACAGTCTCTCTCTCTGTCGCCCAGGCTAGAGTGCAGTGGCGTGATCCCGGCTCACTACAACCTCTGCCTCCTGGGTTCAAGAGATTCTTAGGCCTCAGCCTCCCGAGTAGCTAGGGTTACAGGCGCGCACCACCTCCATGCCCAGCTCTTTTGTATTTTTAAGTAGAGACAGGGTTTCACCGTGTTGGTCAGGCTGGTCTTGAACTTCTGACTTCAGGCAATCCGGCCGCCTCGGCCTCCCAAAGTGCTGGGATTACAGGCACAAGCCACTGCACCCAGCCTGGAGTATAAATTTCAAAACATTAAAATATGAATCAGGAAACTTCGATTCTGGTCTTTTTCAGACTTTAGGTTATTTTCCTTGGTTTTATATCTGAGTATAAAAGTGAAAATAGTTATTACACAAGTGGAAAATGTTCTTCTGATGAACAATATACATTTTATTTTCTATAGATGAAAGAAATGACCTGCCGTGATATCGTTAAAGAAGTTGCAAAAATGTAAGTTGAAATTTTTCTTACCATCCACAAAAATATTTCACTTGACCTTTGCATATATATATTACATTAATCCTAAGAAGCTGTTTTCCTGTAAAATAACTTAGTGAATAATTTTTAGAAGGTAAATTTAACATTCTAAGAAGCCTCACGAAGGAAGAAAATGTTTTTAAGCAATATTTTTTAGTAGTAATGAATAGGATGGGGAAAATAGCTTGACAAAATAAACTGCTGTTACAGGTTAAGGACATATACCATTAGGGTCTTAATTTGTTAGCTCCCAACTTCTCAAATCTCTTAAGTCCTAATAATAGTAATCTTAAGATTGCCTCTATTGTAAGAATGCTTACAAACTTTATAGGTTACAACTAATTATTTCAATACATGATCCATGAAGCTGGCTCATTTATATAATCTGCTATTTATTTGGGAAAGATATGTTTCACTTTTTCAGGTTTATTATAAAAGTTCCTATAACAAGGTAAGAAGAGCAGTATTACAAAACATTTCAAAAACCAGCTTAAGAAACCCTGAATAGTTTATTACAGGTATATAAAGTAGAATACTATTAATATGTAACAGGTATTTGGACAGTAAACAATAAAAAAGTCAATTAACCTGGGTAGTGATGTTTCTAAAATTTTGTGATTCTCTAGATCAAAGACTGTAGACATTTGGTATTACAAAAAGATTCCAACAGAATACGTTGTGTAGCCAGCTTTTTAGATTCAAAAGTTATGGATAATCGTAATTCATAACAACTCTTAAGTATTCCACATTAGAACTACATAAACAAGGTCTAGTCAATCACCTGTCTGTATGGTAGTGTATCAGGTTTTACATCTAACAATACGTGGAAGAAAAAAATTCCAATGGGCTCTATTGTTTAATAAACATACTATTTATATCACACTCAGAGTCTCTTATTAACCGGTCCATCATTACTGCTACTGCCTTTACCCCTCTTGCCACCTCCTCCCCTCCGCCCTCCTAGTTTCAGTTGTGAAGCAAGCAGAAGCCATTCTATGATTGTCAGTTAATAATGGCAACACTAGGAACCAACATGCAGCAGAGCTGCTAAGAAAGGAAGTCAGATATCTTCCTTGAATTATATAGTATGTTATCATGATATACTCTGTTTCCTTCACCGAACCAATCCTTTGAAGTCCTTCTGGAAATCAGTTCTTACCATCTTTTATATTTAGGTATAATGGTAGTCATCTGCTAAGTGTTCCATGTTAGGAAAGCCATCCCTTCATCATTTAAGAAAATGGAGCAGCATGTTATCTTTTACTTAGTTCTAGAAAATCAAGATCCTCTCATATTATAGCAAGGTTTTAGAAGACCCTCCAAAAAGTAAGGTATGTAACTCAGTGCATAGTATTAGATAAAGCTATACTCTGCTACTGTACTTAATTTGATACTTTTTTTTTTTGAGATGGAGTCTCACTCTGTCGTCCAGACTGGAGGGCAGTGGCACGATCTTGGCTCACTGCAACCTCCGCCTCCCGTGTTCAAGCAATTCTCCTGCATCAGCCTCTCAAGTAGCTGGGATTACAGGCGCCCACCACCACGCCTGGCTAATTTTTGTATTTTTAGTAGAGACAGGCTTTACCATCTTGGCCAGGCTGGTCTTGAACTCCTGACCTTGTGATCCACCCACCTTGGCCTCCCAAAGTGCTGGGATTACAGATGTGAACCACCGCACCTGGCCTCTTGATACTTTTTATGTTACTTTAATATGTTGCATGACAGTGCCTCCTCCTTTGCTGTAATTTGTAAAGTACTACAATGTGAAGGCCAGGTTATGTGGCATATATGCCATTATAAAATGGACAAGGAGCTTAAAAAGACTACTGCCAAGAAGCTATAGGTTGAAGAGACCATATAATTGCAAGCACATAAATTAGTTTTTTTTTTTTAGTTTTTTGAAACAGAGTCTCACTCTGTTGCCCAGGCTGGAGTGCAGTGGCGTGATCTCGGCTCACTGCAGCCCCCACCTCCTGGGTTCAAGCAAGTCTCCTGCCTCAGTTTCCCGAGTAGTTGGGACTACAGGCCTATGCCACCTCACCTGGCTAATTTTTCTATTTTTAGTAGAGACGTGGGTTCACCATGTTGGCCAGGATGGTCTCGAACTCCTGACCTCATGATCCACCCGCCTCTGCCTCCCCAAAGTGCTAGGATTACAGGCACAAGCCACCATCTCCAGCCAATTAGTTGGTTTTAAATATATTTAAATTAATGGACAAAATATTCTAAAAGGGCACAGTTAATGACACCTCTTCCTAGTGAATCCGTGTTCTTTATGAGGTATCTTTTATAGTTGTATCTTTTTTTTTTTTCTGAGATGGAGTCTCGCTCTACTGTAGCCCAGGATGGAGTGCAGTAGTGTGATCTTGGCTCACTGCAACCCCTGCCTCCCGGGTTCAAGGAATTCTCCTGCCTTAGCCTCCTGAGTAGCTGAGATTACAGGTGCCCACCACCACACCTGGCTGATTTTTGTTTCTTAGTAGAGACAGGGTTTCACCATGTTGGCCAGGCTAGTCTCGAACTGACCTCAAGTGATCCATCCGCCTTGGTCTCCCAAAGTGTTGGGATTACAGGTGTGAGCCACTGTGCCCAGCCAAGTTATATCTCTAAAGCAATGTGCAAAAATAAACTGAACTTGGGTTGATTAGGTATATTCAACATTTGTCGGGAGAGTAGATGTTTCATTTTATTTCAGTCCCTGTGTAATTTGTCTTCTCTAATGTTAAATACTATGTAGAATGTGTCTGTGTAATTTTATACATACTTTTATTATGGATGGACATTCTAATTTGTACTGACTATGGGTCTGTGAACTACTTCAATGTTTGGAGGTTACCAAAATCTTACCTTTCCCTTTTCTATTCTAGAATTTACATAGTACATGACGAAGTTAAGGATAAAGCTTTTGAACTAGAACTCAGCTGGGTTGGTGAATGTAAGTTATTTTTGTACATTTATTTGCCTTAGGAATGATCTGTACCACAGCTAATTTACAACTGAGTGTCCTTTCTAATATAATGAAAGCTAAAGCAAATTTACTAGGTTGTCTAATGAAGGGAAAGTTCTGCTTAATAATTGACTTAAGTTGTGAACAGGTTATTTTTTGAAACATCCATTTCATGGTTTTAAGATATTATGCTATAAATTAATGCTCAGGATTTATAAATAGCATAATTTACTTTCATTTCCATAAGAACTTAATATGTAGACACATATAATCTCATGTAGAAGCAGCACACAAAAATATTCGAGTATTACTCATAGTACAACTTTGCAACCTTAGGTGAGTCAGATATGTGGATTGGGTAGATCCTATGGTATACTGCAAGTTACAATATGGTACTCAATTTAAAATTCATTTACACATGTGGCTTAATTTACAGTAACTAATGGAAGACATGAAATTGTTCCAAAAGATATAAGAGAAGAAGCAGAGAAATATGCTAAGGTAAGCCACAGCACAAAAACTTCTCTTGGCCAGGTACAGTCAGGGAATCACTTAGCCCAGGAGTTTGAGACCAGCCTGAGCAGCACAGCAAGACCCCCATCCCTAATTTAAAAAAAAAAAAATTCTCTAACCAAAATTATGTGTTGAATAATATAAATAGACTGGGGTGGTTTCTATGAAATAACACTGAGAGTTCAGCTGAACTAAAGATAGAAATTTTCTAGGTTATCTCTAGTGGGTAAAGTTGCCTTGGTTCCAAAAAAAAAAAAACTTGGGAGGTTTAGATTGCAAAGAGTTTTTTAAGACTTTTAATACTTTAAATATATTTGTTGTTTTTTTTTTTTTTTTTTTTTTTTGAGACGGAGTCTTGCTCTGTCACCCAGGCTGGAGGGCAGTGGCACCATCTCTGCTCACTGCAACCTCTGCCTCCAGGGTTCAAGCGATCCTCCTGCCTCCGCCTCCCAAGTAGCTGGGATTACAGGAACATGCCACCATACCTGGCTACTTTTGTATTTTTGGCTTCACCAATAATACAGAGACGGGTTTTCACCAGGCTAGTTTCAAACTCTTGAACTCACATGATCTGCCTACTTTGGCCCCCACGAAGTGCTGGGATTACAGGCATGAACCACTGCACCAGGCCTCTTAAGTATATATTCTATCGAAGATACAGTCATTGCATGTTAGAGCAACATTTGCTTAATTAACTTTGCTTGGGTATCTTATTCTAAAACTGTTCATTCAGTTACAAGTAGAGGAATTTAACCACTTAATTCAGGTTGTTGTAGCTTAACTTGCCCACAGGTGTGGGATATAACAATTTTAAAAATCAATTTTAAACACCTGTTTTCTCTTAACAGGAATCTCTGAAGGAAGAAGATGAATCAGATGATGATAATATGTAACATTTATTCCAGCATCTATTGTATTTTAAATTTCTACTCCAGTCCAATGTAACTATTTAGCCCTGGATTATACATACTGTCCAATTTTCATTAAATTTTTGTCTTATAACTATTGAAGTTTGGTTAATATCTGCTTTACAAAATTGGTGGGGGTAAATGAGGACATTTACTCAGTATTAAAATATAGATTTATGACTACTGAAAAATTCCCTGGTTAAAATGCTGCAGAATTAATTAATTCCAAGACTGTAGATTAATTCAAAGCCCCATCTTCATCACTCAACTAGAATTTACAGATCATATTCTCCTGGGCTTTTGTACAAAAAGCACCTACCAACTTAGTGGACAAATAACTGATACGGTTTCCCACTTTCATATGAAGTAACTGGTGGTCATCAGTCACTGTTAATCTTTAGATGTGATACAGATGACAGATGTTTCAGTTTTGGATAATTTTTCAAAAACTGACCCTTCTCAAAAAAGACCCTTCAATACATGAGTCAAGGATGTTTTTGCTTTTTTCCTTTGTTGTGGTGAGGGGCGGATTTAAGGATCAATAAAGTCCCTATTCTGTCACTAAAAAAATTTGATCTCTAAAGATTAAAATAAAAATACCAACATCAGACAGCTTTCATGTTAAAAATCAGAATTTATGTGAAAGTGCTCTGTAAACAGAACTGTTACTAAGTGGAATAAACAGTACTGTGGCCGATAAGAATAACTTGAAGCTGAAAAGCAGTACTCACAGCAGGAACAATTTGAACTCAGGCCACGTATACACACCCTCTAGTGGACTCATGCCAGTGTCACTCCATTGAAGTGTTGTGCTTTCCTAAGAAGGTAATCTAGCCACTGAATTTGGGTGCAGGGTATCGCTGGACTTTGAGCATTTGTGTAGTTTAAATAGCAAATCATTATACCTGAATATTAATAGCTAACTACTACACAAACAACTCAAAACCAGTAATGTCATATGTCATTACCATGGCTTCTTTTATGTAACATTATCTGCTACATTTTACCACTCAAAATATATTTAAAATATGTATTTTAAAATATATTAGAGCATATGGCTCAAGCAATCCTCCCACCTCAGCCTCCCAAGTAGCTGGGACCACAGGCAAGCACCACCATGCTTGGCTAACTTTTAAAAATTTTTTGTAGAGACCGCATCTCACTATGTTGCCCAGGCTGGTCTTGAACTCCTGGACTTGAGCAATCTGTCCACCTCAGCCTCCTAAAATGCTGAAATTACAGGCATGAGCCACCGGGCCTGGCCACAACTCATATATTTAACTGTGAATGACACAAGTGTTGGTCTTAGAAAAATACAGGAACAATACTAAATTGGATCCATTTACAGACAGGTAAATTGACTATCCCTAAGCCAATCTATGGTCATTCCTATACTTTCCCAAAGTTCCAAAGTATGAATGTCACATGAATGTTGAATTCTTCTTTGAATGTATCTATTCTTAAAATTTACACCAGCATAGTTAAAACCCTCTTTGAAAGACACTGGTTCTAAAGAGACCCAAATATGAGCAGCTAAGCTACTATAGATGCCATAATATAAGCAGATATACCTAGCTCTTCAACTCTTATGAAAGAAAGAACATTGAGTGACGTGCTTTTCTTTTTTTGAGATGGAGTCTCGCTCTGTTGCTTAAGCTGAAGTGCAGTGACATGATCTCGACTCACTGCAACCTCTGCCTCACGGGTTGAAGAGAGTCTCCTGCCTCAGCCTCCCAAGTAGCTGGGACTACAGGCACCTGCCACCACGCCTGACTAATGTTTGCATTTTTAGTAGAAATGGGGTTTCACTATATTAGCCAGGCTGGTCTCGAACTCCTGACCTTGTGATCTGCCCGCCTCGGCCTCCCAAAGTGCTGGGATTACAGGCGTGAGCCACCATGCCCGGCCACCAAGTGATTTTCATACACACTGAACAGGATTAACAAATGGAGGTTCAATTGTAAGGATACTTTGTAACCACTGATGAGATATGACTAGCCTCTTTAGGAAAAAAAGCTGGTAAATTTTACTTTGATAAACGTAAAATTTATTTTAAGCAAAGACTGAGTACCTTATTACCATAAATCATCTTGATGCTGGTACCTAAAAAAAAAAAAAAAAAGTTTAAAAGTTTTGCTTTAGAGATTCCAAAGAATATATTTAGACTTATAAAAGCACTTATCTGATAAGATTCTATTTGCTTTTCTTTATTCATAGAGACCTAAAAAATAAGAAAGTCAACTTCTAGGCTACCAATGTTTAACAGATTTCAACATCAGAATATTCTTCATTTCACAGGAAAAGTAGCAAATTAAGATTACAAATATTCTCATTTTGTAAAAATATCCACCTATCAAAGGAACTTCAAAACATGAAATGCAACTATTGTAACCCCAACCAAGTATAGCTTTTTTTTGTTGTTCCAACTGACCATATGTATCTATTATGGCTGAACTATAATAAAGTATATACCACCACCTCCCCCACTCCCCCCCCCGCCGCACAAGACTGAGAGTTGTTTAAAAAAAAAAAAAAATCCTTTCCTTGTATTTCAACTGGTGAGCACAAATAACTATTCACATGCTAAAGGTACACACATTGAAATCATACTAACTGCTGGATAAGGTATACTATTTGAAAATCACTGATTCAGAAATGTGTCAATCGAAGGCTTCTAAACTAAGATGAACATGGAGGCTGGGTGTGGTGGCTCACACCTGTAATCTCAACACTTTGGGAAGCTGAGGCAGGAGGATCGCTTGAACCCAGGAGTTCAAGACCAGCCTAAGCAACGTAGTGAGAGACCTTTTCTCTACAAAAAATAAGAAAGTCAGCCAGGCGTGATGGCATGCGCCTGTAGTCCCAGCTACTCAAGAGGCTGAGGTGGCAGGATATCTTGAGCCCAGGAGTTCAGGGCTGTAGTGAGCTATGATAGCACCACTACACTCTGGCTTGGGTGACAGAGCAAGATTCTGTCTCAAAGAAAGAGAAAGAAGAAGAAAAAAAAAAAAGCATGGTTTATCACCTGAACAGATCTGGAAAACTGAATCTTTGAAAATACATAAGTGTGGGGGGACCAATTATTTTATGAACTACAGTAGTGGGATTTTTTTTTTTTTTCTTAAAAGATGTTGGGACTTCCTCTCTACCCCAGTTTAACCACAACAATTTAATAAAACTAGTACTGTAGCTCAAAACAGGACATTAGTTTATAAGCTCATAGATTTCAATCTAGCTTTGTCATTTAGTAACTGTGTGACTTGGGCAAGTTACTTAATTTTCTCATCTATAAAATAAGGATTATGTACCATTTTAAATGGCAACAAAACTGGAATTATTCAGATACACATCTAAATTTGTCCAAGGTTTTAATGTTGGAAAATTATTAAATGAGAAAAAGAACTAAAACAGGAAGTGTTATCAGAAAAGACTGTATTGCTAAGATACCACTTCTCTCCAAAATCATTTATTAGATTCGATGTAAACTTAGTCAAATTCCCAAGTGGCTTTTTGGGGGAAAGTGGTAGAAATCAATAAGCTGTTTCTAAAATTTATGTGGAAAAAGTAAAAGAATTAGAAAAGCCAAAACAATTTTGAAAAGCACAAGTGAGAAGACCCACATTACCTAATTGCAAGACTAACTATAAAGTTCATAATGTAGACATAATATAAAATGGAGTTTAAAAATAGACCCACAAATACAGTCAACTGACAAAAGTAAAAAAGCAAATTACTAGAGAAAGGATAGTGTTTTTTCAACAAATGGTGCTGGAACAACTCAACATTCGTATGCAGGAAGAAAAAAAACCCCAAACAAAAACCTCAAACCATATCTTATACTACCTATATATAAAAAGTAGCTAAAAAGTGATCATAGACCAAAATGTACCTCAACCTATAAAGCTTCAAAGAAAACAGAAGACATGTGTGACTGGTTTAAGAAAGAGTTCTCAGATACTACACCAAAAGCATGATCCAGAAAAGAAAAACAATTGACAAGCTTTATCAAAATTAAAAGCAGCTGTTCTCCTTCCTAAAAACACTATTAAGGGACTGACAAGACAGGAAAAACTCTGGGGGAAAATATTTGCAAATCACATGTCTGACAAAGGACTTGTGTCCAGAATATATGAAGAACTCTCGAAATTGAACAATATGAAAACTCAACTTTTAAAAATGGGCAAAACAATAGGACCATTTACTAAAGAAGACACATGAATAACAAATATATAAGAAAAGATATTCATTAGGAAAATGCAAAATCATGATGAGATACCACTCTACATCTATTATAATGTGTACAATTAAAACTATACATTCTGACCACACTAGCACTGGTGAGTACGTAGACTAATGAATGCTTTATTGCTGGTGGGAAAGGAAAATGGTACAGATGCTTTGGAAAACAGTTCAGCAGCTTCTTACGAAGTTTAACACTTAGCATATAACCCAGCACTCCTATTCCTAAGTGTTTACCTAAGTGAAATGAAAACTTCAGCTACATGATTCATGCATACTATATGATTCCAACTGTATGACATTTTTGAAAAGGCCAAACTATATGATCAGAAAAACAAAGCAGTGGTTCTCAGGGTGGGGGTGGGGGGTTGAGCATGGTAAGAAGTTGTTAAATTAGCAAAAAACAACTTCCTGTAGTGATGGAAATGTTCTGTATCTTGATTGTATTTAGCTGTAAGACTGTTTAAATTTGTTAATATTAATGGAATCATACGTATAAAGAGTAAATTTTACTGTATTATATCACAATAAACCAAGACTTAAGAAAAACTGCCTAGTATATAGAAAATGTTGAAACGCACATTATCCTTCACTTCAGTTGAGCATCTGCGCACCACACTAGCATGTGTGCCACCTGGGATCCTTTTTATTACACTGCAATAATCACACTGGCTAAACCTATTCTTTAAACTTGTAACACTACCTAATTTTAACAGTTTGAGGAAAGCATTCCATTTTAATCCAAAAAATATACCTTGTCCCCCTGCCCCCCCAGACAGAATTTTGCTCTTCTTGCCCAGGCTGGAGTGCAGTGGCACGATCTTGGCTTACTGCAACTTCGGCCTCCTGGGTTCAAGAGATTCTTCTGCCTCAGTCTCCCGAGTAGCTGGGATTACAGGCGCTAATTTTTCTATTTTTACTAGAGACGGGGTTTCATCATGTTGGCTAGGCTAGTCTCGAACTCTGACCTTGTGATCCGCCCGCCTCGACCTCCCAAAGTGCTGGGGAACCACCGCGCCTGGTCTTTTTTTTTTCTTTTTTTTTTTTTTTGAGACGGAGTTTCACTGTTGTTGCCCAGGCTGGAGTGCAATGACACAATCTCAGCTCACTGCAACCTCTGCCTCCCGGGTTCCAGCAATCTCCTGCCTCAGCCTCCAAAGCAGCTGGGATTGCAGGCACGCACCGCCACACTTGGCTAATTTTGTATTTTTAGTAGAGATGGGATTTCACCATGTTGGTCAGGCTGGTTTCGAACTCCTGACTGCAGGTGATCCACCCACCTAGGCCTCCCAAAGTGCTGGGATTACAGGCATGAGCCACCGCACCCAGCATACCTCAATCATAATAAACATTAATCGCTTATTAGAACTGTTAAAGGATACATGAAATAGAAAACGTGATTCCTGCCCTTTACAAAATATTCTGAGAAGCTGTTTCCTTATAAAACCACTAAATTATATCTTACCCTCCTTTAAACTGGGGTGAATTTTAAAGATACCTTTTCGCATGTTGCTGCTTAAACTAAACCACCACCACCAAAAAAAAAAGTAAGAAAAAAAACCCAAAAGACCTCAGTGTGGTGGTGTCCAACTGTGGTCCCAGCTACTCATGAGGCTGAGGTAAGAGGATTGCTTGAGCAGTGCTGCATTGTGCTGTGAAAGTGCCTGTGAATAGCCACTACACTCCAGCCTGGACAACATAGCGAGACCTTGCCTGTATAAAGTAAAAAAAAAAGATAACAAGGCCAGGCGTGGTGGCTCACGCCTGCAATGCCAGCACTTTGGGAGGCTGAGCTAGGTAGATCACGAGGTCAAGAGTTAGAGACCAACCTGACCAACAAGGTGAAACCCCGTCTCTACTAAAAATACAAAAATCAGCCGGGTGTGGAGGCAGGTACCTGTAATCCCAGCTACTCAGGAGGCTGAAACAGGAGAACTGCTTCAATCTAAGTGGAGCTTGCAGTAAGGCAAGATCGTGCCACTGCACTCCAGCCTGGGCGACAGAGTGAGACTCCATCTGAACAACAATAACAAAGAAAATAACAAAGAGGGCAAAGAAAGCCATCCATATTCCCACAACCTGGAATAACTATTTTAGGAATTTTTGTTTTTTTGCTTGCTTCCATGGTGTTTTTTTTTTTTTTTTTTTTTTTTCCGGAGACAGGGTCTCACTCTGTTGCCAGGCTGGAGTACAATGGCAGGATCAAAGACCACTGCAGCCTCAACCTTCCGTGCTTAAACTATCCTCCCACCTCAGCCTCCTGAGTAGCTCGAATCACAGGCATGTGCCACCACGCCTGGCTAATTTTTAAAAATTTTTGAACACGCTGTATCTATATTGTCCAGGCTGGTCTCAAGTCGTGACAAGTGATCCTCCCACCTCGGCCTCCCAAAGTGTTGCGATTATGGGTGTGAGCCACTGCCCAGCCTCCATTGTTTTTGCAATGTATGTACTTAAATTATGTGGTATGTTCATATGTACCTATGTATTTATTGTCCCTCATTTAAATATTAAAATATTACAAATAAAATATTCCTTCTTTGACCACTCAACCCCTTCAAGAGGTACTCTATTAAAGTGTATCCTTCCAGTCCATATATCTCTTTGAAATAAATACTAGTATAATGTGATTAACATATAAAGATAGTTGATGAGCAGGATTCCTTACTTACTCATGTATCTTGGGTTTGTCTTTGAAGTGTATCATTTGGACTTATATTTCATTTCTACTACATGGAATCACAAAGTTTTGAGAAAAATTCATGTAAATAAAGAGTTGAACTGTTAAGATCCATGTGGAAATGGGAGTTAATTTTTTTTCAGGAAAAGTCAATGGGATTCAAGATTAATATAATATAAGGGAATTATTCTTAAGATAGCACCGAAGAAAATTCTGATAATTTAGAGAAAAGGAAATGGTATAGGAAAATTACAGGTATAAAGATAATAATATATGATATTTAGTAGGTCTGATTGGCTTGGGTGTCAGTAGCAACCAAGTGATAGCAGTAAAAATTCAAGGCAAACATTTGGATGCCTACAATGTATCACATCACCAAGGAAGACTAAAATTTAAAAAGTTCAGATTTCCCCAGTGAGAAAAGCAGATACTAAAAATCACTGGCAAGGTCTATTAAACGTGTATACAAGCTGGGCACAGTGGCTCCTGCCTATAATCCCAACACTTTGGGAGGCCGACGTGGGCAGATCACTTGTGGTCAGCAGTTTGAGACCAGCCTGGCCAACACAGTGAAACCCCATCTCTGCTAAAAATACAAAAATTAGCCGGGCATGGTGGCAGGCACCTGTAGTCCCAGCTACTTGGGAGGCTGAGGCAGTTGAATTGCTTGAACTTGGGAGGCAGAGGTTGCAGTGAGTCAAGACGGTGCTGCTGCACTCCAGTCTGGGTAACACAGTGAGACCCTGCCTCAAAAAAAAAGTAAAAAAGAGATGTGTATACATATACTTGTATGTCTACACTGAACTATAAACATGTGCTTTGGGGAGGAGAGAACATAAATTCTGACAAATATGGAAGGGAATTTGGGAACATTTCCTGGACACCTAGTGGAAGACCCCTCCAATGAGTGAATTCAGGAGAAAAAGCTTATCAATAATTATGAGTAAAAAACTTCTGAGATTCCAGTAATTAAAACAAAGTAGACTATGTAAAAATATGAAGGACAGAATTTACATGATAGTGGGAATGCATGCAACAGACAACTTTCTCAAAGTGTGGTTCAAAGATCACCTAAGTCAGAATTCTACAGATTTGAACTCACTAGGTAGGAAGAGGGACCCAGGAATCTGTATTTTCGATAAGTATCTGAGGTAATTCTTATTAACATTCTAAAATTTGAGAATCACTGATTTGGAAACAGGTTACTAAAAGGAGAATAGGGTAAGAGAAAAGGTTACTTTTAAAGCGATGACACTTAGGGCGGGGTGTGATGGCTCACGCCTATAATCCCAGCACTTTGGAAGGCCAAGATGGGTTGGTCACCTGAGGTCAGGAGTTCAAGACCAGCCTGGCCAACATGATGAAACCCCGTCTCTACTAAAAATATAAAAATTAGCCAGGTGTGATGGCAGGCGCCTGTAATCCCAGCTACTCAGGAGGCTGAGGCAGGAGAATCACCTGAACCTGGGAAGCGGAGGTTGCAGTGAGCCGAGACCACGCCACTGCACTCCAGCCTGTGCAACAGAGCAAGACTCCAACTCAAAAAAAAAAAGAAAGAGATGACATTTAGAAAGCAAAATGGGGGATGAAGCAGTAAGGGATGATGGGTATCTAGGAAAACTTTTTTTCATGATTGTGTAAGGAATGTATGTCTCGGAAATAGCAGCATACATACACCTAGATGAAAAAAAGAGTGGGGGGTGGGGGGAAGGGGAGGGAAGAATCTGGCAGAAAATTTATAGGGATGGTTCCAAATATTTTAGAATTCAACATCAGCTCCCAAGGAAGACAACATACAGATGTTAAGAGAACATTTCCAACATGTGAGTGAACAAAGAGCCAGGGTGCCAATAAAGAAGAAATTCTGTAACTGTTCACTAATGGTCAGGGACTGAAAAGCATCTTTCATATTTTACTGACAGGTCAAAAAAGAGAAAATTAGCTCTGACTTAATGCAGACCAGGTCAATTTGGTCAAAGAGAATTTTATAGACGAGCTTTGGTTCCACCATTGCAAAACAATATTCCGTTACCAGCAGTATTAGTAGGATTCAGGATTACACTGAAAGCATATTCTACTCACACATTCTATTAACAACTAATTGGAATTTCATTTCATAGGATAAAAACTGACAGAAAATTCATCATTTATAACTAGATGTTCTATTTACTATTTTAGCTGCAAAAGATTTTTAAAATGGTTTTACTGCAACTTCCCCCCAAAACATTTTCAACATTTACAATGTAGCCCAGTTCTAATTACCATCCAACCTTTGACCTGTCTCTTCTATAAGTGAAGCAAATGTGTCTAAATACAGTTCTTACATATTTCTGGAATAAAAACCTACTAGAAATGAACATAGATCCTTCCTTCATAGGCAATATAATAATTCATTCACAACCTCAAACACATTTGACATGGAAAGCCTAAAGGCAAGCCTCAAAGTAGGCAAGTCATACACTAAATACTTCTGACAGCAAAAGGTTTCTCTTCCTTCCTGGCAACCCTCTCTTTCATGATAAGCAGCCAAATGAATCTTTCTGACAAATGACATCATATATAGACAAGACATGCCATTCTCCCCCACCACCCGCCCTAGATATCCGGACGGCTTCCAAACTGAATTTCAGGAGAAGCTAGCCTAGCATAAAATCCATTCTTTTCCCTAAATGGAAATCTGACAAAACAGGAAGTACACAGCAGCACAGAGAAGCAAGTTTTGTGTCTTAAGTATTTACTGGTAACAGACTAGTTCTTCGTGACTAATAAAATGCAGAACTTCAAATTTGAGAGGAAAACAGCAAGTCTGCCTTGGGTTACCATGGCCTCGGCAATTCTAAGGCCTTAAAAACAGTATCACATGATACACAGAGTAAAAAGAAACAAGAAGGTGGTGCTTTTTTTTTTTTTTTTTGGTTATGTTCCTTCATACAAAAATTCCCCTCCCTGTCCCATCTGACCAAGATCTAGGCCACCAAAATTATACAAACACTGGAAGAAGCTTTATGATTGCATATATAGACTAAGAAACTAAGATTTTTTGAGAAACAGTAGGAATTCTGGTTTGATTTGAGGGAAATAATTGGGGATTTATTTTTATTTTTTTGCTTGCCATAGGATTTGAGGTAACCCTAAATGTAAATAAATACAAATCCCTAAGATCCCTAAGTGGGCTATTTGAACTGGCAGACTCAGTAACATATTAAACCTATCAAACACGCCAACAAAAAGAAAAAAAAAAAAAGAACATGATTTCATCCTCCATGCCTTTTTTCCCACTCAACCCACTGCTGTTAGGAATTTTTCAGGTAATGATTAATTTGTATCTAACGTCTAAGCTATTACACATTAAGTGTAGTAGTATATCTAAGTGCCCAGCAAATGTTAAAGTACCAAATTTAAAACGTTATTATCTAGTTGATTCCTCACCCTGTCCAAAGAAGGTTGAGACAGACCTACAGTAAGTCATGAAACCACTTCTGTGGATCACATCAGACTTTTTTTTCTGAGATGGCATCTTGCTCTGTACCCAGGCTGGAGTGCAGTGGCATGATCTCGGCTCACTGCAACCTCCACATCCTGGGTTCAAGCGATTCTTCTGCCTCAGCCTCCCAAGTGGCTGGGACTACACATGCGCGCCACCACGCCCGGCTAACTTTTGTATTTTTAGTAGAGACGGAGTTTCACCATATTGGCCAGGTTGGTCTCAAACTCCTGACCTTATGATCCACCCGTCTTGGCCTCCCAAAATGCTGGGATTACAGGCGTGAGCCACCGCACCCAGCCCATCTGATTTTTTATACAAATGAACTACAGAAGAAAATACTGAATCACACTGTAGTACTTTTGTGTGTGGGCAGTATAGACACATATATAAAACTGAAATGTCACTATAATGACATTAATGAAATGTCACCATAATGAAATTAATCAGTGTGGCAATTACTTGAAATATGTTTTACCAACCAATGAAAGCAATCAGAACTCTTGTTAAATAAAACAGTGAGATAGAGGGGGCATTAAATTTTCTGTCAGAATTTGATTCTAGGAACATCAGCCAATTCCTCAAATGCTAAAATTATCAAGTAAATGTCTAAGACTTCTGATTCTCAGAGTTTGTTAAAAAAAAGTTAACCTTGCAAAGAACAGGTGGATATTAGAAGCTTAGAATTCTTGTTTTAAAAATACGGTGCTAGACTGCAACCCTAAAATATTAAGAGCTGTAAATACCTAGCCCAATGACCCTCATTCTCTAAAAGCAAAAGCAGTGATGTATCCCAGGTCACAGCCAATGAGTAATAGGCTTATGAGTAGAACACATAACATCCAGTTTTCAAATCCAGTGTTTCAGTATTAAAGTGCTTATTCAATCCAACGTCCTGTTGATATTGTAAAAATTCTGATAATTTTGGAGCTAAGCACACACAATACTGCTTTAACTCCATGAAGGCCTATGAGCCTGATATTTTATCTCCCCAATTCCTGCCATTCTCATTTTGTCCAAATCATGATGCCACACCCTTAGCAATATCACAGCAAGCAAGGATCAAGTGTCCTCATGAAATATCTCATCCAGTTCCTATTCTCAGGCTATACCCAGTTTCACACCTAAAGGCATTATGGTATTGTGATTAAAAAAGAAAAATACTTGGAGGGTGAGACTATGGGTTCAATAATTTATTGAGCCACGTGGCTTATCTATCCCACTATTGGCAGGTGACGAACCCTTAGCCCTGGATGAACTTTTCCCAAATTTGTACCACTGATAATTATTAGGAAGATCTGTGAAAAATGAGGTAACAACAAGCAGAAAAACCATTCTCTGGTGGTTATTTAGAGATACAATCTTTTTTTAAAAAAGTGATTTCATTTTAAGTGACTGGCCAGGACATTCTTGAATGTACAAACACTGACAAAACACATTTTTACTGGCATGCATTTGTCCATTAAACATCACCTTTTAGTTTGCGATACCTTTTATAAATTTTCATTACACAAATGAATGCCTACTAAGTCCCAAGGCCTATGATAGGTTCTAAACCTACAAGGAAGAACAAGGTACAGTTTTCTGCCTGTAAAGATTGCATAACACAGTAAAAGAGACATATGTAAATAAAAGGCTAAAGTGCAATACAAAAAGTGGTAAAGAATCATGTAAGAGGAAACATGAAATTCACATGATGATTACCTATATAGTTCTACCTATTGAACTATCAGAAAACTTCACTTAAAAGGTAGCATTTGAATACAAGGAGATGGGATAACATTCAAATTGGTGAGAACAGTATGAACATAAGTAAATGAGAAAACATATGGCTTGTACAAGAGAACCATGATAGTTGAATGTGACTGCAGCATATGATGCTTGAAGGGAAGTAGTAAAAAATAAGGTTGGAGAGAGATGGATATGATCTTTAGTAGGGTCTCAGAATCAAGACAAGAGAGTCTAGATGCTTAATGTCTGTATATCAATGCAATAAATGTATACATTTAAAACTCTCTTGGAATGATATGCACGTAAGAGTATTACATATGTTACCACCACCACCTCATACCCAAGTACTTCCTAGATACTTGGCACCATTCTAAACATTTTACATGTATTTACCATGTAATACTAATTCCAACCTTGTCAAGCCAGTTCTATTATTATCCCCATGTTACAGATGAGGCAAGGATAATAAAAAATTTGCTCGAAATCACCCCTCCTCACAAAAATCCTGGCTATACCTACACATTCTAAAGCTAGAAGTATCTTCTTTGCTATCCCGGCATAATTTTTAAAGCTATCATTCTTATGGGGGCATAGGAAAAACCTACAAAGTAACCTGAATGACTTAAGAATCCTTAAAAAAATAAAAGGTTGGTCAAGTGAGAGCCAGACGGGCACTGGGTGACTCTGTGCCTTGCTGAGGAAAAATAACTAAACAGGGGTAAAGGAGATCCTAAGAAGCCAAGAGACAAAATGTCATCATATGCATTTTTTGTGCAAAGTTGTCGGGAGGAGCATAAGCACCACCACTCAGATGCTTCAGTAAACTTCTCAAAGAGTTTTCTAAGAAGTGCTCAGGGAAGTGGAAGACCATGTCTGCTAAAGAGAAAGGAAAATTTGAAAATATGGCAAAGGCGGACAAGGTCCATTATGAAAGAGAAATGAAAACCTATATTCCTCCTAAACAGGAGACAAAAAAGAAGTTCAAGGATCCCAATGCACCCAAGAGGCCTCCCTTCAGCCTGAGTATTGCCCGAAAATCAAAGGGAGAACATCCTGGCCAGTCCACTGGTGATGTTGCAAAGAAACTGGGAGAGATGCGGATTAACACTGCTGCAGATGACAAATGGCCTTATGAAAAGAAGGCTGCAAAGCTGAAGGAAAAATACAGAAAGGATACTGCTGTATATCGAGCTAAAGGAAAGCCTGATGCAGCGAAAAAGGGAGATGTCAAGGCTGAAAAAAGCAAGAAAAGGAAGGATAAGGAAGATGAAGAGGATGAGGAGGAGGAAGAGGATGAGGAGGAAGATGAAGAGGATGACGATAATGAATATGCTGATAATGAATACACTGGTTTTAGTGGTTTTGTCTATAAAACATTTAACTCCCCTGTACACAACTCACTCTTTTTGAAGTAAAAAATTGAAATGTAAGGCTGTGTAAAATGTTTTGAACTGTACAGTGTCTTTTTTTGTATAGTTAACACACTACCAAATGTGTCTTTAGATAGTCCTGTCCTGGTGGTATTTTCAGTAGCCACTAACCTTGCCTGGTACAGTATGGGGGTTGTAAATTGCCATGGAAATTTAAAGCAGGTTCTTGTTGGTGCACAGCACAAATTAGTTATATACGGGGATGGTAGTTTTTTCATCTTCAGTCGTCTCTGATGTGGCTTATACGAAATAACTGTTCTCTTAACTGAATACCACTCTGCAATTACAAAAAAAAAAAAAGTTGCAGCTGTTTTGTTGACACTGTGAATGCTTCTAAGTAAATACATTAGAAAAAAATAAGGTGTCAAAAGAGATAAAAAGTGAAGCAATAAAAACATACACATAACCACACATTCATTAAAAACTCAGAATGTTGTAAACTGATGCACAAATGTTAGGTTTTTAAATACACTGATTTTTTCCTGAATCTGAACACAGGTATCTTTTTAACTCAAAGCTAGCACTACAATGGAAAAACTTTTAAGTACGTATTTAAATCAAATCAAAGACTGTCTTGATAAATATAAAAAAATAGCTCAAATTTCATAAGCTCACATACCATCCCAAAAGGAAAACTCCAAAAAAGTTAGGTTTCATAAAAGCAGACTAAAAAGTGGAATCAACAAGAAAAAATATGTATATTTAATATTGTGATTGGTATGTAATTGATAATGTAAAAGACTGGCTTTTTTCTAAAACAAAATCAGGAAAGAGAGTAGCAAATAAAACATTTTTTTTTTTTTTTTTTTTTGAGACGGGTCTTGCTCTGTTGCCCAGGCTGGAATGCAGTGGTGCCATCTCGGCTCACTGCAACTTCCGCCTCCTGGGTTCAAGCAATTCTCCTGCCTCAGCCTCCCAAACAGCTGGGATTACAGCTGCCTGAAACCACACCCAGCTAAGTTTTATATTTTTAGTAGAGGTGGGGTTTCACCATGTTGGCCAGGCTGGTCTTGAACTCCTGACCTCAGGTGATCTGCCTGCCTCGGCCTCCCAAAGTGCTGGGATTACAGGTGTGGGCCACCACATCCGGCTTTTTTTTTTTGAGATGGGAGTTTCGCTCTTGTTGGCCAGGCTGGAGTACAATGGTGCAATCTTGGCTCACCGCGACCTTCGCCTCCCGGATTCAAGCGGTTCTCCTGCCTCAGCCTCCAGAGTAGCTGGGATTACAGGCATGCGCCACCACGCCAGGCTAATTTTGTATTTTTAGTAGAGATGCAGTTTCTCCATGTTGGTCAGGCTGGTCTCAAACTCCCAATCTCACGCCCGCCTCAGCCTCCCAAAGCGCTGTGCCTGGCCAATAAAACATTTTTTTAAAAGTCTTGGGAAAAAAGGCAGTGGAGGTGGGGTGGGAGGGTGATGATGGTGGCAGATCCATAGGAGGCTAACTGGTGAAATCCAGCTCCTTCTCCAGGGTTAGCTCAAAAGTCCACCTACTGCATGTTTTGACGTAATTATTAAAAGTAATTTCTTATACTGAACATTTTGTTGAAATAAAAATGATTTATAAAAACAAGACACTTAACACCTTTACCTGGATTTCAGATAAAGAATCTTGGCTAAACATTCATGTTCCATAAAAATATCTGTTCCCTCTAGACATTATTTTAAAAATAAACTAAAACAGAATACACAAAAATTAGTACACTCAGAAAGAGGGGAAAAAGAAAGATATTTCACTCTATTCCATTTGAGCCCTTTTAAAACATACATATATGAAGGGACTTCAAAAAATTTGTGGAAAACCAGAATTAAATGATAAAAAACATTGTTTACTTCTCAACATAAGTTCCACCAAATCAAGACACTTTTGTAAGCAATAATACCAGTCATTCAGTCCATTCCTAAAGAACTGAGGGTCCTGGGAATTTAGCTATGTCAATGCAGTCTTTTTTACATTAACTGAAGAAAAATGGGTGCCCTTAAAAAAAATTGGTAAGATTAGGAATCGAAGTCAGAAGGAGCCAAATCAGGACTGCAAGGTAGATGCCTCATATTTTCCCATCAAAATTCTTACAAAACTGCCCTAGTTTGATGAAGGGCCTTGGCTGCATTGTTGGGGTAGAGTACATTTTGGTGAAGCTCTCTCAGGCGTTTTTCTGCTAAAGCTTTGGCTAATTTTTTTCAACAAAATACTCTCATAAGCAGATGTTATCGTTCTTTGGCCCTCCAGAAAGTCAACAAGCAAAACGATTTGAGCATTCCAAAAACCTGTTTTGCCTTGACCTTTGCTCTTGACCAGCCTACTTTTGCTTTGACTGGACCACTTCCACCTCTTGGTAGCCATTGCTTTGACTGTGCTTTGTCTTCAAAAGTGTACTAGTAAAGCCATGTTCTATCTCTTGTTACAATTTTTCAAAGAAATCCTTTAGGGTCTTGATCACACTTGTTTAAATTTCCATTGAAAGCTTTGCTCTTGTCTTCAGCTGATCTGGGTGTACAGTTGTGGCATCCATTGAGTGGAAAGTTTGCTCAAATTTAATTTTCCATCAAAATTGTGTAAGCTGAACCAATTGAGATGTTGGCATAAACAAGATTAACTTTTCCCTTGCAAATCGATGTGACTGGTCTGCTGCTGCAGGCTTCATCTAAAACTTTGCTTCGTCTTAAACTAGTTATGCATTTGTAAACTGCTACTGATTTCTTTGGGGCATTGTCCCCATAAACTTTTTGTAAAGTATCAATGATTTCACCATTCTTCCACATCACAACTTTCACCATCAATTTGATGTTTGTCCTTGCTACAATTTTGCAGAATTGATTTTGCCTTGATAGGGGCTCTTTGCAAACTGATGTCCTATCCTTCTTAGTGCCTCAAACTAGATCCTGTTCAGACATGTTATAACAAGTTAGTATGAGTTTATTTTGGTGCAAGAAAATTTATGTTCTCACAAAACTATATTTTTTTCAATAATGAAAAACAAATCTCTCCTTAGTTTGAGAAGCATCTGGTTTTCCTGAACTTATTTTTTCTTAATTCAAGTTGAACTAAAGTATCAGTTACACTTAAGTCTAATAGAATGGAATTAAAAGTCACAATGTAGAAACAATGTAAGGTTTGGGACAATGCCTTGTCCCAATTAGGGAACCCACAAAGATTTTGACAAAACGAAGAATAAATGCTTACTGGACATTTCAAGCTCTAACTAGCATGTTTAAAACAGATTTCATCATCTTTACCAACCAGTGGCTTTTCTTGACTTGCCAAATCAGTGAATGGTACTGCTCGTTCCCTCTTTCTTAAATCTTGAGTATGTTTCATTTTCTTTCTTCTTTACCTCTATAATCAGAGATCAAATGCTGTCAAGTTTTCCTCCCCCCACCAAAACAATTCCTTGCTCATCTATTCCTTTCTCTCTCCAGTTCCTACTCTAGTTTCATCTCATGCTGATACCACTTCAACAGTATCTTGTCTCCCTACTTCCAATTCCTGTGTCATTTCTTCAGTTACAATGGGCATTGTTTCTAAACAATTTTCCAACACTGTATTTTGTTTATGCCATGCCTTTCTGTGCCTATTCAAAAACTCTCAGCAGAAGTAACTAAAATTAAAAGGGAAATCTGTATGGAAAAATATGTGCAGCAAGTTACCACTATAATAAACTCAATCAATTAAGAAATAAAACATCAAGATTCTAATACATAATTAGAAATGTGAATAGACAACCTGTAAAAGAATCAGTAAGTGAAATCACAGAACAAGGTCCCATTTCACTAATTCACAACAAAAACACTACAAAGAAAAAAAGAGCTCAATGTATTTTGCACCTATTAAATTAGTAAAAATGAAAATTATAGACTATTTAATGCCACTAGCTAAACTCACAGGGAGGGTGATAGTGTAAATTATAACCAGCTTGAAAAACAACACAGCAATGTTTCAGGAGTCATAAAAATGTTCATACAATGACTCTTTAAATGTACTCCTAAAAGAACAGTCCAAAAGAGAAAATACTGTATGCATGCAGAAGATACCTGAAGCACAATACTGAAGGACTATGAAACTTACATAGTCATGCGATAGAAAAAATGAAAAGGATAAAAAAGCTTGATGGAATATTTTCAGACATTAAAATCATTATAGAGACTGTCCGTTACACTGAATGCTTGTTACAATGTTAAAGGAGCAAAGAAAACCAAAAACTACCCTAAGACTAAAGAAAATACATACAGACAAGGAGGAAGGAAATTTTTAAAATCTCTTAGAGTGGCATTAAAAGTGATTTCTTTTTTCTTTTGAGACAGTCTCACTCTGTTGCCCAGGCTGGAGTGCAGTGGTGCAATCCTGGCTCACTGCAACCTCCACCTCCCAGGTTCTCCTGCCTCAGCCTCCCGAGTAGCTAGGATTACAGTCACGTGCCACCACGCCAGGCTAAATTTTGTAGTTTTAGTAGAAATGAGGTTTCACCATGTTGGCCAGGCTGGTCTCGAACTCCTGGCCTCAAGCCATCTGCCCACCTTGGCCTTCCAAAGTGCTGGGATTACAGGTGTGAGCCACCATGCATGGCTGCATTTTATTTTGTTTAGTTCCATTATAATTTGTAAAACTTGAAATAAGACAAGACAAAAATAACGGTCAATTTCTGCTTACACCCAATCTTCCAAGACCCTCTAGAACCCTGTAATACCCCATTGGACTCTGATGTGCAGCTAACCCTAGAAACAGGGGTAGGTTGGCCACACAATTTTCCCTACATAATCTTCAGCCAATCATCCTTTCTGAGCTGGTTTACCCTCTGTCCCAAATACATATTTCCTTGTATTCTTGCTCACAACCTTTCATCCAATTAGAATGTCTTCTCTCCTTCTAATTTTACACATTATATCTCACTATCCTTGAAAAGCCTTTAATAACCATTATAAATTTCTTTCTGCTCTGCTTTCTAAAGCAATTTGTCTCTTTTAAAAGAACCACTAGATCTGATTGTATACAGAACTTTGACAAATCTATTATCAGGAGCCATTTAAGTCTATAAATAAGGTTATATAGATTGCTTAAATCTTTTGAAATAACTACTTAGATTAACTTTCCACATGTGTAATTACATTCTCCCTTTTATTGACCTTAAGCTTCTGGAGCATAGATCCTTGTAGGAAAGCCATTATGTAACTCATATTTGCTTCAATCTGAATCCTAAAATACACTGTCATTCCAGTTTGAATTATACGAACCATTATCTATGACTCCATGTGGCCATAAAATCAGCAGATAAATCTGACATGGTGCCGGGCGCAGTGGCTCATCCCTGTAATCCCAGCACTTTGGGAGACGAGGCGGGTGAATCACGACGTCAGGAGTTCGAGAGCAGCCAGGCCAATATGGTGAAACCCATCTCTATTAAAAGCACAAAAATTAGCCGGGCGTGGTGGCATGCACCTGTAGTCCCAGCTACCCAGGAGGCTGAGGCAGGAGAATCGCTTGAACCTGGGAGGCGGACGTTGCGGTGAGCCAAGATCATGCCACTGCACTCCAGCCTGGGGGACAGAGCGAGACCCCGTCTCAAAAAATAAATAAATAAATAAAAATTGAATAGGACAAAAGACAATATAGAAATTGCAAAGTCTGCTTTGGTTACAAATAAGTAAATTATTTAACTTTCCATAAAATAACTAAATCTTTAGGAAAGCTGCTACATTCAACACAGCAATCATTTCCACTTCTCAATATATACTCGTGTACAGAAACAATTGCACAGTTGAACAAATTCTATGTTTTTTTTTTTTTTTTGAGACGGAGTCTCACTCTTGCTGCCCAGGCTAGAGTGCAGTGGTGCGATCTAAGCTCACTGTAACCTCCGCCTCCCGGGTTCAAGTGATTCTCCTGCCTCAGCCTCCCAGGTAGCTGGGGTTACAAGTATGTGTTACCACGCCCAGCTAATTTTGTATTTTTAGTACAGACGGGGTTTCACCTTGTTGGTCAGGCTGGTCTCGAACTCCTGACATTAGGTGATCCACCCACCTCTGCCTCCCAAAATGCTGGGATTTCAGGCGTTTTAGCCACCATGCCCGGTTATCATTTTTCAAAAGATACACAGATACACACACACACACATGAGCAACATGACCAGTCTTGATTACCTAAGAGTAACTAAGTAAAATTACTTACCACAAACAGATCGCAGATCCAGGTTTCTCAAACTGGAGCATTTGCTTAATTTTCCCATAAAATCAGTCTTATTCTAAAAGACAAAAGACTTTTTAAAAATTTTGAGTATGTGATAGCTCAGACATTCAGAATACAGACTGTTGATGCAAAAAAAAAAAAAAACACACACACAAATTTGCTTCCTTCCTAAACACTCTCATTGATAAGACTGGTTAAAAAAAAAAATCACACACATGTTCATGGTGTTCTGTGATAAAAATATCAAGTCCTTAAAACTGGAAACCACACGAATGGGCACACAAATCTGTAAGAATGTGCTAACTTTGAGATTTCCATCTAAAATACCACATTGGGAAGATAATTATGTATTATCGTTCAAACTCTTATCAAAGAAATAAAACATTCTTCAATATAGCCTTATGTCACAGAAACATTAAAAAGCTGATAATTATGATTCCTATTAGTTTGGGCTCATTTAACTAATAGGTTACAAAAATACAATTACCTCATAATTTCATTCATTTATACCCAAAACATTGCCTGGTAATTACTAATATTCATCTATAGTTACCATTAAGATATTATAAAATACTTAAAAAGGGATTGGAGAATAAAAAGAGGTCTGAAGAAACTAACACTCCGATACATTCTTTACTTTTTTAATTTTTAAATGGAATGCTTCTTATGTCATCCTTGCACAGAGGCCATGCTAATCTCCGTATGGTTCCAATTTTAGTAGGTGCTCGAGCTGCCAAAGCGAGCATGACACATTCTTAATGGTCCTCTAAATCTACATTTTATTAGCAATTACAAATCAATTTGGTATTAAGCTAAATATCTGGAATATTTTAAAATTTTAAGGTTAAGACAGCATCTGTGAAACATTAATTTTCAAGAAAGAATTATTGTTATGTTGAAAAAACAAGCCTGGGCAACTAACAAAACCCCATCTCTACCAAAAAAAAAAAAAAAAAAGTTTTAGCGGGGCCTGATGGCACACACCTGTAGTCCCAACCGTTCAGGAGGCATGAGTTTGAGGCTGCAATGAGCTATGATCATGCCATTGCATTCCAGCCTGGATGACAGAGTAAGATCCTGTCTCAAAAACAAAACAAACCCGAACAACAACAACAACAACAAAAAACCTAAGAAAACGAAAGATGTTAAGTTGGCTTATTTCACATTTTGTATACAAATGTGCATACAGATTTAGAAGAAGTATCTGCAACAGAGCACCTATCAGGTGGGGGAACCTAACAGTGATTAAATAAAACAGTTGCTGCTTTCTGGGAACAGAGTTTCAAATTTGGGAAGAGTCAAACAAATGCAAAGAGGTACACGTACAGGGGGTCTTATCAGGCTACAAAAGCACTGAGAGAATGAATACACACAAGAAGGGGAAACTTTAGAGAAGACTACAGGGAAACACAAAGTAGTTAAACACAACTAACCTTGAAAATAATTTGTTAGTATTCCTAAACATCACTTTTGTGTAGCAAAATGTTTCACTGTACAAATGCTCACCTGAAGTGAAAAAAAAAAAAAAAAAAGTGGAAAAAAAAATCACTCCTAGGGTCCAAGAAAAATTCTCATATATTTTATGGTATGTGTAACTTAAAGACTGCAATTATTTTTTTTTTTTTTGAGACAGTTTTGCTCACATTGCCTAGGGTGAAGTGCAATTCCACGATCTCAGCTTACCGCAACCTCCATCTTCCAGGTTTAAGCGATTCTCCTGCCTCAGCCTCCCAATTAGCTGGAATTACAGGAATGCGCCACCACGCCCGGCTAATTCTGTATTTTTAGTAGCGACGGGGTTTCTCCATGTTGGTCAGGCTGGTCTTGAACTCTCGACCTCAGGTGATCCACCCGCCTCGGCCTCCCAAAGTGCTGAGATTACAGGCATGAGCCACCACGCCCAGCCGATTATTTCTACTTGAAGAAAGAGAGGTCCAAGATAAAATGCTCAGAAATAAAGCTAAAGAAAGACCAGAAATTTTTTTGGGGGGCGGGGCAATAATAAAAAGGACAACAAATGTAAGTGCAGTTAAGAAAAAAAAGCTTTCTGATGGACTACACAAGCATCCCTAGCCTTAAATACGTAATCTATTCATATATATATACACGTGTATATATATATACACACACATACACACACACACACCTATGTATTTGAGATGAAGTCTCACTGTCACCCAGGCTGGAGTTCAGTGGCACAATCATGGTTCACTGGAGCCTTGATCTCCTGGACTCAGGTGATCATCCCACCTCAGCCTATTGATTAGTGGGGAACACAGGTGCATGCCACCACGCTGGCTGATTTCTTGCACTGTTTGTAGAGATGAGGTTTCACCATGTTGTCCCAAACTCCTGGGCTCAAGCCATCTGCTAACCTCGGTCTCCCGAAGTGCTGGGATTACAGGCTTCAGCCAAGACACCAGGCCTTCAGCCTTATATTTCCACTTCTGGGAGTTTATTCCAAAAATAATCAGGGATGTGAAAGAAGATTTAGATGCCCAGAAATTTCAGCATCTAAAATTCATCATTTACGTTCATGCAAAAATAACTGCGGTTTCAGACCATGAATTTTATATCATTATAACTAGGCTCAAACACATCTTTATTAATCAAAATAGAAACCATTACAATCAACACATTTTTAAGTTGTTTATTCCTGTAGTGTAGAAATCCATGCTTTAGGATTCGACGAACTCTTGGAAAGCATTTTCTGCATCCTGCTAGTTGTGGAAGTGTTTTCCCTGCAAAAAGGTGTCGCAATGCTTGAAGTGGTAGTCAGTTGGAGAGAGGTCAGGTGAATATGGCGGATGAGGCAAAATGTCACAGCCCAATTTGTTCAACTTTTGAAGCATTGGTTGTGCAATATGCGGAAGGGCATTGTGAAGAATTGGGCCTCTTTCTGTTGACCAATGCTGACTGCAAGCGTTGCAGTTTTTGGTGCATCTCATCGATTTGCTGACCATACTTCTCAGATGTAATGGTTTCGCCAGGATTCAGAATGCTATAGTGGATCAGACCAGCAGCAGACCACGAAACAGTGACCATGACCTTTTTTTGGTGCAAGTTTGGCTTTGGGAAGTGCTTTGGAGAATCTTCTCAGTCCATCTACTGAGCTGGCCATCACCAGTTGTTGTATAAAATCCACTTTTTCTCGCACATCACAATCTGACCAAGAAATGGTTTGTTGTTGCAAAAAATAAGGGATAAGGACACTTCAAAACAATGATTTTTTTTTTTGGTCAGTTCATGAGGCACCCACTTATCGAGCTTTTTCACTTTTTAATTTGCTTCAAATGCTGAAGGACTGTAGAATGGTCCACATTGAGTTCTTCGGCAACATCTCAAGTAGCCTTAAGAGGATCAGCTTTGCTGATTGCTCTTAACTGGTAGTTATCAACTTCTGGCGACCAGCCACTACGCTCCTGATTTTCAAGACTCTCCTCCCCTTTGCAAAATTTCTTGAACCTGCCAGGCACAGTGGCTCAAGCCTGTAATCCCAGCACTTTGGGAGGCCAAGGTGGGCGGATCACGAGGTCAGGAGTTCGAGACCAGCCTGGGCCAAGATGGTGAAACTCCGTCTCTACTAAAAATACAAAAATTAGCTGAGCATGGTGGTGCGTGCCTGTAATCCCAGCTACTGGGGAGGCTGAGGCAGAATGGCTTGAACCCAGGAGGCAGAGGTTGCAGTGAGCCAAGATCATGCCACTGCACTCTAGCCTGAAAGAGCAAGATTCCATCTCAAACAACAACAACAACAAAAAACTTCTTGAATCACCACTGCACTGTAAGTTAACAGTTCCTGAACCATATGCATTGCTGATATGGTGTCTCTGTTGTTTTACAACCCATTTTTAACTCAAAAAGGAAAACTGCTCGAATTTGCTTTTTTGTCTAACATCATTTTCATTGTCTAAAATACACATGAAGGCTGGGCACGTGGCTCATGCCTGTAATCCCACCACTTTACGAGGCCGAGGCAGGCAGATCATGAGGTCAGGAGATCGAGACCATCATGGCTAACATGGTGAAGCCCCTTCTCTATTAAAAATACAAAAAATTAGCTGGTGTGGTGGCACGCGCCTGTAGTCCCAGCTACTCGGGAGGCTGAGGCAGAAGAATTGCTTGAACCTGGGAGGCAGAGGTTGTAGTGAGCCGAGATGGTGCCACTGACTTCAGCCTGGCGACAGAGCGTGACTCTGTCTCAAAAATAAAATAAAATAAACATGAAATAAACAGAGAGTAGTAAGTCATTACCAAAAGAACAAAGCGAGAAATGCCCATTAAAATGATGTATAACATAACCACATTTATTTAACAACGTAGTCCAACATCAAATGGCAAATTCCAATAATGCAAAAACCACGATTACTTTTGCAACGACCTTCTTAGACACAATATTTTGCAAAACATGTACAAGGATATTCATTGACATATTACTGCCATTATAGAAAAATAAACACGTTACATAAATTATGGTATATTTATCCCACAAAACACTATGAAGACATAAAAGATGCTTTACGATAAAATATTTCCAATATTCCCAATGTTTTCTATAAAGAATAGACGGTAATAAAATGAACAACACTAGAATATTTTGTAAAACAAAACCAACAAAAAAGACAAAGCCTTTTGTATAATATATGACTATAGTGTAAACTGTAACTACCTTTTGGAGGAGGGAAGACATTTATTTTTGTATTCTTCTTTGGGCTTTTTAATAATTTCCAAATGTCCATGCATTATTTGGATTCAATAATAACAGTTTAAACTTTGATCGTGGAATTATGGATGCTTATCCCCTAGAAAATTCAGTAATATATTGTTTTATAAGGTCTTTTAAAAAACTGCTTCACTCCTACGAGATTGCGCTACTGCACTCCAGCCTCGATGACAGAGAGAGACTCTGTCTCAAAAAAAAAAAAAAAAAGTCTCACTCCTAAACACTCCCATTTACAAGATCTTTTCTATATAAGAACTTTTTAAATAGGCGGGTGGGGGGGAGGAAATCACAAAAATACGCATAATGTTTTATAACAAAAACATTAGGTATATCAAAGTCCAGAAATGAGAACCACGTAAATGGGTAAGCAAGTCCATAAGGAGGTCCTAATTTTGGGATTTCATTCTAAAATATTACACCAGAAAGCTAATTATACAGACTCATTTGAATCTGACCAAACAAAACATCTTTTAACTACCCTTCCTCCCATTCTGGTATTCCTTTACTAATCCACAGAAAGTTTTTCCAGGTAGTCCCCCGCAATTCTAAGGATTTTTAGACTTTATGACTCACCTCAGTAATCACTGAGATGTTCTGTTTTCTTCAGCACAACTGCCAAAAAACCCAGTAATTGTTAAGTCACACAATCATTTTCTAGTCACGGGCCCCACCAATATAGCAGTAGGGTTTAAAACAGAGGTATTGAGGGTAACTATTAGGATCTATCCAGTGTGACTAGGTCACTCACTAGAAATGCCAACATGCATTTCACGTTTTTATGAATACTTTTGAGCAAAATTACTGTTACGAATAAAAAACTGATTCTGCTCGGCTGTTTTCTTACTGAGAAAATTTAGTCCACGTGGATTACTGACGATATGTCACATTTTAAAAATTATTCCATTCTATAAAACTAGTCAATTTATACTCCAATTCCACTATTTAAAAATGTGTGTTTCGTTTAACAGAATATAAGATGTTAACAGAAAAAGATCAACGTCTATCTTATCGGGGACGTCCTTCTATCTAAGATGTTTTCAGTCCCTGCAAAACCACTGTTTGCTTTCAAAAAGTAGCATAAGCCTCGTGCAGAGTGACACAGACGCTTGTCTAAGGTCACAGAAGAAGCGTCTGCGCTGGCAAGTAAATTCCTCAGCATCCAGAAAGCCAGCGCTTTCTCCAGTTTCCTCATAGCTTTATCCCGTGAGGAGCACGCGGAAACCTCTACCCATGCAGGATGTTTCTAAGAACCACTTCTTCCATGTCTTAACTAAGAAGGCTCCCACAGCTGGTGCCAATCAGGTGGAGAACATGGCAAGTCCCCGAAATGCACTTCCAAAGACAGGAAAGATTGCAGTGGGACAGAACCCAGAAAATCTCTCACATTCTCGAAAGCCCGAAAGAGAACCTCCAAGAAAGACGTTTGCCTCTCCTCCACCTCTTTATCTCGGCGGGAGAGGAAGCCTCGCCCCCATTCATCCCGCCCCTTCTCCCCACCCCGCCGCAGGGAGAAGTTTACCATGGCTGCCTGCGGCCCCTTCACTTCCGGTGCCGGTGCCGCTAGGGCTGCGCCATCCCCCCAGTCAATCGGACAACCATAGCCTCCAACTGACCTTTCTGACAGCTCTGAGACTCCTCCGGCCACGACTAGGTGCTGTCCTGGAGGAAACGGTGGAGGACGGCCGCACAAAAACCAATCTACCTGATGAAAACTCCGTTCCCTTCTCGCCAGAAACATAAAATGCGATGGAGCTACGGCCACCGCTGCCGAGACAAAATGGCGCCGACAAGCTGGTTTAGCGCAGGCGCCTTGGAAAGACCCTGCCCCGCCCCCGTGCAAGCCCCTGGCTGCAATTCTGGGTTCCGTTTCCATGGGACACTCCGCCGCCAATCCTCGTGTCGAACTGCTCTTCCTGACCCCTCAATTCACCAATCAGTGCCCAGTCAAGCACATCCGGAGTCGTCTCTACCAATCATTTCTCAGGACTTGCTTACTCAATAACCAACTCTCCAATAAAGTTGGTCTTCGGAAAAAGCCAATCATAAGTGGAAGATGTCCTACCTGCTGTTTTTCTCACCAATCCATGAAGTTTCACAGCTACATCCAATGAGGACGGCAGGTAGCGAGGTCCTATCCGAAGCTCTTCGGCGTCATGAGCAGCCAATAGGAGTTCGTGTAGAAGCGAGTCTGCTCAACAGCTTGTTATTTGGTGGATTGTGGCAGTAAATCGGGGCGAGTGGGGAACCCGGCGCAGGAACTGCTGCCGCGGCTGGGAGTGGTGCTGCCCGGACGGGGGCCCACGGAGGTCAGAGGGGAGGAGGACTCTGGAGCTGACAGCGCGCACTTCACCCGCAGTTGGTAGGTGGGGAGAGGGGAATCCGGGGATACTGAATGGACGAAGTGGCAGTAGGAGCAGCTGCTGCTGCCCGGGGTCCCGGTGCAGTTGGAAGCTTTGGAGGTGGGGAGAGGGATGCTAGGCAAGTGGCACGGCGAGCGCAAGGGAAGGGGCCAGCCATTGACCAGCGGCAGCAACTGCAGGAACCGCCGCCGCAGTTGCAGCCGCCTCCTCGTCCGCTTCCTCGGGTTCCCGGGAAAATGGCTGTGGGGCTGGCCGCGCCGCTAAGTTTGCTTCCGCGCGGTGAAGAGCGGGCTGCTTGGGGGAGCCGTCCCCCAACTCCGCGGCGCGTCCACCTCTGCGGAGTCCGTGGCAGGACTCGAGGGGCTACGAGCTGATACCTCTCTGGGCTGTACAAAAAGTTGAGGCGGGCGCTGGGAAGAGGCAGCGGCTGCTGCGGTGCGGCTCCCCTCCCCTCCCACACCCTGTCCGGGCCACCTCCCCTCCTCCTCCCCTCCGCCCCCCGCCCCCTCCCCCACGCGGGTCCCCCGGGGCTCTGGCGGCTCCCGGCTGAAGGCCGCGGCCCCTGCCCCTTTGGGTGAAGGAGCGCTTCTCCTTTCTGACATGGTGCAGAGCGAAGGAAGGAGAGCAATGGCGCCGTGACACTCCGCTGCCGCCACCGCGGGCCCGGGGCGGGCCGAGGGGGCCGAGCGGCGGAGGCGGGGCGCGGGCCGAAGTCGGGGTATCCGGGGGACCGCGGAGCGGAGGCTCGGCGGTCGTCTCCGCGGGGGACCTGGGGAAGCCCGAACGGAGCTCTGGCCTTTTCCGGAGCTATCTGTCCTGGAGCTCCGAGTTGAGCATTCCGGGTCAAAGTGGCCAGCGAGGCGGGGGCGCGGTGGGCCGCTGGCGAGCTCCGGGGCGGAACGGGCTGCCCTTTGGCGCTCGTGGGGTTCTCGCTGCCCCCTCAGCTCCTGCGTCCTGGCTGCCCTCGTAAGGGATCTTGTCCCTTGGCTGGTGAGGATTCTGCCCCTCCCCGCTGGCGTTTGTTTACTTTCTTTCCCTTGGTCGCTCCCCGCAGTTGACTGATTCTGTCTGTTCCTGTCTTTCCCCCTCCCCATAGTTCTAGCGACTGCGAAGATAGCTCGCTGAGCTGGAACCCCACAGATCACCAACAAAAATGAAGGTAAGTGGAGTCAACGCTGCCCCGATCCTCGCGCCCTGGACGCTGCCAATCCTAAGGCTAGTGCCGTGGAATGTCATTTGTTTTGCTACTCAAAATTGATGTTCCTACTGATCAGCAGTTTCGGCATAGGAGGATGTGTTGAATGGGTGAAAAATGATCTGTGTGTCTAAATGCGGAGTTTAGGCCCTCTCTGTAGCAGTACTTTGGAAAGGCTGGTGCAGCCTTTCAATTGTTGTCCATTCGGATAGTATTTTTAAACATTTCCTGTGTTGGCAGCAACCTTTGCAGAAGTAAAGCTTTTGTCCTGCTTTGGTTCTTTGGGGGATTTTTTTGTAAATTTTTTTCTTCCCGTGTGCCAATGCGATTTTCTAAAAGAAAGAATACGTGGATTAAGTAATGAAGGTATCATTTCTTCTGTGTGTAAAATGAACTTATGTGGCTAAAATATTTGAAGTTGAAGTATAATAATAGTTTTAGTTAAATCTTTCCAATAAGTATTTTAAAACATATACTAAAAAGATACATATTCTACTGAGGATGACTGCAAATATCAGTATGTGGATGGTTAAAGGGAAAGGATCTCATATAGCGTTCTTGAATGCTGTGGCCATTGAATGTTTCAGGTCAGATTTTTATTTGCCAAAAGCATTCCTATTCAATTTGTATTTTTTGGAAATGCACTTACTTTAAAAGGTACCCAATTCCTGTCTTATTTACTGTTTCAGTATATTAAGCTCTGAAATATAGCATTTTCCCAAACTTTCTCGTGGTTTTCTATTTTGTCGAAGTAAATGACATATTTAACCTTCTTTAATATTACTTGGTTAAACTTATTAGAAAACAAAAAATCATTTTCTACTTAAAAACGTATCTCCAAAGTGTACACTGTTAACTTTGCACTTAACAATGTTAAGTTGAACTTGTATGGATACACTTTAACTTCCGAAAAAAAAAAAAAAAGGTAAAATGACAGATTGAGATAGCAATCATCCTGTTACTGTAAAAATTAAAATAAGTGGTAGAGTGACATTTCTTACATCTTTCTATGTATCATTCTGGTCGTGTCCATTTGCTGAAAGTAGATGTTTCTTAGTAACGCTTATTTTTTTATACTAAGAAGATTAGTGTGGTAAACTAGGTATGCCTACAAGTCTGGAGCCATCAGTTCATATCTGCATTCATCAGCTGAATTCAGACTTAAAACCTTTCAAGTGCAGCTTTTAGCAGATGAATTTTCCAAATGATACTTTCCTTATGAAAAGATGTTACCTTTATGTGGCTATGTCAATAAACAATTATGTATTGTTAGTGTTAATATTAGCAATATTTCTTTTAATTTGAAAAATTTCAGGAAGCTATAAATGAATAACTTAGTTTTATGATATGTGTAATATGAAATATTTTTTCTGCTTTTTTCTTATCTTTCTGCTTATATAATAGTAGAATTTTTGAAAAATTTTGTATCTGGAGAAAAAACATTATATTTACTCACTGATAATTTTGAATTACAACTTTAAAACATTTTATCATATCAGGACATCAGTCTATAAAATGAAAGGTTGCTAATCAAGTATTTAGGGTATTTTTCAATTTTTCAATGATATTAATAAGCAAGTCATTTTAATATTCTTAATGCTTCAAACACAACCTTTTAATGAGACTTGAGGTTGGAATAGGGAGGCATAGTAATGACATTCACAGTTTTATGTTCCTTTCACCAGGCGGCAGATGAGCCTGCCTACCTGACAGTGGGAACCGATGTCAGTGCCAAGTACCGAGGTGCCTTCTGTGAGGCAAAGATTAAGACTGTGAAAAGGCTGGTGAAAGTTAAGGTAATATTTGTTTTTATGCAATAGGTTTATTAACTCTAGATTGAAGAAATTTGGGGAGAGAGAGACTGCAAATCAGCATTTTATTGAGTCATTATATGAAAACCCTTTATATACCAAACTTAAAGGAAAAGCACATCAAAAATCAAAAAATAAAAAACTCAAAAGGAGAAATTATTCAAAAATGCTACCATCAAAATACCATGCTCATGATATTTCCTGTCATTTGGCTCTTAACTATTTGTGGTAGCATACTTGGACTGTAATCTATTTTCTCCCCTCATTTAATGTTCAGGTAGAGACAATTTTAGTGTTTAGGATAATACAAATACAACAGGAATTATGTTTTCAAGACAGTGTAAAAAAGCATTTAAAAAGTTTATTTTGTGACTGGGCGTAGTGTCTCATGCCTGTAATCCCAGCACTTTGGGAGGCCGAAGTGGGCAGATCACTTGAGGCCAGGAGTTCAAGAGAAGCCTGGCCAACATGGTGAAACCCTGTTTCTACTAAAATTACAAAAATTAGACCGGGCGCGGTGACTCACGCCTGTAATCCCAGCACTTTGGGAGGCTGAGGTGGGTGGATCACCTGAGGTCAGGAGTTCGAGACCAGCCTGACCAACATGGTGAAATCCTGTCTCTACTAAAAATACAAAAATTAGCTGAGTGTGGTGGCAGGCACCTGTAATCCCAGCTGCTCAGGAGGCTGAGGCAGGAGAATTGCTTGAACCCGGGAGGCGGAGGTTGCAGTGAGCCAAGATCATGCCATTGCACTCCAGCCTGGGTAACAGAGCGAGACTCCATCTCCAAAAAATAAAAAAATTAACCTGGCATGGTGGTGCACACCTGTAGTCCCAGCTACTCGGGAGGCTGAGGCAGGAGAATCGCTTGAACCCAGGAGGTGGAGATTGCAGTGAGCCAAAATCACACCACTGCACTCCAGCCTGGGTGACAGAGGGAGACTAAAAATATATATGTATATTTTTGGCTGTGTGAAGTGGCTCACACCTGCAGTCCCAGCACTTGGGAAGCCTGAGTGGGGGGATTGCTTGAGCAAGGAATTCAAGACCAGCCTGGGCAACATAGTGAGACCTTGTCTGTCCAGAAAAAAAGATAAAAAATATTAGCCAGGTGTGGTGGCAGGCACCTGTGGTCCCAGCTACTCTGGAGGCAGAGGTGGGAGAATTGCTTGAGCCTAGGAGGTCAAGGCTGCAGTGAGCTGTGATTGTGCCACTGCACTCCAGGCCGGATGACAGGGCAAGACACTGTCTCAAAAAAAAAATTTTTTTTTAAGATGCTTTTACTCTAAAATAACTTTTTTTTTTGGTGGTTCCTGCCAGTTATTTTCTTATATGAATATATTTTTAATAGTCTTTGTTACTTTATACTTAGATACCTCCTATGCTTATTATAAACATTTTTAACATTATAGAGGTATATCATATAGTTCATGAAGTCCTCCTTAAAAAATTTTATTTAAGTTGATGAATAATAATTTTACGTATTCATGGGCTACATAGTCATGTTTTGATACATATAATGTATGGTGATTAAATCAAGATAATTTGCATATCTGTCATCTCAAACATTTTTCATTTCTTTGTGTTGGGAATATTCAGTATCCTCCTCTTAGCCATTTGAAACAATGTAATATAGCGTTGTTAACTGCAGTCATCCTGCTGCGGTATAGAACACTGTGAAAGTCCTCCTTGATACGACTCCAAAGAGATTTGATGTGGTCTTCTAGATTTTTTTTACTGTGCCAGTCATAAAATTATTGTCATTGGTATTGGATCATGCTGTATTGCAGTTTGCTTTATTCACTTATATATCTGATGTTTTCCTACCAGAATTAAGCACCATAAAAGGAGGAAACGTCTGACTTGTTCTATGCCCAACACATAGAGTAGTGCCTGATACATAGTGGACACTCAAAATTTGTTGAATGAATCAGTGAACTAGAGCAGTGATTCCTAAAGGGTCGCTCCAGACCAGCAGCATCAGCCTTACTTGGGAACTTGTTCCAAATGCAAATTTTCCCCACCCCAGATCTACTTCATCAGAAACTCTGGGGGGTAAGATCCAGTAATTGTGTTTTAATAAGCCCTTTAAATATTTCTGATGCATGTTAAAAGTTTAAGAATCAGGCTGGGCACGGTGGGTCATTAATCCCAGCACTTTGGGAAGCCAGAGTGGGCAGATAACTTGAGGCTAGAAGTTTGAGACCCACCTGGCCAAAATGTTGAAACCCTGTCTCTAGTAAAAATACAAAAAATTAGCCAGACATGGTGGTGCACACCTGTAATCCCAGCTACTTGGGAGGCTGAGGCACGAGAATTGCTTGAGCTGGGGAAGCGAAGGTTGAGACCCTGCCTAAGAAAAAAAAAAAGTTTGAGAAACATCGACTAGAGGAGTGTGATTTGTAGGTTAAATAGATGTATCTATGATTATTATAAAATTTATGTTTCAGTTTTCTTGATGAACCTTCAAGTATTAGGATGTCAATTGACATTCATTTCTTTTTGTTTCATACAGTGTTTTTATCATGTCAGCTATATAGGATTTGATTACTCTATATTTATTTGGGATTCTTTAACAATTCAAATTTGGTATTGTGGCTCTTATTTACTTAAAATTAATACAATGATTGTTTTAGGAGGTCTTACCATACATTACCTAGATTTTGAATTTATTTGGACCATCTATTATTTGGACCATAGTAACAAGCCATCTGTTATGGATGGTTACTTTATGTCTTTAGATGTGTAGTAGAAGGGAGCACTTGTTTGTATCAGTACATATTATGATTATTGCTTAGCTTCACTTTATAAAGGATCAGAGTTCTGATTTTAATTTGTTTACCTTTCATATAGGCAATACAGTTTGATACTGTTGTTTTTCTTTGTGTACTTGGTGGCAATCAGAACCTTTTGTGACTTGATAAAAAGCAATAAAGGCAGTTTTTTTTTACAGTAATCATTAAAGATTATTATATAGTTCATTTAGTAAACAGTTATTAAGTGCTGATAATATGCATTGACACTTGCTAACTGTTGGGGATATAGCAATGAAGGGAAGACTCAGCCCTCAAGGAGCTCACAGTTAATAAGAGAATGTAATAAGTATTACATTAGCAGGGGTCACCACATGGTGCTAAGAAAGCATAAATTAAAGACATTATTGTTATAGTGTTACTATAAATGTATTTGTTTTAAAAGTAATATGCAAATTATTGTGCAAAATGTTTTTCAGGTACTCCTGAAACAGGATAATACCACACAATTGGTACAAGATGACCAAGTAAAGGGTCCTTTAAGAGTATGTATGTTGTACGGTTTAAAATCTGAAATAATCATAGATTTATACCATATTTACTGAATTTACATTTCTACATAGACTTAACATTTTATGAGAACGTTAATCAGAAAACAATACATATGAAGGGTTTAAATATAGTATAAATTGTGATATTGCAATGGCTGTATTCTGTTTTAGAATACTAAACATCTTCTAGAAGGGTAATTTAATATATATAAACCTGTTAAGTTTTTCACCTACCTTTCTGTTTTGAATTCTTGAACTGGATACCTGGCTTTGTTTTTCACATTGTTGCTGTATCTGAGGTGATGTTTAGCCTTCTAAGTTGAGTATCATAACCATCAATCTTTGGTGGTTCTAATTTACCAAGTAAACTATGTTCACTTCCTAATTCAATTTAATGAATACCTAGATTATGTTTTCCATGCATTTCTGGCCATTTGTTTATGTAATAAATCTGTTATATCAGAGTACCACTTTGGTTAATATCTGATATACAAAGGTCTGGAAACTGAAAGAAGGTCAACTGGTCCATCCCTATCTCTCCAGGTGAACCTTTATCTAAAAGGTACCTTAAATACAAATGCTGAATCCAATATTCACTATTTCTGTGAAAGAAAATGGATGCTATTTTGGTTGTCTTATAATTTTACAGTTCTTCGATTTAATTTTCTTGAAGGCAATGTGATATAGTGGAAAAGCTCTAAAGTAAGATTTAAGAGACTGGGCTGTCATGCTGGACTCTGCATATTATTTTCTCTTTCTGAAGGCAATTTTCAGTGTGTAAAGTAGGGGTAATAATAGCTACCTAACTTTTGTCAAAGTGTTTTGTAGCTCAAATTGCATAATAAATAGATAAGTACTATGAATGATAAAGATCTCAGACAGTGTAAGATAGAATTATCATAAGTATGGTGTTTATTTTTCTTAGCTAGATTATATAGTTGGTGGGAGTAATTTGGTTTATTTGTTTAAATTTGGTAAGGAAATTGGGATTTCACATTTTAGGTTGGAGCTATTGTTGAAACAAGGACATCTGATGGATCTTTTCAGGAAGCTATTATCAGCAAGTTGACAGATGCTAGTTGGTATACCGTGGGTAAGTAATTAAGTAATTTAACACAGATTTGATTTGGAGGTTGCATGTATTTGTGTTTTGTGGATACACTGAATCATTGTGTTGGTGGAGAAATATATATTATTTCCTGTCAGTTTACTGGATATAGCTGACTAAAATTCTAAGAATGCCCTGTAGGTAACAAAAATAATTATCTCTTACAGTAAGTTGGCCACTTTTGTCTATTTCATCCAAAAATGTACTTCTATTTTAGGTTACTTTGATGTTTCTCTTCAAGAAAGTTAGATCACATGATTGTGATCACTTTTTCTATAATTACAATTAAAATTGCATAGTTGCGATCGTTACTGTATTGCTACATATTTTATACAAGGGTAATGTAGATGTTGCCAGACAATTTACAGATTTAAAAAATCCTGACCATGGTAGATTCAAGAATAGGTGATTGTTAACTTAGTTTTTGATTTTTGATACAGTGTGGGTGCTCATATTAACAGCTTTCAAGGTCGGGCACGGTGGCTCATGCCTGTAATCCTAGCATTTTGGAAAGCTGAGGCGGGTGGATCACTTGAGGTCAGAAGTTCGAGACCAGCCTGGCCAACATGGTGAAACCCCGTCTCTACTGAAAATACACAAATTAGCCTGGTATTAGTGGTGCATGCCTGTAATCCCAGCTACTCCGGAGGCTGAGGCAGGAGAATCGCTTGAACCTGGGAGGCGGAGGTTGCAGTGAGCCCAGATCATGCCACTGCACTCCAGCCTGGGCGACAGAGTGAGATTTGGTCTCAAAAAAAAAAAAAGAAAACAGCTTTTAAGAAAAATATAGATGCTCCTAATATGAATGCATGAATGCATTCTTAACATTCCATGCATAAGCTTATACTGGCTTTAGATAACTTTATTGTATTAATAGTGATAAGCAACAAGTGTCATAATACTTGTAAGTTAAAACCTTAAAGTAGTACTTAAATAGTTGCTGTCATTATGTTGATGAGAATAGCATTAAGTAACATTTCCAAATCTGTCAGTACTTTCAAACTGCACAATCCTGTGGATAACATCCAATCTATAGCATTGTTGGTTTTTATACTTATTTCTTGGTTTAAGTGGTATAATTATTTTGTGGTTTTCTTGTAGAAATAAAAGAATGACCATTTAGGTTTACTTTTAGTTTACTTGATTTGTTGCTTTGGGTGAAAATCATTCACATCCAGTTGATGCTCAGTGTTGTGAAGAACTATGCTTTGGTTAAAAATTTCTCTGTCTTACCCTGTACCTTCTATTAGTAGTACCAATTTGCTGTGTGTAAGTACTTTTTTCAAACCTCTTTGATTCTTCTTGGACTTACTAGAATTTAGTGTTGGTTCACAGTGGTGCTATTATTCTGAACTACATATTTTTAGGAAGCTTAGTTGTGGCTACTGATAGTTGTTAAATTTTAAAAACTAAGTGGCCGGATGCAGTGGCTCTCACCTGTGATCCCAGCACTTTAGGGGGGCGAGGTGGGCGGATCACCTGAGGTCAAGAGTTCGAGACCAGTCTGGCCAACATGGCGAAACCTTGTCTCTACTAAAAATACAAAAATTAGCTGGGTGTGGTGGTGGGCGTCTGTAATCCCAGCTACTCAGTAGGCTGAGGCAGGAGAATCGCTTGAATCTGGGAGGCGGAGGTTGCAGTAAGCCTAGATTGTGCCATTGCACTCCAGCCTGGGCAACAAGAGCAAAACTGCGTCTCAAAACAAATAAAAACTAAGCTTAAGGTTAACTCTTAGAGATTAAGTAAATACACCTTTGCTTTATCAAACTAAGACCTGATAAAAATTACAGGTGTGTGTAGAATCACCGGAAAATATATGATGCATATTCAGATATTTATATTGCACCTTATATTTTAACTCACTATAAAGGTTGTACTCACGTTACTTATGAAGCTTTACTGATAAAATGCGCATGCTCTATAGAAGGATTACTTTTCAGGTTTTCTCATTTTGGGTTTCTTTATCCCAGAGTAGTTATTCAATTATGAATAGCAACCTTTGTCCTCTACATGAGTAGCATTTTAGTGTTTCTAAAAACTAGTCACTGCTAAGCATTCTCTATGGTGATTTTCTGTGTTGGATAATTACAGAAGAAATTGTATAATTCTTGTTCTCAAAGAGCTTTAGAATCTTAATTGCATATAATTGAGGTATCAAGCATTAGTGTACATAAGAATCACTTGGTGCTTGCTTAGAAAAATGAGGATTTGAGGACCCCAAGCCTCTCCAATTAGTAGGCCTGGGGATGGCAGTACAAGAATGTTTTAATAAGCATGTCAGTGATTCTGATGCAGGTAGTTCACACTTATAAAAACAGGGAAAAACAGATTTATTTGGGAGAAAAATTCAAAATATTAAAGATTTTTGCACTTATGTGCATGAAGGAAATTCATAAAAAGATTTTGAAAGGCACTGTTCCATTCAGAAAACTCAAGATAGCACTGCTATAAAGAACGTTTAGATATTGAAGGAAGTGGATCACATAAAGAATGATCAGAGTATAATGACCTGAGTTACCAGTTGGTTTTAAAAAAACAGTACAATGAAATGTAAAACCTCTTGGGTCATGAACATCCTGTATTTTTCTTTCAGTGAGTACCTACTACCTACCTATTGGGTATAATTGCTCTTTTCTGGAATTTTTTTTGATTTCTAGTTCCTAGCAAAGTATTACATGGGTATAGTCAGAAAATTATTCAGAGTGTTTATGACATCTGTTACCTTTTTTGGTTTCATGAGATACCAGAAATTATGTCAGATTATTAAAAATAAAACAAGAGGATACCACATTGCTGGTTTGGATCAAATAGGAGTTATGATCATTAGTGATCTAAAGTTATCATTAGAGTCAGTGATATTAACTTCTTCTTACATAATGCAGGTATCAATTTCCCTTCTGTTAAACTTGATTAACCAATTTTGAAAGAGATTATGGATATAGTATGACTCAGTTTTTAAAAAATCTGGTAATATCTTACCCTCTAATGGTTTATTTCTTGTTTGCTTGTTCGTTTGTTTTAGAGACAGGATCTTGCTCTGTTGCCCAGGCTTTTGTTCAGTAGCACTATTGTAGCTTCCTGCAGCCCTGAATTACTGGGCTCAAGCAGTCTTACTGCCTTAGCCTCCCAAAGTGTTGGGATTACAGGCATGAGCCACTGCTCTCAGCTTCCCCTTTAATGTTGAATAGTAAACAGCACCAACTCAAGGGGATTTTTTTGTTTCTGTTTTTGAGCAATAGAAATATTTCCTCTTCCTACCATTCCTACCATAGTTTACTCATTGATAGTTCTTATCCTTGCCATTAAAGATAAGGAATCTGTAATATGTGGAAGTGTGTTATCTGTTCAGTCATTCAAAAGGTGTTAAAATTGGGATTAGAATTCATATCTCTATCCAGCCCAAATCTCTAGTTATGTTTTTTAAAAAAGGAATTAATATGTCCAGTTAAATGTTACCACTAACTCCTGGTAAATACAACTGTCAGTAAGACATTTTGAAGGTACTCTCTGTTTTGCCTTTTTGTAATATAAAAACATATACTTGAAAAGTAAGGAAAAGTTAAAGGATAGAAATTTCAGTAATTCTAGTAATTAACTTTGAAAATGTACACACACAGATCATTTATCAAGTTTAGCACTAAAATCTATCATCTGTATTAATGTTTTTGTAACAAGAAGTGCTTAAGATTCAGATTATTTTGTACCTTGTAGTTACTGTTTTGAACATCGGTTATATCAGATTTTGTGTAAGTTCTAGTTAATATTGAGTAGAGGAGGTTTAGATTCAACTGGTGAATTAATTAAATTTTGTAGAATGTCCTGCAGGTTTATAAGGTTTTTAATGTAGTCAGACTCGCTTATGACAAATGTTATAATCAAAATCAACCACAAAATGTTTTCAAACCCAGGTGGCTCTTCTACTGACTAGAAGATAATTCATTAAGAAATAAAGTAGTAAACAAAAAAAATGTGTTTAATCCTATGATAGGCTTTAACTCATTTTTTAAATGGCCTTCCCTAAGACTTAGTATTCCCATGATATTTCCTTAATGTAATTATGTATTTGAGTGTTAATTTCTTAAATTTTCAGATTCCTGGAGGGTTTTTTTTGGTTTTTTTTTGTTTGTTTTTTTGTTTTTTTGTTTTTACCTTAGCTGCTGAGGGACTTCTGTAGTTATCACAGTTGATTCTATGAATAACAGAACTATTGAAGCTAAAGCAATCTTGATCAAGAAGAACAAAACTGGAGACATACCACCTGATTTCAAAATATACTACAAAGCTATAGTAATCAAAATATCATGATACTGGCATAAAAATAGACACATAGACCAGTGGAACAGAATAGATACCCCAGAAATAAATCCACCTATTTATGGTCATTTGATCTTTGACTAGGGTGCCAGGAGCACATACTGGGGAAAGGACAGTCTCTTCGTAAATGGTGTTGGGAAAACTGGATATCTACATGCAGAAGAATGGAAGTAGACCCTCATCTCACTCAATATACAAAAACTAACTGGATCAAAGTGGATCAAAGACTTAAGACCTGAAATTGTCAAACCACTAGAAGAAAACATAGGGGAAGAGGCTTGATGACACTGGCCTGGGCATTGATTTTTTTTTTTTTTTTAAATGACCCCAAAAGCACAGGCAGAAAAGCAAAACTAGACACCTGGGATTACATCAAACTAAATATCTTCCACACAGCAAAAGAAACAATCCAGAGAGTGAAGAGACAACCTTCATAATTGGAAAAAATATTTGCAAACTCTGTATTTAATAAGGGGTTCATATCCAGAATTTATAAGGAACTTAAACAACTCGATAGCAAGAAAACAACCCAATTTTTTAAATGGGCAAAAGGCTGGGCACGGTGGCTCACGCCTGTAATCCCAGCACTTTGGGAGGCCGAGACAGGTGGTTCACTTGAGGTCAGAAGTTCGAGACCAGCCTGGCCAACATGGTGAAACCCCATCTCTACTAAAAATACAAAAATTAGCTGAGCGTGGTGGTACATGCCTGTAATCCCAGCTACTTGGGAGGCTGAGGCAGGAGAAATGCTTGAACCCTGGAGGCGGAGGCTGCAGTGAGCCAAGATCATGCCACTGCACTCCAGCCTGGGCGACAGAGCAAGACTCCAATCTAAAAAAAAAAAATGAAAATAATAGGCAAAGGACCTGAATAGAAATTTCTCAAAAGCAGACGTACAAATGGCCCACAGGTATGTGAAGAACTGTTCAACATCAGTAATCATCAGGGAAATGCAAATTCAAACTACAAAGAGATTTTACCTCACACCTGCTAGAATGGCTATTATCAAGAAGATAAAAGGTTACAAGCACTGGCAAGGATATGGAGAAAAGGGAATCCTTGCCCGCCATTGGTGGGAAAGTAAATTAGTATAGCCATCATGGAAAATAGCATAGAAGTTCCTCGAAAAATTAAAAATAGAACTACCATATGATCCAGCAATCCCACTCCTGGGTATATAACCAAAGAATGAAACTAGTATGTCAGAGATGTATCTGTATTCCCATGTTTATTGCAGCAGTATTCACAATAGCCAAGATATGGGATAAATTTAAGTCTCTATGAGCAGATGAATGTATAAAGAAAATGTGATATATATATACATAATGGAATACTATTCAACTTTTAAAAAGAAGGAAATCCTGACATTTCTAACAACATGGTTGAATCCAGGGGACATTAATGCCAAGTGAAATAAGCCAGGCACAGGAAGACAAATACCATATGATCTCCCTTAAAAAGTCAAACTCTTATTAGAGAGTAGAGTGTTGGTTATCAGGGGTGGGGGCAGCTTGGTTGGGGGGGCGGGGGGTGAGGGATTGGGTAAATGTCAGTTAAATGATACAAAATTTCAGTTAGAAGGAATAAGTTCAAGAGCTCCATTGTACAACATGATGGTTTTAGCCAATAACAATGTATTGCATACTTGAAAATTGCTAAGAGAGTAGATTTTGAGTGTTCTCACCACACACAAAAAAATAAGCCTGTGAAGTGATCCACATGTTAATTAGCTTGCTTAGCCATTCCACAATGTATACATATTTCAAAACATGTTGTATAAGATAAATACATACTATTAATGTTAATTTTTTTTTTTTTTTTTGAGATGGAGTCTCGCTTTGTTGCCCAGGCTGGAGAGCAGTGGCGCGATCTTGGCTCACTGTAAGCTCCACCTCCCAGGTTCAAATGATTCTCCTGCCTCAGTTTCCCAAGTAGCTGGGATTACAGGCATATACCATCACCCTGGCTAATTTTTATATTTTTAGTAGAGACGGGGTTTCGCCATGTTAGCCAGGCCAGTCTCGAACTCCTGAGCTCAAGTGATCCACCTGCCTCTGCCTTCCAAAGTGCTGGGATTACAGGCATGAGCCTCCGTGCCTGGTAAAATAAATAATTTTTTTTTTAAAAAACTACTGGCCTTACCTAGGGCATCCGTATGTTTTAAATTTTAAAATGTTTGCTTCATTATGTGAAGAATTCTATAATTTTGTTAATCATAACTGCTGTACATGAATATAACAATAATGATACTTAATTTTCCAAAGTCAGAATTCATGACTTCTTTCTCAGACTTCATTTTATACTTCTGTTTCATGCCTATTATGTCTTTTGATATCCCCTTAACTAAATTGTAGCTCATCAGTTAACTTTCTGATTCTGTTTCTTTACCTATAAAAGGAGGATAATGGTTCCTACTTCGTAGAGGCTGTTGTGAGGATTAGGACATGGTAGAAGCTTAATAAGTGATAGCCAATTATATTTATAGACAGATAAAATTAATTTACTCTTATTATTTTACTATCTTTCAGTATCAGTGCTGTGATAACAGGGAAATGGGTCTTTGTATTTAGTAGTTGATCAGATCCTTTTATTTGAATTCTAGCTGATTAGGGTTAGGATTTGTGTGTTTGTTTGCATTGGCATTACTTTGTCTATTGTGTTTAGTATGGTTGGTGTTACTGTGAAAGTCTCAGCTTTGTCATTTTCCTCTTAATAGATTTTAATATTTTAATCCCTATTAGGATTCTCTAGAGAGAACCAATAAGATATAGATAGATGACAGATAGACAGATTGATACAAGAGGGGATTTCTGAGAGCAGTGGTCCCCAACCTTTTTAGCACCAGGGACCGGTTTCGTGAGAGACAATTTTTCCATGGATGGAAGTGCTGGGGGATGGTTTTGGGATGAAACTCTTCCACTTTAGATCATCAGGCATTAGCATCTCGTAAGGAATGCACAACCTATTGGTAGATCTCTCGCTTGTGCAGTTCACAAGCGTTTGCGCTCCTATGAGAATCTAATGCCGCTGCTGATCTGATAGGAGGTGGAGCTCAGGTGGTAATGCTTGCTTGCCCACCGCTAACCTGCTGTCCGGTCCGGTTACCAACAGGCCATGGACTGGTACAGGTTTGTGACCTGGGGGTTGCAGACCCCAGTATTAGAGAAATTTGCTCATCATACTGTGAGGACTGAGAATGACCATGACAGGTTCTCTGTAAGCTGGAGACCTGAGATGCCAATAGCTAGGCTCCATCCAAGTCAGAAAGCCTTAGAACCAGGGAAGCTGAGGATATAATTCTCAGTCCCGGGCCAAAGCCTTGAGAAGATCTGAGGGACTGCTGGTATAAGGTGCAGAGTCCCATAGCCAAAGAGCCTGGAGTTCTGATGTCCAAGGGCAGAAGGAGAAGAGTGTCCCAGCTCCAGGAGAGAGAGGAAATCCCTTTCTCTCATTTTTTGTCGTCTGGGCCTCCGGCCAATTGGATGGTACTTGCCCACAGTGAGAGTGAATCTTCCCCACCTGGTTCACTGGCATATGTGCCAGTTTCCTCTGGCACACCCAGAAGTAATTGTTTTACCACTTCTCTAGGTATTCCTTAATTCAGTCAAGTTCACATCTAAAATTAACTGTCAAAATACCTAACATAGTAACAGAGATACCACTTTTGGTTATATGTATGTTCTGCTAGACTCAATGAACAATCTATTCAAAAGCCATTTTTGGAAAATATAAGACATTTCATAGAATTATTAAATCCTTGTAGTCTGACTTTTTTTCCTCTTAGCATGCTGTAGAAGACTGAACTAAAAAGAAGCTAGACTTGCTATATACAACATTAGTTATTTCACTCTTACACAAATTATACTCTTCAGTGCCTACAAATGTTATGTTCTTTTAGATGAGAGCTCTAAGATGGAAGTTAAGAGAGGAACTTTCTTTTAGATGGAGGTTCTTCATGGTTTTGATCATCAGGGATGTCATGATTGATAAGTTCATAATGTTGTTGGTTTTATAAAAAACATAGAAATATAGAAACAGGGTCTCACTTTGTTGCCCAGGCTGGACTGCAGTGGCAATTATAGCTCCCTGCATCCCTGAACTCTTGGGATCATGTGATCCTCCTACCTCAGCCATTCGAGTAGTTAGGACTACAAGCACCTGCCACCATACCCAGCTAATTTTTAATTTTCTTTTGTAAAGACGGGGTCTCGCTGTGTTAGCCAGGCTGGTCTCCAACTCCTGGACTCAAGGGATTCTCCTGCCTTGGCTTCCCAAAGCACCAGGATTACAGGTGTGAGCCATCACACCCCTGCCCCCCATTGTTGGGTTTTCTATTTCTCTTTCAGAAAATCTTGCAAAATTACAAATTTATAAAGTACTCAACATACATTTGTATAATTTTGTGAATTAAAAAAATCTTAGTCTGGGTTCAGTGGCTCACACCTGTAATCCCAGCACTTTGGAAGGCCAAGGTGGGTGGAACACTTGAGGCCAGGAGTTTGAGACCAACTTGGTCAACATGGTGAAACCCTGTCTCTACTAAAAATACAGAAGTTAGCCAGGCCTGGTGACGTGCACCTGTAATCCCAGCTACTTGGGAGGCTGAGGCACGAGAATCACTTGAATCTGGGAGGCGGAGGTTGCAGTGAGCCAAGATCATGCCACTACACTCCAGCCTGGGTGACAGAATGAGACTCTGTCTCTAAATAAATAAATAAATCTTAAATTATTTCTTTTTGTTCACTTAAGGTTGGGAGGGTTCCTATATAAAACTGTAAAATAGTTGTTTGTATCATAATCCCCTTTTGAGCAATCCCTTTTTTAAAAAAAAAATTTCTATCCATGATAAGGTATATTTAAGTGAAATGAATTTTTCCTTCCAAAAATCTGATTTTATTTCAAAGTGATTATTGAAATTTTTGAATTGTTGAAATTCAAAAATTGCTGAAATATTTTCTTTAAAATGTTGAAGTTGTTGAAATTTTTCATCAGAACATTTTGGTTTAGGGCTGCCATTGATTAATGATAAAACATTATAGAAAATGTTTTGTTATATAAATTTTGGAGTGTTGGTCTTACATTCACATTTCCCTTTTTCATACCTCCATTGATCTGTGTGTGTGTCTAGCATCGTCATCTTTGGTATTGTAGGCATTAAGAAAAGTTGAAAACCTTTCAGGTTTTATTCTTTTTGAAATCTTATACTTACAGATACTAATACTAACAAGAATTATATTGTTTGGTTTGTGATAATTTAATGATTTAAAAACTTTAAGAGAACAGTGGTTAATTTTTTAGACTTGACACTATATGAATCATAATTTTTATATCAAATATTTAGCACCCTATTACTCTAGTGCAGATCAGTGATGTAATCATTGGAGGATGTTGTGTTTTAACCTGTCATTGTGCCTGCAGCTAGTCATTAATTTCTGGATCATTGACTGTGTATAGCACAGCTGCTTTTTTAGAATCATGGTTCTTTGAGTATGTGCTTCAGGAGTTTTTAATTTTTTCCACATTGTCTCCTGCATGTAAAAGAATCTAAGCTAGGTATCTATAGTCTAAGAGGGAGAACTGATTGAAGTAGATAAATATTTAACATGTTGAAAGCTTTTATATAATTTTCTTTCAAAAAACTTATTCATTAAAGGTAAGCGTAGGATTTGAAGGCAAAATGTTTGCTAATAAAACAACCTTTTCAGAAAATAATTCAGGATTATAATTTCATAGGTAACCAATTAAAAAATTCTAAGATATCAAATGAATGTAATGTAGAATTTCTTTTTGTTAACACTGACTTATTCTGTTAGAATGGAAAAAAGTATCTAGAATTGTGAAAATTAGTACTAAATCTTGATAATTGTTTTTGGGTACATATGATATGTATGCTTTCTTGTTAAGTGAATATGGATGTTAAGTATCTGAAGTAAAGATTATATCTTATTTTATTCATAACCTGGGGCAATGAGGTACCTTCTGAGAGCATTTTCTTTTTAATAAACTATAAATGTTGGATGCTAAAATCAGAATACAGTCTCAAAAGTTAAACCTATACAATTATCAAAATAATATATTGTTAGTGATTAGGAGAATATTAGGGATAAATTGTAAAATTCCTTACCCCATTTCCTTGAAATGTTTAAATATAGTCAAGTAGTACGATTTTGTTTGTTTGTTTTAGACGAGGTTTTGCTCTTGTTGTCCAGGCTGGAGTGCAATGGCGCAATCTCTGCTCACTGCAACCTCTGCCTGCCGGGTTCAAGCGATTCTCCTGCCTCAGCCTCCCGAGTAGCTGAGATTACAGGCGCATGCCACCATGCCTGGCTAATTTTGTATTTTTAGTGGAGACAGGGTTTCTCCATGTTGGTCAGGCAGGTCTCGAACTCCCGACCTCAGGTGGTCCGCCCGCCTCGGCCTCCCAAAGTGCTGAGATTACAGGCGGGAGTCACCGCGCCCGGCCAAGTAGTATGATTTTTTAAAATATGTACTAAAGGCCAGGCGCGGTGGCTCACGCCTGTAATCCCAGCACTTTGGGAGGCTGAGGCGGGTGAATCACAAGGTCGGGAGATGGAGACCATCCTGGCTAACATGGTGAAACCCCATCTCTACTAAAAATACAAAAATATTAGCCCGGCGTGGTGGCGTGTGCCTGTAGTCCCAGCTACTGGGGAGGCTGAGACGGGAGAATGGCGTGAACCCGGGAGGCGGAGCTTGCAGTGAGCTGAGATCGCGCCACTGCACTCCAGCCTGGGGGACAGAGTGAGACTCTGTCTCAAAAAAAAAAAAAAAAAGTAGTAAAAGCAAAAAATTTGAGAAAGCATCTATGTAATTATGATTTTTTTTTAAGTTTCTTTCTTTCTTTCTTCTTTTTTATTTTTATTTTTTGGGACCGAGTCTTGCTCTGTCGTAGAGGCTGGAGTGCAGTGGTGCAATCTCGGCTCACTGCAAGCTCCGCCTCCTGGGTTCACGCCATTCTCCCGCCTCAGCCTCCCGAGTAGCTGGGACTCCAGGCGCCCGCCACCACGTCTGGCTAATTTTTTTTGTATTTTTAGTAGAGACGGGGTTTCACCATGTTAGCCAGGATGGTCTCGATTTCCTGACCTGACCTCGTGATCCGCCCGCCTCGCCTCCCAAAGTGCTGGGATTACAGACGTGAGCCACCGCGCCTGGCCTAAAGTTTCTTTTTAAAAAAACCTTTATATTTGTCTTTTTTTTTTTTTTTTTTTTTTTTTGAGACAGAATCTTGGTTTTGCTGTCACCCAGTGGCACAATCATGGCTCACTAACCATGGTTGAGCCTTGGTTTTTCGCGGCTCAAGCAATCGTTCCACCATGGCCTCTCCAGTAGCTGAGACCACAGGCATGAGCCACCACGCCTGCCCTACAAACTTTTATCTTTCTGTTTCCTTATTTCAACCTTTATTTCTAAACTTCTCAGCTGGGTACAGTGGCTGATGCCTGTAATCCGAGCACTTTCGGAGGCTTAGGCGGGAGGATAATTTGAGGCCAGGAGTTTGAGACCAACATGGGTAAAATAGCAAAATCCTGTCTTTATTTAAAAAAAAAAAATTTTTTTTTAAACAGACTACTTACATCCTTTTCTAACAAAAGAAAGAACTTGTATCTTATGACTTTAGAATTTGGCAGCCGGTACATGTGTAGTAGGTTATCATGCAAATAAATAGAAGCAGTAGAATAATTCAATAGCAATACCAGGAGTCAGTTTCTGGAAGTTAGGGGTACTCTATTTAAACTTTTGTGGAAAAATCCATAATAGTTTTTTTTTAATCAGGTTTTTGTTCATTCTTCTAGGATTGCAGTTATTTAATATTTATGCTTTGACTAGGTTGCTAATGAGTTAAGAAGGTGGTTCTGTAGTGATAGAAATCAAAAAAGCAGATGGAAATACTTCAGCAGTCGTGGGCAGCCATTTAACCTGTGTTTTTGGTATCTGTAGAATGAAAAATATGGCATAGTATGCTCATTGTAAAGGTTTTGAAAAATGACTAAAATAATGGTTCTTACAAATATTAAGCTCTAATTAATAGCAATAATAGCATTCTGTGCTTTTAAGTTTTTATTTCATTAGTGTGCATAAATTCTCTGTTATCTTTTGCTTATTATAGTGTTTGATGATGGTGATGAGCGAACATTGAGACGTACCTCACTTTGTCTGAAAGGAGAGAGACATTTTGCAGAGAGTGAGGTAGGGTGACACGGATGGACGATTTGGATTGAACTACAGGTACTGATCTAGAGGTCAAACGTGATTTAATTAATCTATTTCTTATACAGACACTTGACCAGCTTCCATTAACAAATCCAGAGCATTTTGGAACTCCAGTAATTGCAAAGAAGACGAACAGAGGAAGGAGATCTTCTCTTCCTGTGTGAGTTTTTTCATATATGGTATCATTTTAATTACAATTATTATAACCTTAAACAAGGGATTTTGTTAGGATGGCTAAATTCATTTGGGTAAGCTTTCCATAGCATATTGTATCCTTATGTTAGACATTTTACCCTGAGTGGACCTTGTTCTTAATTATTCCCAATATTTGCCCAGGAATGATAACAACTCTTACTTCTAATAGATTATTTTTGTTTTAAGTTACTTTGCCAAAGTTTTTTTTGTTTTGTTTTGTTTTTGATTTTGTTTTTTGAGACGGATTCTCGCTCTGTTGCCCAGGCTGGAGTGCAGTGGTGCAATCTCGGCTCACTGCAACCTCCGCCTCCTGGGTTCAAGCAATTCTCCTGCCTCAGCCTCCTGAGAAGCTGGGACTACAGGCATGTGCCACCACGCCCAGCTAATTTTTTTTTTTTTTTTTTTTTTTGTATTTTTAGTAGAGATGGGGTTTCACCATATTGGCCAGGCTGGTCTCGAACTCCTGACCTCGTGATCCACCTGCTTCAGTCTCCCAAAGTGCTAGGATTACAGGCGTGAGCCACCACACCCAGCCTGAGCCACTGCGCCAGGCCCAAAGTTTTTAATTGATATGATGATTTTTCTATTTTAAGTGAGTATATGTTTTTTATCTTTTACTTCAAAAACATTTCAAACTTAAAGATTGCAAGAATAATACACGAATATCTATGTATGAATGTCTATATACTCTTTTTTTTTTTTTTTTTGGTGAGATGGGGTTTGTCTGTGCCACCAAGGCTGGAGTGCAGTGGCATGATCTTGGCTCACTGCAACTTTTGCCTCCCAGGTTCGGTGATTCTCCTGCCTCAGCCTCCTGAGTAGTTGGGATTACAGACACACCATCACACCTGGCTAGTTTTTGTATTCTTAATAGAGATGAGGTTTCGCTTTGTTGGCCAAAAGGGTTTCGAACTCCTGACCTCAAGTGATTTGCCCGCCTTGGCCTCTCAAAGTGCTGACTGGGATTATAGATATGAGCCACTGCACCTGGCCTAATGTCTATATACTCTTTATCTAGATTTACCAGTTCTTAACATTTTTCACACATTTGCTTTACAATTCCCTCTCTATATATATACTAATTTTTTTCTTTTTTTTTTTTTGAGACGGAGTATCACTCTGTCGCCAGGCTGGAGTGCAGTGGCGCAATCTCAGCTTATTGCAGCCTCTGCCTCCCAGGTTCAAACGATTCTCCTGCCTCAGCCTCCCGAGTAGTCGGAACTACAGGCGCGTGCCACCACGCCCAGCTAATTTTTCTATTTTTAGTAGAGACAGGGTTTCACCATGTTGGCCAGGATGATCTCGATCTCTTGACCTCATGATCCACCTGCCTCAGCCTCCCAAAGTGTTGGGATTACAGGCGTGAGCCACCACACCCGGCCTATACTAATTATTTTTATATTTTGTAATAGTTTTATTTTTCTGAACTATTTGAGAGGAAGTGGCAAGCATCATGATCCTTTATCATTAAATATTTAGGAACAAGGAGATGTTCTTACATAACCAAAGTATGAATATCAAATTTAGAAAATTTAACGCTGATAGACTACTATCATAATATATGGTTAATATTTCAAACTTTGTCAGTTGTTCCAATAATAGCCTTTATAGCGTCCCCCAGTTCCCCTGATTACAGGATCCAATTCAAGATCATGCATTGCATATAGTTTGTATGGTTCTTGAGTCTCCTTTAATCTGAAAAAATTCTGTAGCCTTTTTTCTTCCATGACATTGACTTTTTTTTTTTTTTTTTTTTTCCCTGAGACAGAGTCTCGCTCTGTCACCCAGGCTGGAGTGCAGTGGCTGGATCTCGGCTCACTGCAAGCTCCACCTCCTGGGTTCTCGCCATTCTCCTGCCTCAGCCTCCCGAGTGGCTGGGACTACAGTCGCCCACCACGACACCCCGCTAATTTTTTGTATTTTTAGTAGAGACGGGATTTCACTGTGTTAGCCAGGATGGTCTTGATCTCCTGACCTCGTGATCCGCCCGCCTCGGCCTCCCAAAGTGTTGGGATTACAGGCGTGAGCCACCACGCCCAGCCGACGACATTGACGTTTTTGAAGAATACAAGACAATAGTCTTGTAACCTGTTCCCTAATATGTTGGATTGTTTTCTCATTGTTAGATTCAGGTTATATATTATACTCCATAAGTGATGTTGTGTCCTGAAGGAAAGCACAGCAAGAAGTATTATCAGTTTGTCCCATATCTGGTGATACTAACTTTGATTAAGGTGGTGCCTGCCAAATTTCTAAACTTCAGAATTACTATAGTTACCGTTTTTCCCCTTTGTAAAAGCTGTGTGGAGATACTTTGAGACTATTTAAATATTCTAGTCTCTGTCAAACTTTGATTCACAAGTTTTATCATGTACTAATAATTCTTGCCTGAATCAGTTAGTACTATTATGATAACAAAATGCTGATTTTTCTAATTTTTCATTCTTGCTACATTTTTTGGTTATCGCTTAGCTATAATGAAATTCTTTTCCTAACGCTATGGATTCTAATTTTACTTAATGGGTTACAATTCAGGTTGTTCCAGATTTAGCCAAGGGAGCCTGGGAGCCTTTCCAGGATGGCTTCTGTGTTCTTTTGATATGGCCTCACCATTTCTTGAGCACTTTTTCACCTTCTGGCATGACAAGGTATCCTAGGCTCATGTTAATTTTTTCCTGCGCCAACCCTGGAATTGGCCATTTCTACAAGGGTCCCTCATTTATTTTAGTGGGAATTAATATTTAGAAACCAAGATCCTGGTATTAGATATGTACTCACTGCTGCTGGGGAGTATATAATGAGTATTTTTAAAGGCAAAGTCAAATAACACCTAAGCTGCAAACCAGAAAATAATAAAAGACCTCCGAGGACCCTAAATGGAAATCCCAACTCAGCCATATACTAGATATATCACTTTGGGAAAATTACTTAACCTCTTTAAAGTTAACTACATTTATGTACATTAAATCTTCACAAAAACCTGCAAGATATTATTATTCTCAATTTACAGCTGAGGAAAATGGGAACAGTAATGTCTTACTGGTTTTTGTATTAGATAATGTATACAATTTTCTTTTTTGTTGTTGTTTTTTTTTGGTTTTTTTGTTTGTTTGTTTGTTTGAGATGGAGTCTCACTCTGTCACCCAGAGTGGTGCGATCTTGGCTCACTGCAACCTCTGCCTCCCAGGTTCAAGTGATTCTCGTGCCTCAGCCTCTCGAGTAGCCAGGACTACAGGTGTGTGATACCACACCTGGCTAATTTTTGTATTTTAGTAGAGATGGGGTTTTGTCATACTTGCCAGGCTGGTCTCCAACTCCTGACCTCAAGGGATCCACCCGCCTCGGCCTCCCAAAGTGCTCGGATTACAGGCGTGAACCACTGCACCCAGCCGATAATGTATATAAATTTATCAGTGTGTAATAAGTACTCAGGACATATGTATTTAATAATTCAATACCCAGTATTTTATTTCTAAGCTAACTCCATAGACTTCTACTGAAAACTCCTTCATGCTTATTTTATAATTTTAACAAGTTGAGTTATCTGGTTTCTCAGAGTGCAGCAGATTGGAAGATGTGTCAAAAGGAAATACAGGAAAGATCAGTAGATGCAGTCAATAAAGAAAACTGTGGAGTCTCACAGCTGAGAAGTCTATGACAAGAAAAAAAGGACTAAAACCATAAAAATATAATGAACCAAGTGGTTTTGAGCCATTTAATAAGAGTTAATAGCTCTGCATACTTTAATAAACTCCAACATTATCAATATATTGCAGGATGTCTTAAAAATGTAGGCTTGGCTGGGCATGGTGCCTCACATCTGTAATCCCAGCACTTTGGTAGGCTGAGGCGGGCAGATCACTTAAGGTCAGGAGTTCAAGACCAGCCTGGCCAACATGGTGAAAACCTGTCTCTACTAAAAATACAAAAATTAGCTAGGTGTGGTGGCATGCGCCTGTAATCCCAGCTACTCAGGAGGCTGAGGCAGGAGAATCTCTTGAACCCCAGGAGGCAGAGGTTGCAGTTAGCTGAGATAGCACCACTGAACTCCAGCCTGGGTGACAAAGCGAGACTCCATTTCCAAAAAAAAAAAAAAAATATATATATATATATATATATATATATATATATATATATATGCTTAAAATTTGTTGAAACTTAAGGGTAAACTTTAGTTACCCAGATAAGTTACCTTAAGTAAACCTTATGGGTGTTTTAATGAGATATTTTCATAGCCAGTTAGAAAATTAAAGTTATATGTTATATTATCTGGCATAAAAATAGAAGGGCAATCTTAAAAAAAAAAGTATTTGGCACAATAAGTATTTAATGGTGGTGTAATTAGGTTTTTCTGTCGCAGCTGGTGGTGGCATGAGAGCCTAAGTCTAAGCACTCATTGATCTGGCGAAGTGGACTCAGAGTTACCATAGACAACTCAGGACTACATACCTCTGTGAGGCTAAGGAAGGACCCATGTCTTCAGTTACAATAAGAATGAAGAGGCTACTACTTTAGGGTGTAGTCCATTAGAAATTGAATTGACTATGTTAAATTCACAATACTCTGTATCAAATAATTGTTTGTGTTAGGATAATGATCAAGTTATTCCAACTTTTAGTACTGAAGATGAAAAGGAAGAAGAAAGCAGTGAAGAGGAAGATGAAGACAAGCGCCGTCTCAATGATGAATTACTAGGAAAAGTTGTAAGTGTGGTGTCTGCAACGGAGAGGACTGAATGGTATCCTGCTTTGGTAAGTAAAGTTTCTTTGCAGAGTTAATCAGCCATCTAAATATTTGTTTAAAATGGATTTTTTTAAAAGCATTTAAAATATTTTGAAAGTATTAAACAAATTTGGACTTTATTGGAGATTTTTTAATTGAATAATCATAGTCATGTCCATAATACTTCACTGTCTTCTTTGGTTATTCTTTCTTTAATTCTCTATAGGCTTTTATTGAGCTCTTTTATATTTCTTCCCTCATAATATGTCCAATGGCTTTTTACTCTATTCCCATTACCTTAGGTTCCCTTTTTTTTTTTTTTTTTTTTTTTTTTTTTTTTTTTTGAGATGGAGTCTCGCTCTGTCACCCAGGTTGGAGTGCAGTGGCGCGATCTCGGCTCACTGCAAGCTCTGCCTTCCGGGTTCACGCCATTCTCCTGCCTCAGCCTCCGGAGTAGCTGGGACAACAGGCGCCTGCCACCACACCTGGCTAATTTTTTGTATTTTTAGTAGAGACGGGGTTTCACCATGTTAGCCAGGATGGTCTCGATCTCCTGACCTCATGGTCCGCCCACCTCGGCCTCCAAAATTCTGAGATTATAGGCGTGAGCCACCGCGCCCGGCCTTAACTTGATTCTTGAATTCTTTCTTTACTGTTAATTCAGATTAATTTTCCAGTACTAACTTTTATAGAGAAATAGTTTTTTCTTGCTGTTGTGACAGGGTCTCACTCTGTTTCCCAGGCTGGAGTGCAGTGACGTGAGCACAGCTCACTGCAGCTTCAGCCTTTTGGGCTCAGGCGTTCCTCCTGTTTCAGCCTCCCAAGCAGCTACAAGTACAGGGGTGTGCCTCCACACCTGGCTATTTTTTTATTTTTTATTTTTTGTAGACATGTAGCCTCATGATGTTTCCAGGCCAGTCTCAAACTCCTGGGCTCAAGCAGTCTTCTCACTTTGGCCTCCCAAGGGGCCGGGATTACAGGTATGAGCTGGTATGCCTGGCTGAGAAGTCTTTTTAAAATATCATTTAGTCATGATAGTCTCATTCTCAGAAATAGACAACCTTCAGCGAGTCTGCCTAATTGATCAGTTTTGCATTTTTTAAATAGATATTTGAGGCCATCCCTGGCTCTCAATTTATTTCCTATTTTTAGTGTAAACTCTACTCAAGTTCTTTAACTGCCCTGTATTTAAGATACATCACTCCTCTAAGCATTTATCCCTGCCTTAAATTAATTAGTATTTACTGAGGATCTGCAGTGAGTTCAGCTTTGTTCTAAGCTCCTTAGAAGATAAACAAATACGAGGCTTTAATGTATTGCCCTCAAGAAGCTTACTGTAGACATGTAAGAGATTACATAGTTATTAAAGATTGTATAGTAAATTTAAAAAAAAATTTGGTACTGAATGGAGTAAGAAAGGAGGGGTTCGCCTAAAATTTAAGGAAGATTTTAGAAATGACAAGTTTTGGATGGGTTGGTAGAGAAAGCTAATTTTTGCTTACACAGAGAAGGAATAAGAAGAAGAGATACACAAGAGAATTATTTCAGAGAGGAATAAAAAATAATTGGAAATTAATGCCTTTTTTCTTCTCTTCCTACTCCTTTACTTCCTCCTCCACTTCTTCATCCCCTCTTAAATATCTCTTAAAGTTCAGCTCAAGTCCTATATTCTTTGCAAGGTTTCTCTTAAATACTCTTGTTTTGTTTTGTTTTGTTTTTGAGAGAGGATCTTTGTTGCCCAGACTGGAGTGCAGTGGTGTGATCACAGCTCACTGCAGCCTTAACCTCCCTGGGCTTAGGTGATCCTCCCACCTCAGCCTCCTGAGTAGCTTGGGACCACAGGTGTACATCACCACACCTGGCTAATTTTTGTATTTTTGTGTGGTGATGTGGTTTTGCCATGTTCTCCAGGCTGGTCTCAAACTCCTGGGCTCAGACAATGGCCTTGGCCTTCCGAGGTGCTGGAATCACAGGTGTGAGCCACTGCGCCTGGCCCTAAATATTCTTAACATAAGTATGCCCCTTTGAATTTTGGTATCACTTATCTCTAATAATAATTGTGGCACAAAATGTATCCCAAATTAGACTATAATCCTGTAAAGAGCTGAAAGTATATTTTTAGGTTTCTATGTGCATGTAAATATATTACTCAGTTCCTAGATAATAGATTTAATTTGTATGGGGAAATTCTGAAAGTCCCTTGAACCTTTCAGTTGTATAGAAAAATAAGTAATTTGGATTCAGAATATTCAGATTGTAGGTTTGCCAAGAGTTTTTTTTTTTTAATAACAAATTCTTTTATTTACTCAGATTTACCATTTACCAGGGGATATTGAAAATAAAAAATAAGACACTATTCTTACATTTGATGATTTTATGTATAATGTACAGAATAATTCAAGTAACAGTAATATAAAATAGTATGTGTTCAATATTAGGACTCCCTGGCCTGAGAGATTACATTTATTTGAGGAAAATACAGAAAGCCTTCACAAAGCAGGTGCTTTTGAGGTGAGCTTTGAAGGATTTGAAGATAGTAGGCAAAGCTTCACTAGAGGAAACAAAAAAATAGGTTAAAAAAATAGCATGCCGGTAATCCCAGCACTTTGGGAGGCCGAGGTGGGCAGATCACGAGGTCAGGCGATCGAGACCATCCTGGCTAACATGGTGAAACCCTGTCGCTACTAAAAACACAAAAAATGAGCCGGGCGTGGTGGTAGGCACCTGTAGTCCCAGCTACTCGGGAGGCTGAGGCAGGAGAATGGCGTGAACCCGGAAGGCGGAGCTTGCGGTGAGCTGAGATCGCGCCACTGCACTCCAGCCTGGGCAACAAAGCAAGACTCTGTCTCAGAAAAAAAAAATAGGAATGGGTTTGTTCATGGAACTGTTTGCTCTGGGAATCCATTTTGGCTAAATATTAGATGCGAGTGGGGGAATAATAGGAAATATAGCTGTGAACATAATTTGAATCTAGGGCAGAAGGGTCTTTAAAAGTTCATCTAAAGAATTTGGACATAATTCTGCAGAGAATTTTCCAAAAGAGTGTTGTTATTTGAGCTACATGTTTAGGAACGTGAATGAAGAATGGCATGTTACTAGAAAGACTGGAGGTGGCAGGAATCTATTTGAAGGCCATTAAATAGTTCATAGGTAAGGTAATTAGACCTTGGGTTATGCCTACTCATCCTTTAAAATTTACCTTAAGCTTTTCCTGCCACACCTTTTCCTTGCCCAGGTTAGGTGAAATCTTCCTCCTTGATATTTTCATACTATTATGTGCCTAGTGGTATCACTGTACTTATCCTCCATTGTGTTCTTTTTGTGTATCTTTTTATGTTTGCCCCTCCAGTATACTGTTAGCTCCTTGAGGGTTGGCACAGCTATATTATTAGTCTAATAATTACTGGCACCAAGCAAACAAACAAAAAATACTTCCATCTGGTGTTAAGACAGCTGATGTGACTGCCAAGAATATTCAATTATCTGGATATACACTATTCAGTATGATAACCATGAACCATATATGGCCATTTAAGTTTAAATGTAACTTAATTAAAATAAAATAGAATTAAAAATTCAGTCTCTCAGTTGCACCAGCCACATTTCAGGTGTTTAGCACCATGTGACTCACTGCTACTGTATAGGGGCAGTGCAGATATAGAACATTTCCATCAGTGCACAAAGGTCTGTGAATGGTGCTGGAATGTAGCAGAGAGAGGCTAGTGTTAGGGAGAGCATGAACAGATATATTTAATCAGCTTTTAAAAAATATAAAGTTCTATAAAGGATACAGAGAGTATTTACCAATGATACTGTTAAGATACTATTTTCAGAAGTTAAGAAATTAAAAAGTTCTTTGTTCATGTTTTAACTTGTTTTAATTACTAAGGATTGTACATATGTTGGTTAAAAAAGGTAACATAGATTTTTTTTTTTTAATGACCAGATTTCAAAAAAGATCCTTATTCAAGTATATTTTTAAAAATTATATGCCAAATTTTCATCACAGATTATACATTTTATTTTTTGGACAATAATTTAACTTAGAATAAATCCTCATATTTTTAAAGTGCTGGTCACATTTGAATTTATATTTCTTTTCTTTTTGAAATGGGGTCTCATTCTGTCACCCAGGCTGGAGTGCAGTGTTGTGAATTTGGCTCACCGCAGCCTCCACCTCCTGGGCTCAAGTGATCTTACCATCCCAACCTTTTGAGTAGCTGGGACTATAGGCACACACCACCACACCACGCTAATTTTTGGTATTTTTGGTAGAGACAGGGTCCCACTATGCCACCCAGGCTGGTCTTGAACTCCTGAGCTCAAGCCATTTGTCCACCTTGACCTCCCAAAATGCTGGGATTACATGCATGAGTCACTAGGCCTGGCCCTGTTATTTCATTAATTATTCACTTTATAATCTAATGACTATGGATAAATTAAATTTCTAGGCAACCAATGTGCAGACAAAACATATAAGGGTATATTTTTTTGTATGCAATTCATTAATAATAGGAGCTATTTATAATGAAGCTGTTTTTTGTAAAATATAATCTATTTGAGAAGTTAGGGGGTCCAGAATTGTTCTTTTGAAAAATACTGTTTTTCTGAGCACAGGAAATAGGAATCAATCTGTTCTTATTTTATATTTCAGGTAATATCTCCCAGCTGTAATGATGACATCACAGTGAAAAAGGATCAGTGTTTAGTTCGATCATTTATTGATTCTAAATTGTGAGTAATGAATCCTTTAATGATGTTACGTGGGAGGAAAAAAAAATAGAATTACAATGATAGACACCTCCCCCACCAAAACTTTATTTTTAAAAGTCTAATCATTCATGAACTGAGAAGTTGTTACCTAATAGGTTTTGACTTTTTGTAATGTAGGGTATTTTTCACTAATAAATTTTATATAAAAAATGTGAACATTATGTGAGAACAATATTAAGAACAGTTTTTTTTTTAGCAAAAGATGGTATTGATTTTTTCCTTAATTGTAAAATTCTATATTTTTATCATGTACTAGTAGTATGTGACATTTATTATTAACTCCGAAGCTTATTTTTTAATCTCTATTACAAGAGCAATTATTTTGACTTTTTTCATGATTACAATCCAGACTTTTGGGCCGGGCGCAGTTGCTGACGCCTGTAATCCCAGCACTTTGGGAGGCTGAGGTGGGCAGATCATGAGCTCAGGAGATCGAGACCATTCTGGCCAACATGGTGAAACCCTCTCTCTACTAAAATATAAAAAATTAGCCGGGTGTGGTGGTGCATGCCTGTAGTCCTAGCTTCTCGGGAGGCTGAGGCAAAGGAATTGCTTGAACCCGGGAGGCAGAGGTTGCAGTGAGCCGAGATCGCACCACTGCACTCCAGCCTGGCGACAGAGTGAGACTCTGTCTCAAAAAAAAAAAAAATCCAGACTTACAGAAACTTTTTCCTAACCTCATCTCTGCTTTGTGATCAAAACAGTGAAATTAAAAAAGTTTTTTTGAGTTATAGTTCTCTGTGAAAAATTTAATGCCATAGTATATCTTATAGTGATAAAAATATTTCAATATTACTGTCTAGTAAATGTGCTTTTTTACTAAAATGAAAAATAAATTTCACAAATAATAAAATAGACATTGTTGTCTACAAGTGTTGAAAACATTATGCTGATATGAATTACCCCGTACTGTCTGTAGGAGGATTGTATAGATTGAAATATTGTGAATGTGAGGCTCTCAATGTACTTTGAGTATATACAACTTCAGAATTAAGATAACTAACTTTGCCCGTATTTCCTCTTCTTACCTTTTGTTAAGGACTAAGATAAAAACATTTTATAGACAATATTTTGATTTTGAGGTTTTTATTTTTCTATGTGTTAACATGAACTATTTAAGTGATAATTTTTATTGAATAAATTGTTTTCCTCCCCTTCTTCTTGATAATTAGTTACTCTATAGCAAGAAAGGACATTAAGGAAGTAGACATTCTCAATCTACCGGAATCTGAGCTCTCCACTAAACCAGGTAAAATAAAGATGAATTACCCTATTATTTTATGTTGTGGCTCTATTTGGAAAATAGCAAATAAAGCAAGACTGATACTCTCTGGTGCCACCATTTTAACTGTTTAGAGTTGATATCCACTCTTACTTGATTTTTTTTTAATGTCTAGATATAATATTTGATTTGTGATTAGATAAGTTTAACTTTTCGTATTTTACCATTGTCTCACAGTATTCCGTAAAGTAATAACAAATGTTTATATAACATTATAACTTATGAAATATGTTAAAGCTTACTGTATCATTTTATAAATGACAGCCGAATTTGAATTCAGATCTTTGATTCTGAATGCCATGCCTTTTCTATTGTTCTATGCTGCCAATTCCATAGCAACTGCTGAAGTACATTTTCACTCTTAGGGCTTCAGAAAGCAAGCATCTTCTTAAAAACTAGAGTTGTTCCTGATAATTGGAAAATGGATATAAGTGAAATCCTTGAGTCATCCAGTAGTGATGATGAAGATGGCCCAGCTGAAGAAAATGATGAAGAGAAGGAAAAGGAGGCCAAAAAGACAGAAGAAGAGGTGGTAGGTGTAATTTCATGTTTGTAACAAAAACATCTTAATACTCTGTAGTGAAAATAATACCTTCATATATTTTTCCCTCTGTTTAGATTCTCTATTATTTGTTTCTGTCCGTTTCTAGCATTGCTTAATTTGGGTGTTGAGGAAGCATTTTGGCTCATAGCATAGTGTGTAAATCAGAACTAATTTTTAGTAAGAGATTACAAGAAAATACTTTTCAGGTTAGTTAATCAACAAGTGCAAACTGGTTTTTTCGGAGTCTTTTCCAAAACAACCCAGGAGGGAAAAAAATGTAATTTTTAGGTATTTTATATGTGTAACTCATTTAAACTACTACCATATGAAGTAACTGTTGTTATCCTACTTTAAAGGTAAGGAAAGGGAGATTCAGAAAAGTTAAGAAACTTTCCCAAGCTGGCACAACTAAAATGGGTAGAAGAGGGATTTGTACCCAGGTCTGGCCTGTCTCAACTTTAAAACCTCTTTCAGACATTTCACAATATTTCAAGGATAATTAAGGTTAAAAAAAAATCCTATCCAAACCCCAAAGAAAATTTCATTTGGCAATTTGATAAATCATAGAAAATATTTAGATTATATGTTCTAAGTGCTAATGGTTTTCTTTATAATATTGCCATGTCATTTATAATATGCATATAATTGTAGGAAATCATCCATGGAGTACTTCATGATTGCTTATATGAATACTGTTGTCTATTCTGCAGTGTTGTATCAAATGGGATAAACTGTCTAGTATATTTTTGGTTGTTACGGGGTAAAAGGGTTTAGGGGCAAGACAAAGACAATGAATTTACTGAAAAGGGGGACCTATTTGAGCATGAAAAATATTGGCCTGGAAAAATGTGGGATTCTTGTTTCTGTTTTAAATACACAAATATGAATTTATGAAATGAAACGAGTATACTCATATGTAATGAAGGGCATACGCTATTTCTTTCCTTTTACTTCCCCTGCAGTATTTGGTTTTTTTACACTCTGAAATCAGAATGGCGGTTCATACTTACAGGCTGCCTACAGAGTTGCCATAGTAACGTGCTGTTGGTTTTAAGTGAGCATGCTCGGAAAGACAGGAAGGTTTAGCAGAGGCTTGGCAGTTTGCCAATGGAGGTTTGCCAGCTGCTTTGAAATGGGCTGTCTTTCTTTTCCTTTCATGTAATGTCTGATTTTTATGTGGAAGAGAATGTAAGTAGTGCTGTATAACCCTGCGGATGCTATGCCCTAAGAGGGAAAGCAAATATTTGCAAGTCAGACTGAAAAATGTCCAGACCCTGTACTGATTAAGTAGAAGGGGAATCTAACCACTTTGCATTTGAAAGAAAATGCAGCATATAGGTAAGATTTTTTTGTGTGTTTAGTTACCATTTTGATTGCCAAAAACGGGATTAAATAAGAATTTTAGGTATTGATGATGTAGCTGATAGGGAAGGACTCAGAACCAAGCGATATTCTTTCTTGTAAAAAAGACAGTAGGAGTCTATTTTTAGAATATCAATGGATGAAGGCTATTTTTCTGAAACAAGATAGATTCTGAAATGAAAATGATAATGAGACAGTTTGGCAAAATTCAGGATTTAAAGTCAGAATATTAAATGTGATTTTTGTATTTTATCTGTATTTATTTATAGATTATATGTTTTCAGGCTAATTAGGCCACATTTTCAGGGTGTGAACTGTTGCAAATCTGTGATTTAGCTTTTGTTTTTTAAATTAACCTTAGTTAGGATCTTATATTGTCCAATATTGAAGAAAGATTAGTCCCTTTATTTTTGCTAATACTTTTAATTGCTGTCCGTTCCAGAATGCATTTTCCCTACCCCCCCCCCCCACCCTCTAAAAAACCCTGAAATTTTAAACAAAGAGGGTAAAAAGAGCTTTGTAGAAAGTGGCAGAGGGAGATTATAAAATAGTAAATTGTAAGTAGTGCTCTTATTACAATGATTAATTTCATAAATATTGTAATGTTTTATTCAAGCTGTGAGTATACGTTAGTATGAAAGAATGAAGAGCAGAGGCAAAGCTCTGTTACCTATTGTTTGCAGGTAATAGTAAATAGATTTTTAAAGATAAGGAAGCTTACAAGGATAGTATCTTAAAATGTGTCACCTAAATTATGAGCCTGTTAAAATTAAGTGAATCAGGATGCTTTTCATCTACTGGAAAATAACAGCAAAATTACAGAATTTAGGCACTGGTTCATATGATTATTTAGTTTTCGGATGGTCAATTTCATAGCATATGTTTTATTGAATTATTAAACTAATTCTTTTTCTCTGGCCATACAGGAAGATTTCCTTGAGTGAAATTTTGTTGCTTTAGAAAAAAATCAGCTGCATTTCTTGCTCTCGGGTTTAAGATTTAGTTGCTGAATCATTGTAACTTCTCTTGAACAGTTATTTTTTAAAAGTGTAATATACTGATAAACTGAAAAGCACTTTATATACAACAAAGAGGAGGGGAATGACTATGGTGTAAAATGAATAAAAATCTGATAAGCCATGGCCTACCTGGCTTAGTCATTATGGGCCTTTACCACGATGTAGGTGAGGCTACGCTGTTTTATTACATTACAGATCAGAGTCTTCCCAAAATGTAACGATGCTATGCTTTTCGTGAAGATTCAATGTTGCATTACAATAATCAAAAAGATCTTTTGTAAGGTTCTCTAAACCACTATAACAATACTCTAGTCTGTTATTTGGTGTTTTTAGTATAGCAAGCAAATTTTATGCAGTAGAATCATACAAGTGTTAGATACTTCTGCAGTGTTAATGGGCAGTGAACATTGTTTTTATATTTGATGCTTTGGGTATCCTAACTAGCCTTAATAAGGAGATTTGAGATTCTGTGACTTTACATGAAAGAGCACCTTTTCCACTTAATATTAATTTGAATTCCTAAGTATTGGTAGTTCAGGATTTGAGTACAAGATATAGATCTCATGCTGTTACTGTGTGGGAAAAGATTGAGGATCTGACAGAAAGTAGGTTTTATCTATATTGATTACTTTAAACTTGAACTCAATAATTATATTGAAAAAATCCCTGGGGGATATTTTTATGGGTATTACTTAAATGTTTTTGTTAAGAAAATTTTGTATTAGAAAAGATATTACTGGATTTTTCACCTTTGAAATTGATCAAAAAGTCCATGTAAACATAAGTAATCATATCAATTATTCATTTATTCCTGATTTATATTTACTTTGGATAAATATAGGAGAGTTTTCTAAGGATAAAATAAATGGATGGTTGTTTAGAAAACTTGAGTATTAAGGGGAATGTGACCAATGTTAGCTTTTAAAATCATTTTGGCTTATAATAAGTAGGCTTATAGGTTGGGCCCTTTTAAAAATTTCCTATTTAGTAATGAAAATTTGAATTCAGTGAATTTTTAAATAACTACTGCCATTTCTCTAATATTGGGAATTGTTTAGGGACCACTGATACATTAATGCCTAAGATTATATTCCAGTATTGTAAAAAATCATAAGTACTTGAGTTTGTTTATTCATGGAAACATGAATATTATTTTTGATGTTTAAATCATATTATTTGTGCATATTTGTGCCTTCTTGTAGATTGTAAAGGCATTTGTTGGTGGTCATTCAAGATTACTTTAGGTATAAACTTACAGTAAATGCTGGATAACTTAGGAAATCCATGCTAAATTGGTGGAATTTAAAGAATATTTTAAATGTAATGTTAATATTTTAAGTATATCTAATAACTTAAGTTGCCAATGAAGCATTTCTAAGCAGATCCTAAAAAGCCAACCTTCCATGAATAATTGGGACTTTAGCTTGCAATCATATATGACAACTGACTTGCTAAAATCTTAAAGTTTAGCCCATTAAGCAAACAAAAATGCCCTTATGTATTTAGCAGAGTCTTTCTTCACAGTGTTAGTGTAAGAGTCTAACCCAATTAGGGTCATCTAATCAGATTAATGAGGATTCCACATTTGTACACACAAATATAGCTACATACAGCTATATTTTTATGTATTAAGAAAACACTTTTATATCAATGCATTTTATAGTTGTGGTCATATGATATAGTTGACTTGTACTAAAAATCTTGGATTTGATAGCATTTAAATGACATCTTGATGATTAAAATGTGTACCTTTTCAAATGGGGAAAAATTACTAGGCTCAGTTAACTGATAAAATACAAGAATCACGTAATCATTTATTTTAGGCAGGCTGTTGTTAAAACTGTTCTCTGAAATTATAAGTGCCTTACTATGAATATATCATCTCTTATGTGAGCCCTGAAATTTTCTGTAGGTGTACAACAGGAAAGAAGAGTACCACTCTAAATTTTATGATTACCAAATTCCACTGGGCCTTCAGCACTATTGGTCAATTCCCAATTTCTGTAAGCAAATCATTATTTCCTCCATTAAACCAATAATCCTATACCCACTCCACACAACTTCATAAAGAAATTGGGAGCTTCAGATGCGAGCATGCTGTAAACCTGTTTGCCTGCTCTCTTTCGCTCAAGGCACAATTGATAGTGTTTTGTCCTCCCTATAAGATGAGTCTCTCAGGTTATGCTGTGGATCTCATTCCCTTCCTCTTTTCAGGAAAAGAGAGACTATCGACTCTCTCTTTTCTTGCATCTTTAACTTACTCCTTTCAGTTATATCCTTCTCATCAGCTTTTTAAAACATGCTTACATCTCTCCCAGCCTTCTGACAACCCCTCCATATTTCCTCCACCAGTCTTCAGACAACCTCTGTGCTTTCCTCTCCAGATAACTACATTCCTTCTTCATCGTCATGGCCAGAATGCTTAGAGTTACCTACACTGTTCATGACCTCCCCTTTACTCTTAACTCACTGTAGTGTGTCTTGATTTCCCACAACTAAAACAACTTTACTAAGGTCACCAGTGACTCCAACAAACTTTTGTACTAAACCAAACACATTTTTGTCTTGATCCTATTTGACTATTGAGTAGTATTCAGTACCTCTGACATACCTAACTTCTTAGAACGCTTGATATCCATGACGACATCACATTTTTGGCCTACTTCCTATCTAAAATGATATAATGACTTGATATCTATATGTACATCAAAGATGTCTCTTCTTAGCTCAAGACATTTATATCAAACCAATGAGGATTTTATCTTTTTTTTTTTTTTTTAAGAGACAGAGTTTTGCTCTTGTTTGCCAGGCTGGAGTGCAATGGCGTGATCTCGGCTCACCACAACCTCCGCCTCCTGGGTTCAAGCAATTCTCCTGCCTCAGCCTCCCAAGTAACTGAGATTACAGGCATGCACCTCCATGCCTGGCTAATTTTGTATTTTTAGTAGAGACGGGGTTTCTCCATGTTGGTCAGGCTGGTCTCAAACTCCCAACCTCAGGTGATCCGTGCATCTCAGCCTCCCAAAGTGCTGGGATTACAGGCATGAGCCACTGCGCCCGGCCAAGGATTTCATCTTAACTTGTACGTACTCAGACTCAGTATGTGCAAGACTGCGTTCATCTTCTTTTTCCCTAAACCTATCCTTTCCCTGGCTGTCCTTAATTCATTTTGATAAAAGCAACATCCACCCAGCTGTCCAAGCCAGATACATAGAAGTCACCTTGATTCTTCTTCTCTTAACTCCCTGTCCAATCAGATACCCAGTCCATTCTCTTCTACCTGCTCGAATAGCTCTCAAATTTGCCCACTTCGTTTGGTTTCTTTTCTTCTTTCTGCCAATCTTACTCCAAGCCACTGTTCTCTTTTACCTAGCCTAATGCAATAACAATAACAACTTAATTGTTCTTTCAACGTCCATGCTTGCCCTCCTCCAATCTGTTCTCTGTACTGGATCTACAGTAGTTGTTGTTGTTGTTTTTTCTAACTGAAAATATATATGTGATTCCTTTAGGAATAAAATAATTTTAGGGAACAAAAGAGGTTGTGGTTTTTATTCTTTTGGATTAAAATATTTCTAAAGCATATCGCGTAATACTACCTTTTTCTAAAAGCAGTATAATGTACATTATTTAATGTAATATTTACTCAATATTTAATTATTGCATTCTTATAATACACATACTGTCTTGGCTCTTAGTCCTTACACTAAATGACATATGTCTGTAAAGACTGTGAATTTTTCTCCAAGTTTTCTTTCTTCTAAGCTATATATTGTCAATTGTCAGTTTTTACATATGATAACTTTCTGGACAGTTCTTCAGAATTCCACTTGGGATGGGGCTTATTGATAACCTATGTAGTCATTTTGACCTATGGCTCACCTGAGTTGCCAGACTTACTATTTGTTTTGTTTGCTTTTCACTTTAAGTTAAACCTGAAGTTTAACTGAAAGTTTAAAATTTTAAGCTTTCTTTTTAAATTTGTCTTTATTTGCTGTTTCCCTAAGGTGTTGTGACAACAAAATATATCTGTTGTACGAGAACATACATCAAGATGTACCTTTCATTATACCACTATTAAAACGTTTACCTTTTGTAGGAGATACAAACAAGTAAAGATAACCACGCCAAATAATGTTCTTAGTTTATTCATGGAGACTTGGCAGTTTTTAAAGTAAGACTGTTTGTTTAGTCCTTACAACAGTCTATGAAAATATGTATATAAATAAATATATACATACGAAATCGCCTCAGAGTGCATTGCCTGAGAAAAGAGAGATTATGAAGGGAGGTTAGATACCTTATCCCATAGTTTCTCCCAAAGTGGACTTTCTTTTTCTTTTTTCTTTTCTTTTTTTTTTTTTTTTTTGAGACAGTCTCACTCCGTCACTCAGACTGGAGTGCAGTGGCGCGATTTCCACTCACTGCAACCTCCGCCTCCTGAGTTCAAGTGATTTTCATGCTTCAGCCTTCCCAGTAGCTGGAATTACAGGCATGTGCCACCATGCCCAGCTAATTTTTGTGCTTTTAGTAGGGACGAGGTTTCACCATGTTGGCCAGGCTGGTCTCGAACTCCTGGCCTCAAGTGATCTGCCCACCTTTGCCTCCCAAAGTGCTGGGATTATAGGCATGAGCCACTGCGCCCAGCCCCAAAGTGAACTTTCTAGAACCTTACAACAAATCTCCTAGAACCTTCTCTTTATATATATATATATATATAATTAAAACCGAGGTTTAGAGAGGTTTCAGAATTTTTTACAAGCTTTTAAGAAAATGTTCTCTCCTCCTCTAGACTGTAAGATCTGTGAAAGCAGGGGATCTCAGGATTTTTGTTTTTTCCTTTTCCTACCAGTATATATACCTAACAGCTATCAACACAGAGCTTGCTTGGCTCATATTAAACCTTCATTAAATGAATGAATGTGGGTTATGCAATTGTTGTAGTAAATTACTCTTTGAAACAAGGTGGTGGGAGATTTGTTATAAGGTTCTAGAAAGTTCACCTTGGTAGGGGGAACTAAGGGATAAGATATCTAACTTCCCTTTATAATATCTCTTTTCTCAGGCTGTGTACTCTGTAGGCAATCTCAATTTCTTACATAATTTTGTGAGTTTATAAAATAAATTATTTTTTGCTTAAGCCATCTTGGGATAGTTTTCTGTCACTTGTAGTAAAAGTTATTGAGTAACAATGCTCCTTGCTTGTATTTTGTTCCACTTACTCCAGGTATCTTCCTTGTGGTGTTTTCCCTTCGAATTCATTATCCATAAACATCTTTATAAAACATAGGCGGTTCCTGATGGTAACCCTTTATTGGCTTTCAGCACCTTCAGGACGAAGTCTGGGTTTTTTATCACAGGCCTTTAGAAGTCTGCCTGATCATGATTTGACCCATGCCCACCTCTTTATTCTCCCTTCCATTATTCTTCCATGATATGGGACTTCTTATAGCTCCCCTGCTGCCACTTAGATATTGTTCAGAAGGTGCTGTTGAGCTGTAAGATATATTACATTGAATATTGCCTTTGTGTTGCCCATTCCCTTTGTTAGTATTAAATATAATAGGAAAGATAAAACACAAGTTTTAAAAACTCAGAAAATGAGTAAATGATAAACAACAGCTGAGATTTTACAAATTCAACAGATGTCTGTAGGAACAAAGAGGGCTCTACTTGAATTAAAGTGGGTGAGTACAGCTTACAAATGTTCTATGCATTTACCTTAGTTTTAGTATTTCACATTTTTTAAAAATCACACTATTTAATATATTATAAATTTAAAATTTTATACAAAAAATGTAAGCAGTTATTGGATTCGCTGCTTCCTTCCCGTGAGTCCTCCAGTCCAGACATGTCCTCAGAGCTGCCACTTCTGATGTACTCCTTGCAGTGCTTAGCACCCCACAGTGGAGCTTGGAGGGTGCTGTCTTATCTCTCCTTCCATGATAGGGATCTGCCCATTTCAGAGGATTCCTCCTGCTGCCTTCAAACTGAGCCTCATTTTTGGAGGTGGTAGGGATGAAGGAGAGGGGATGGAGGGATTGTAAGAGCTGAGGAGTGTGAGGACTTGTGATGGAGTTTCAGAGTTGGGGTGAGAAGGGTAGCCCATGAAGAGGGCCAGAAGAGGGACTATAGACAGCATCATAAAGAAATTTAAATTTCTTTATATTTGGTAAAAATATTTAGTGTTATAAATCATTATGAATGAATGTACTAAAAGAAAGAATGTAATAAAAGATCTTACTTTTATTTATCATGAAGGGGAAACAAAGTTGCTTGTGTCCAAAGTAACATTATTGCACAAAAAAAGTCCTTTGGTATTGAAAAAAATGAGTGGTATACTGGAGTACACCGCCCCACCCCCCACCCCCAATACAGACAAAAGGTAGGGGTGTTATATAATTATTAAAACTTTTTTTTTTTTTTTTTTTTTTGAGACAGAGTCTTACTCTGCCTCTCAGGCTGGAGTGCAGTGGTGATTATAGCTCACTGCAGCCTCAACCTTCCAGGCTCAAGCCATCCTCCCACCTTAGCCTCCTGAGTAGCTGGGACTAGGATTATAGGCATGCACCACCATGCCCGGCTAATTTATTATTTTTTTTTTTATAGAGACAAAGTTTCGCTATGTTGCCCAGTCTGGTCTAAAACCCCTGGGCTCAAGTGATCCTCCTGCCTGGCCCTCCCAAAGTGCTAGGATTACAGGCAGGAGCCACTGAGCCTGACCAAAAATTTTAAGGGATTCCCATAGGGGTTCTTGAAACCTGAGAATACCCATCAACAATATGTTCTGTTACATACAATACACAGTATAGGGAAACCACAAAGATCAAGTTTAGTTATACCTTTCCTCACTTTAAAAATGTCCATTTTTGTGGCTCCGGTATGTTATACGCTAGGAAACTATCCCAAGCCACCAATTAGAACTGTGTACAAGTTACATGGGTCTGAGGAGCTTTGGGTAAAGTTCATCATCTTTTACTGACATATTTTGACAATTTGGACACTATCTGTCCACCTTCCTAATGTGTATTGGAAACTAGAGTTGCTAGCTAAGAAAGTTAATAGCTCCTACAAAAATAAGATATCTTATTTTTCAAATTATATTTGTCTCTGTATTGCTCTGTTCTCACGTTGTCATAAAGAACTTTGTTAGATTGGGTATTTTATAAAGAGGTTTAATTGACTCACAGTTCCACAGGCTGTACAGGAGGCATGGCTGGGGAGGCCTCAGGAAACTTATAATCAGGAGAAAAGGTGAAGGGGAAGCAAGCATATCTTCACGTGGCAACAGGAGAGAGAGAGAGAGAGAGAGAGAGAGCGCGAACACGCAAAGGGGGAAGTGCTATACACTTTCAAGCAACCAGATCTCATGAGACCTCACTATCATGAGAACAGCAAGGGCGAAATCTGCCCCATGATCCAATCACCTCCCACCAGGTCCCTCCCCAAGTATTGGGGATTACAATTCAACATGAGATTTGGATGGGGACACAGAGCCAAACCATATCAGTTTCCCATCCCACTAAAATGGTAGGAAGTCTGTTTACTAGAATTTTTGCCATTTCCAAATGAATAATCGTTCATTTTCAGATTTATATATTTGGACAAGGGATAAGGTGAATGCCAGCAAGTCATGGGCCATAACCACCTGTGTCTTTTTTCTTCTTCTTCTTCTTCTTTTTTGGGACAGAGTCTCACTCGTTTTGCCCAGGCTGGAGTGCAGTGGCGCAGTCTCAGCTGGGATTACAGGTGCACGCCAGCATGCCCAGCTAATTTTGTTTTTGGTTTTTTGGTTTTTTTGAGACAGAGTCTTGCTCTGTTGCCCAGGCTGGAGTGCAGTGGCACAATCTTGGCTCACTACAACCTCCGCCTCCTGGGTTCAAGTGATTCTCCTGTCTCAGCCTCCTGAGTAGCTGGGATTACAGGCGCACAACGCCACGCCCAGCTAATTTTTTGCATTTTAGTAGAGATGGGGTTTTACCGTGTTGCCCAGGCTGGTCTTGAACTTCTGAGCTCAGGCAATCCGCCCATCTCGTCCTCCCAAAGTGCTGGGATTACAGGCATGAGCCACTGTGCCCGGCCTAATTTTGTATTTTTAGTAGAGACGGGACTTCACCATGTTGGCCAGGCTGGTCTCGAACTCCTGACCTCAGGTAATCCACCTGTCTTGGCCCCCCAAAGTGCTGGGATTACAGGCGTGAGCCACCGTGCCCGGCCCCACCTGTGTCTTAAGAACATCCTCAACTATTCTTATTTCCTCTCTTTCTCTGACTCTTGCATTTATATTATCATAAATCTTAGCTCTCATACTCAATGAATGTGAAACAAGAAAACTCTACACAATTCATTTGCACAGATATCATTTTCATTCACATGAGTGATGTCTAAACTAAATGGCAGTCAATTAGTCGTAAAATTGTGAGTAAGTCAGGCACAGTGGTTCTCTTTTCTTCCCTCTCCCCTTCTCTCTCCCTCTCCCCATCCCTCCATCAGTCTCTCTGTCTTTCTGTCTGTCTCTCTCTCTTCCTCTTCCTTTCATGGGAAGAGGTGATCTTTCCATCCCAGCTGGCAGGACTAATTCAGGCATGCGTTCTCCTCCTTGTGGACTGTTATAATGGCTTCCTTTTCCCTTCCAATCCATCAAACTCATTCTTGGCTGAGAAATTTTAAATATACAAATCTGATCTAATTCTCTTTAGCTGTCTCAAGCTTCACATCTAGCCACAGTATCAAGTTTTGTTTCTTTAGCATACTATTACAAAGTCCTTTCCTAATCCCAGCCTGCCTTTGTCAGTCTCATGCTTACGCTGTTTGCTCGTTTGCTGTAGCTCCAGGGCTGTCTACTATTTACATTTTGAAGCTGCCTAATACTACCACTGCCAGTTCATCTCGAGGAAAACCATTCATTCCCTCACTTGCTCCTCCTGTATTCTTTGATGTATTTTACAACACTTACCACATCGTGTTATATTGGCTTCTTTTACCTTTCTACACCTCCTGCCAAACTCAGAGCAGCAAAAATAGAAGGTACCATGTGTTCTCATTTTAATCCACAGTGCTTTTGAACAATCTCTGATTCATGGTAACCATTAGTAGATGTTTGAGCTTAATCTGAAGACATGTGCCTAAAGTCAAAAAATTCACAATCTAGTAGTGTAGATAGATATCCAACTACTTATAATACTAAGCAGTATATACTAATACTAACTAAAATTGGAAATTTCTTGAAATTATCATCATGAATGTGACTCTTGGATCTCTGGCATTTTACTGGGTACATAGTTATTCTTTACATGTATAAATGTAAATGACTAAATGAAGGGAAGAAGTCTCAGATGGTCTAGTGGACCTCCCATTCTTATAACCCTCTCGCACTCCAAAACCCTCGAAAGATGCAGTCCCAGGCCTTCACCAGCAGAGAAATTGCTATGAAAATGCCATGGACAGAGAAAGCAAACCGTGATAGCAGTTAAGAGCCCCATACAAAAGTCACGCAGGCACATTCTTCTAATTGGAGGCGTTCTCTAGCATATGCAGTTTTACTGCAAGGTGACTAGCAGCAAGGCTAGTTTTCAAAAATAATTTTGAGGAGTGGCTTATTGTAAGAGATAAGCAATTTTAATTTTCACAGAAACATCAGATAAGTTTAAAACTCTGTTTATAGCATCATGTTTTATTTATTTTTGGTGGAAAAGAAATTTCCCCTCAAGGCATTTGTTTGTAAGTAGAATTCTTTATTCATTTATATCTTGTTTAACTGTACCAAAACTACAATTTTACAGCCATAGTTTCTCGTGAAACCTAAAGCACTCTTGGTTACCCACTAACTTTTAAAAAAAATACACATAAATCAAATTTTATCTATAAAAATATATTCTTAACATTAAAAATTTATCAAATGTTGGGTACAACCTAATTTGCAATTGATGAGTTGATTTTGTTTACTTGTATTGGGGAGCAACTTTGATTTTAGTGCCTTTTTAAAGAATTGCTTTTACATATATTGAATATAGAAGTGTTACCTGAATTCTGTAGGATCATAAATACTGGAATGAGGTCTGGTATAGTGGCTCACACCTGTAATCCCAACACTTTGGGAGGCCAAGGTGGGTGGATCACCCGAGGTCAGGAGTTCGAGACCAGCCTGGCCAATGTGGCGAAACCCAGTCTCTACTAAAAATACAAAAATTAGCCAGGTGTGGTGGTGCATGCCTGTAATCCCAGCTACTCAGGAGCCTGAGGAAGGAGAATCACTTGAACTCGGGAGGCAGAGGGTTGCACTGAGCTGAGATTGTGCCATTGCACTCCATCCTGGGTGACAGGAAGACTCTGTCTTTAAAAAAAAAAAAAAAAATACTGGAATGAAGTTTTCGTCCGAAGAGAGAATATTACGATTACAGGGCACAGGCAAAGCATAGAGCCAGTCTGGCATAAGTGGTTTTTGGTTTTGATTTTTTTTCCTCACGCTAGAAGTTCTTAAAATTAATGTGTGAAGTGGTTCTTGGGCTACTGAATTACCTATTTTCTTGAGTTAACTCATTGGCAGTTAACTTTGTAAAAGCAAGATTTTTAAATTCACATGGGGAAAAAACTGCCATCTCTTAATCTGAGCATTAAGTAATGACCTTCACTAACTACTTTATAGTGATTATTAACTTTGTAAATTGCTGATTTTGGACACATGTTAGAACTTAGATTCAAATTTCTTTATATTTGGTAAAAGTATTTTAGTGTTATAAATCATTATGAATGAATGTACTAAAATAATGTAATAAAAGATCTTACTCCCTTTCTCTTGATTGCCTCATGGTTTTTTATTATATATTTTGATCAACTACATGCTTATTGATCCTGGCTGTATTATCAGCTATTAGATAACACAATTTTAAAGTGCCTGTTGCCCTCTGGACACCGAAGACTCAACATTTATTGCTTGAGCATTGCCTTTGTTTTGAATATGGCTTTGTAAAGACAAAAATCCAGGCCGGGTGCTGTGGCTTATGCCTGTAATCCCAGCACTTTGGGAGGCTGGAGTGGGCGGATCACTTGAGGTCAGGAGTTTGAGACTAGCCTGGCCAAATGGTGAGACCCCCTTCTCTATTAAAAATACAAAAAATTAGCCAGGTGTAGTGGCACACTCCTGTAGTCTCAACTACTCAGGAGTCTGAGTCAGCAGAATTGCTTGAACCCAGGAGGCAGGGGCTGCAGTGAGCCGAGGTCGTGCCATTACACTCCAGCCTAGGCAGCAAGAGCAAAACTCCATCTAAAAAAAAAAAAAAAAAAAAGACAAAAATCTGAGCTCTTCTTTTAGAACAGAGGAGAGTAATACTCTTAAGTGATGATCATTTATATGGAGGAAACATATCAGTGTTTTGTTTTTCTGTAGTAGTGCTAAACTTTAAGAATTTTAAAAGAAGCTAAATCAGTAATTATGTATCTAGTTTCCTTCCCTAAGAATTACTTCTGGAATTATTTTGTTATCTTATTTTTAGGTGTTGCAAAGTCAAGTACAGGGGCCATACTAGAAAGGCAAAAGAGAAAACCAGGTTATTGTGAGATGAGGGGGTGATGAGGTCTGGGGTAAAATAGAATGTATATGACTCACTTAAATGTATTTAAATATCTTTAAAACATTGTGCCATCTAAACAGAAGTCCTTTGCCACTGTGACTTTGCAATCCCTGGTTTATATTCATCTGACAATAACAAAAACTATGTTTATATGAAAATTATTTTTATATATAAATATATGATATAATGAACATGTGTCATTATTGTGCTCATCTGCCAGTATATTTGTGTGGGCCACATAGTATTTAAATGGGCTTTTAAAAAAATATATCAGGTGAGGTGAAAACGTAACACTCCCATTTTATTCCTGAATGTTTTCCTCTTGGCTAATCTTAGTCCTTACAGTGATACTGAAAAGTAGAGTTAGAGTGGTAAATGGGGTGAAGGGTAGACATTGTATATCTTCATAAATATGACTTAAAATCTATCATTGTAGGATATTGAGAAAATTCAGATTTTTCAGCTTTATTAAAATTTGATGACTTTACATTGGGTTCACAAAAATAAAAGAAGACATGTATCTTTTCCAGTTCACTGTGCCATACATTTATATATTTTATCTTTACAGCCTGAGGAAGAACTTGATCCTGAAGAGAGGGACAACTTCCTCCAGCAGCTTTATAAGTTTATGGAAGACAGAGGTATTTTCATGCTCATTATTTTAAAGTAGTCATTTCTTTTGCATGTTTACATTCTAGGTATATGCATTGTTTTTGTTAGTATTGCAGATAAACAGTTTTGGATTTTATTTATTTATTTATTTTGAGGCAGGTTCTTGCTTTGATGCCCAGGCTGGAGTGCAGTGATTTGCTCCTGGCTTACTGCAGCCTTGACCTCCTGGACTCAAGTGATCCTCCTGCCTCAGCCTCTCAAGTAGCTGGGACTACCGGCACGTGCCACCATACCCAGCTAATTTTTTATTTTTCTATTTTTTGTAGAGACGGGTTTTGCCATATTGCCGAGGCTGGTCTCAAACTCCTGGCCTCAAGTGATCCTCTTACCTCTGCCTCCCAAAGTGCTGAGATTACAGCTGTGAACCACCATGACTGTCTAGTTTTGGATTTTAAATAAATCCTAGAATCAGTTACACCTGACAGTAGTAAAATATTTGGAATTAAACTATTCATACCTATTTTACATAGAAACAAGTGAGAAAATATTTTGATACAATTTAGTTTTCCCTGTCACTTACAAAGCTAAAGAATATTCTGATATTTCAGAAATAGAAAGTGACCAGTTATGTTAATCTGCATACCCACTAATTACTAATGCTATGTTTGTGGCAAATAAACTAGATAAACTAGCCTGATCCTTGTTCTCAGCAAATTAAACATAATAGGAGACCAATCGTTATCTGAAAAAGATGAGATTTCTAATATAGGAAGAATAATAGAACAATTATAAACCATCATACTCCTTGCCATTTGTTAGTCCTAGAAAATCTTAAGATAAATTGGTCCTAAACATTCTGTGTGGCCTTCAGAAATCATCCTTCAGATTACTGCTAACAGTCTTAACATTTGTGTCAAAGTAGTGAAAGTGGAACCAGGGTATAAATCTTATCTTTTCTGTTGTGTTTGTTTATGCCTAAACTTTTTTTTTTTTTTTTTTTTTTTGAGACAGAGTCTTGCTCTGTCACTCAAGCTGGAGTGCGGTGGCGTGAACATGGCTCCCTCCAGCCTCCACTTCCTGGGCTTAAGCAATCCTCCCACCCCAGGCTCCCAAGTACCTGGGACCACAGGTGCACACCACCACACTCAGCTAATGTTTTCCTTTTAATTTTTGTAGAGACAGGATATCACCATGTTGCCCAGGCTGGTCTCAAACTCCTGAGCCCAAGTGATCTTCCTGCCTTAGCCTCCCAAAGTGCTGGGGTTACAGGTGTGAGCCACTGCACCCAGCCCTATGCCCAAGCTTCTTGAACCAGCAACATTGTTGGCCACACCATGCAGTGTTTACTTTAGTTTTACTCACTTCATTGGCAGTTAAAGAGGTAGCTTTATTAGTATAACACCTAAAATCTGAAGATCCCCACAAAGCTATATAAATAAGAGAGAATTATTATATATAATTATATATAAAACATATAAAAAAGAATTATTATATATAAAACAACACAAGAGAATCATCTTGTGTTGTTTTACATTGTTTAAGGCTCTTTAAATATGTGCCTCTAATTAATGAAATTTGGGAAATTAGAAATTGACCGCTTTGTTTTCAAATTAGTATTTCTCATTTGAATAAACATTTTATTTCTACCTACTTACATTGAAAAGGTACTCCAATCAACAAACCACCTGTTTTGGGCTATAAAGATCTCAATCTCTTCAAACTCTTCAGACTGGTTTATCATCAGGGTGGATGTGACAATGTAAGTATAACATTGCTTTTTGAAACGTGTATTGATGTGGTAAAAAGTTAAGTTATCTTATATTGCATTATTATATGCACGTTGGATAATAAATACATTTTCTTAATGAACATAGAATATTAGGATAAAGATCTTTTCCTGGCCAGGCACGGTGGCTCACGCCTGTAATCCCAGCATTTTGGGAGATTGAGGCGGGTGGATTGCTTGAGCTCAGGAGTTCAAGACTAGCCTGGGCAACATGGCAAAACCCCATCTCTACAGAAAATACAAAAATTAGCCAGGCATGGTGTCGCATGCCTGTGGTCCCAACTACTCGGGAAGCTGAGGTGGGAGGATCACTTGAGCCCAGGAGGTCGAGGCTGCAGTGAGCCCTGATTGCACCACTGCTCTCCAGCCTGGGCGACAGAGTGAGACCCTGTCTCAAAAAAAAAAAAAAAAAAAAAAAAAAGATTAATTCCCTTTGCAAATGTTAACATAAAAACTTAATTTTCCAGATTGATAGTGGTGCTGTATGGAAGCAAATTTATATGGACCTTGGCATTCCTATTTTGAATTCAGCTGCTTCCTACAATGTAAAAACTGCTTATAGAAAGTAAGTAGTATAGTTTATTCATCAAAGAATATATATTTATAGGAAATATTTTCCATTTACTTTGTTAACAAGAATACATCAATCTAGAAACATTAAAGTTAGAGAAAGTATATAAAAAGGTTTAGGTTGACAGATACTTGTGATTGAAAGTTATTTCAGTGCATCTAATCTGCTTTACTCCATTTCTTATGTTGTCCTGATTTCCTTTCCAAAATCAGGATGCAGGTAGTGTCTGCGATTATGATACATATTACAGAGCTACGTCTTTTGGGGTGAACAGCCTTCATATCAAAACTTATGATAGTTATGTTTAGCTATCACAAGCTCAGACGTCTCAGGACGGCATTTTATGATCAGTTTTTCTGTTTATGATTCTATCTAAAACACCAAGAAAATAGTAACACAGAAAAGAGTAACAAAAATTTTTTTAAATTACTGGGCTTTACTTTTTAAAAATGGGTTTAATAACATGAATTCAAGTTAGATGCAAAGACTGTAAGATTTCTTAAATGAAATATTGTTTGTTTAGGTATCTCTATGGTTTTGAGGAGTACTGCCGTTCGGCAAATATTCAGTTCAGAACTGTTCATCACCATGAACCAAAAGTAAAAGAGGAAAAAAAAGACTTAGAAGAATCAATGGAAGAGGCTCTCAAATTAGATCAAGAAATGCCTTTAACAGAAGTGAAGAGTGAACCTGAGGAAAATATCGATTCAAACAGTGAAAGTGAAAGAGAAGAGATAGAATTAAAATCTCCGAGGGTGAGTTCTTAATACTAGTTTTATCTGGTTTAAGTATGATTTAAAATTTTTTATTATAGCCATTTTCATATATACACAAAAGTACTACAGTGAACCTAGTTTATTTTCCAATATTTAATGCTGCTTAGCTAGCTACTTTTTTCTAAATATATTGTATATTATTTCCTCTACCTGAAAACCCTTCCTTCTGTTTTCTGTTCATATTCGATCAAGTCATTCTCGTCTGGGATGAATCCCAGATATTCCTTTTCCAGTCTTCTGCTAAAGTGTCACCTCATTGAAGGCTGTCTTGGTCACCTTATCTGAAATTGTAACCTGCCTCCTCTCTTTGGAACTCTCAGTCCCTCTGATGTTGCTCTTTCTGTAATTTACTTATTTATTCTGTCTATTGTGATTATCTATTTTGCCCCACTCTACACTAGAATCACACTCCACGAGGTCAGGGATTAGTGTTTATTTCTTTTATTGACAGATGCCAGGCATTTAGAATAGTGCCTGGCACATAATAAAGGCTTATTAAATAGATGTTGAATAAATGAATCACCTCTTTATAGTGCCTGTGCCCTAAACTAGATTATATCTTGTCTTTGTAACTTTATAGCACACTGTGTAGCTCTAGTGACGCGTACATGTATGCTGGTTGTATCTTCCAACTTTGCTCCTTCTTTCCTTTAATATATAAGGTCTATTTAGGAATTGTCATCTAGCATTTGGATCAGTGTCCAGTGATGTTTACGTAGTAGTATTTATCAAATTTTAGAAAGAGAAAGGAATTTACCACACTATCCAAGAAGTTTAATTACTATGTCTTATTTTTTGGTGGAATCATATTTAATGAAAGAGAATGTGAAATTGCTTTGTCTTATAGTTCAGAAACCAGTTTTCAAAACTTCCTTTATGTAGTAAATGGAATCTTCTAGTGAATGTCATGAAATTTCCAAATTGTTTTTTTTAAATTTTTTTAAAATTGTGGTAAGTACATATAACATAAAATTTGCCACCTTAACTCTTTTTAAGTGTACACTTCATTGGCATTAAGTACATTCTCACCGTTGCATAAGTGTCACCACCGTCCAGTTCCAGAATATTTTTACCTTGCAAACCTGAAATTCTGTACCCATTAAACAGTAACTCCTCATTCCTCCCGAACCCTTAGCAATCAGTTTTACTTTCTGTACCTCTATGAATTTGATATTGTAGGTACTTTTATATAAGTGAAATCATACAGTGTTTGTCCTTTTGTACTGGCTTATTCACTCACCATAATGTCTGTAAGACATTATGTTGTAGCACATATCAGAATTTCCTTCCTTTTTAAAGGTGAATAATATTTTATTGTATGTATTGTGGACATACTTTCTTTTCATTACCTAAAAACCTTCCTCATCCTACATAAAATATCTGCAGTGTGCTGTCTAGTATGGATGAACCATAAATCTACCTTCTCCAAGATTTTCTCCCAGTTTTTTACTATTTTAAAAAGTGCTGCCGGGCGCGGTGGCTCACGCCTGTAATCCCAGCACTTTGGGAGGCCAAGGCAGGTGGATCTCGAGATCAGGAGATCGAGACCAGCCTCGCCAATATGGTGAAACCCCGTCTCTACTAAAAATACAAAAAAAAAAAAAAAAAAAGTGCTATAATACATTTGCTTGTAAAAATATCCTCATCACTTATCCACATATATAAGCCAGGCTTCTAAAAATGGCATTTCTCACCTGTAGTCCCAGCTACTCAGGACGCTGAGGCAGGAGAATCGCTTGAACCCAGGAGGCAGAGGTTGCAGCAAGCTGAGATCGCACCACTGCACTCTAGCCTGGTCGATAGAGCGAGACCCCATCTCAAAAAAATGAATAAATAAATAAAAACAGTATTTCTGGGACAAAGGCATACAGACCCAAATTTTATAGCAGTTGTTTTCATTCATTTACCTATAGATATTTTAAAAGCACCTGCTAGGCCGGGCACGGTGGCTCACGCCTATAATCTCAGCACTTTGGTAGGCCGAGGCGGGCAGATCACGAGGTCAAGAGATCAAGACCATCCTGGCCAACGTGGTGAAACCCTGTCTCTACTAAAAATACAAAAATTAGCTGGGCATGGTGGTGCGCGCCTGTAGTCCCAGCTACTCAGGAGGCTGAGAATCGCTTGAACATAGGAGGTAGAGGTTGCAGTGAGCTGAGATCACACCACTGCTCTCCAGCCTGGCAACAGAGCGAGACTCTGTCTCAAAAAAAAAAAAAAAAAGCACCTGCCACCTGCTATGTGCCAGCCACTGTGTAGATCTGAGGAGATGGAAGTGCCATCTTGGAACTTGTGTGTTAGTGCTTTAAGATAGAAAGAAATTAATTTCTTCTTTTTCTGCCTTTGAAGTGTAAATAGCACATAGCCAGCAACTAGGGAAAACATTTGTTTACTGAGATACTAATTGTATCCTAATGCTTCCTAAGTTGCTGGCTCTTTATCTGCTTTATTCCAAGAAGAGGAGACTTCTGCCAGTGTATAGAAGTTGACTTGAAGGAGAACCTAGGAGATAGTGAAATTGCTCACCAGTCATGGTCATTTCAGCATTCAGTGGGCTAGATAGAAGCTAGTGGTGGTAAAACATATTGCTGTTGGCCCAGCGAGCTCTCCAGATACTCATTCAAAGAAGTCTGCTCACTTTTTTGCCATTGATGCAATTCAGTCCTTTAAAAATGTAATCATCCACAGATACAGTGACAATGTAAATTTTGTCTTACTAAACGGTAGAATTAGAGACCACAGAACCTTTAAAGAAGCAAAATTCAGGGGATTGGTTTTATTATTGTTACGTTTTATCATTAACATTAGATAATTTATTTTAAATTTTTATTATAGTCGAGAAATAATAAAAGTGAGATAAAATGATGTAGTAAACAAAGGAGAAAATTTTTATTTCTTTTTTGTTGTTGTTGTTTACTTTTTTCATTCAAACAGATTCTGACAGATATTTCTTAGGTAGTATATAGCCAAAGTAGACCTGGACATAATTAAGTAATTCTATCAGTTATTCTTTTACTTTCAAAAGGAAGAGAAAGGTACCTTTGAGTTGGTTTTCAGGGCCACGTTTCAAGCCAGAGACATTGCTGTGAAGGTTAAAGGAAAAGATATTTTTTCCTGCTTTTTTCCCCTTTATAGCGATAGCTATTTTAAAGCTTTTATCCCCTCTACTAGGGACGAAGGAGAATTGCTCGAGATGTAAATTCTATTAAAAAGGAAATTGAAGAAGAGAAAACAGAAGACAAATTAAAAGATAATGATACAGAAAATAAGGATGTAGATGATGACTATGAAACTGCAGAGAAAAAAGAAAATGAGCTACTACTGGGGAGAAAAAATACACCAAAGCAAAAAGAGAAGAAAATTAAAAAACAGGAGGATTCTGACAAAGACTCAGATGAAGAGGAAGAGAAAAGCCAAGAGAGGTACATTATCTTATGTTTGTTCTCCAGAAGCACCTGTCTGGGGTACAACAGCGCTTTGTTCCTGCTTAGAGATTCAGGTTTGAGGGAATGTTTTCTTATTGGGACTTCCGTTCCTCTTGTCTAATGAAGGTGAGACACATTGTGAAGATGATGTGTATTGCCTTTCGGAATTGGAGAATATACTGGTCGCACCATTTTAATAGCACTTGTGCCCTAAACAGTGGCCTCAAAGAAGGCTGCGCCACCCAGTCAAAAGAAAGGTCCTGCAGTTGACAGCAGGGAAGGGAGCTGGAGAAAAATGGAGGAAGTGGACAAGAGGAAACAGCGACAGCAAAAATTCCATTTTAAAAAAGGTACAATGTGGGAAAGCTAACAAACACATGGGTGCACAGTACTAGAGATGTTTCTGTGTGTTAGCTTTAAGACATTTTTCTTTTTCAAGTTATTGTATTAGATTAAGTGGCATGCACCCCTGATTCTCGTTTGGAAAATACATTCTTGCCCCACATCACACCAATAAATTTCAGATTTTTTAATGTCCATCCTGTTTGCTGTTGAGTAAAACTGTATTTTTTTTCTGTGTATTAGACAAGTATGGACTGAACTGACTTAAAAATAGTCAAATATTAGGCAGTCCAGCAAGATCAAGGTAGTCTCTGACCAAGTTATTAGCTGCTTCTGTAAGTGTTGTCAAATGGATTTACTAATTTTAGGACACGACTAAAAATGAATTTTAAATGAGCAACAACATAACATACTTACTTGTAATACCAGCTCTCTTCCATAGTTATTTTTCTATTATTATGTGATATTAAATTTTCTAGAAATTTGAGTTGTTAAGCCAAATTTGGGAAAACTAACCTGCCACTGAGAGAATAAATATTCGGAAAAATAGGATGATTGGTGAATGGGAGAGGTAATTTGATTAAATACAAATAGGCACAGGAGCTATCACAATTACATATGACCTAGGTTAGTGAGTAAAAAAAAGTTCTGTAATGAAATATAATTAGGATTAGGAAAAGTAGGAGGAACTAATTGGAGTTGAGTATAGTGAGTATAGAATTTTAAATATTTGGACAAAAAATTTAAGCAAAGGTGAAAAACATCAAAATATGTATATTGTAATATGTATATAAAACATATAATACATCTATGTAAAATGTGATTTTAAAAGACTGTAACTGTTTTGTAAATGGACAAAGATTTATTTTAGAGAAAATTTCACAGGCTTGAATGTAAGAACAATATTATCTTTAAGTAGTTTTTCTCATAGTGTTTTGAATTTACCTTATCACTCTATTATTGGAAGGTGCCTTCCAAGAGAAAACATTCTCACTGCAAATGGGCTGTCAAAGCTTCATGTCAGGACCCCCAGGGATCACCAAAATAATGCCCTATATTTATTACAGAGCCCAATACTACTTGTTGAGCTTCTAATGCTTGTGACACTAGAATGATCTTTGATGCAGTTCTCCTATAAGTCTTTACAGGATTGATACACAATATTTTATTATAAAAATATTAAAAGTATTTTTAGCTCTCCCTGTGTTAATCTTCCTTATACCTGATTATCAATACAAAGAAAAGCCGATGGAAGATGAGTAAACAAATAGAATTCAACACAAATGTAAAGCTTTGTTCTTGTGGTGGTATCCTACAGTGTCAACAAATGACCTAATACTCAAATTTCTTTTCTTTGTTAGGGCTGGGAAACCTTTAAAATATAAATTAGTTTAAAAGACATGGTTACTAAGGTAGATAGCCCTTGTTCATTATTTTGCCCACCAAAAAAACTAGTCTTGCCAAGAACTATTCTAATTTTGGTAGTAAAGCAGATTTAAGATAATTCAGTTACAGGAAGTTACAAAATATCCTTAAATCTTTTTTTACATACAAGGTGGCACTTAAATATGAATTCTGAAGAATTTTTTCAGAGCATATTTTTCTTATTTTGTTTTGTCAAAAGCGATTTATTTGATTACAGATCATCGTTAGCTGGCACTTAAATATGAATTCTAAAGAATTTTTTCAGAGCATATTTTTCTTATTTTGTTTTGTCAGAAGTGACTTATTTGATTACAGATCATCGTTAACTGTGGCTTGATTGGCTTTTAAAAAGTATGGATTTACTTTGGGTTCAGTGCACCTTTACATAATAAATTCCTTAGTAAGTAGGCCACAAAAATCTTCTCCTTCTCCTCCTTCTTCTCCTCCTCCACTGATATGTTATTAAGGTAATACTTAGGTTGTGAATAATCTACCTGTTGGATTCTTTTAGCATATTTTATTCTCCATTAAGTTATTAGTAGCATTATCAGTATTATAACTTACTGCAGGGAAGAAACTGAAAGCAAATGTGACTCTGAAGGAGAGGAAGATGAGGAAGACATGGAACCCTGCCTAACAGGAACCAAAGTGAAAGTAAAATATGGACGAGGGAAGACTCAGAAAATTTATGAAGCCAGTATTAAAAGCACTGAAATTGATGACGGAGAAGTTTTATATTTGGTACATTACTATGGATGGAATGTCAGGTAAGCAAGAAAGTATTTTCTTACTATTGAAATTTTTTCAATGATTAAATAGAACATCAACTTAATGTTATGAAGAGTGAAAGCAAATAATGGTACATATTTACAAAGCACACCTTGGTTCTGAATTTTCCAAGACTTTGACATTCCTGCTGTTATACTAGCAGTGTCAATGCTTCTAGCCAGAGACTACCAGGATCACACCTGTAGTTAGAACAAGTTACATTTATTACTCATTTATAGTGAGGGAGAACACACAGCAAGGGGAACCATAGGGCATCTTAGTAATATGGTGTTAAATGAATCAACAGAGGCTCAAGGCACCATCTTTGGGAAAACAATAATTCATAATTCTGTGGAGACATATTACTGACTATGAGCAGGGAGCCAGGCCTGCAACTTCCAACCGTGCAAGTGTTTGTTTCATTAATCAGAAATCAAGCCTATGTCAAGCACTGTAATAATTCTAAGTCGGCTAATTAATAAAAAAGAACGTTAGAACTTACATTCGATCTTCCGTTAGATGATTTTGGGGAGGGTTTAAGAAAGGCAGGGCATGGGGGCTCTTGCATGTAATCCCAGCACTTTGGGAGGTGGAGGCGGAAGGACTGCTTGAGGCCAGGAGTTCAAGACCAGACCTGGCAACATAGTTAGACCCCCATCTCTACAAAAAATTAAAATTAAAAATTAGCCTGGCATGGTGGCACGTACCTGTAGTCCCAGTTACCCAGAAGGCTGAGGTGGGAGGATCACTGGAGCCCAGGAGTTGGAGGCTGAGATGAGCTATGATCATACCACTGTACTCCAGCCTGGATGATAGAGTGAAATCCTGTCTCATAAATAAAAAAAAAAAAGAAAAAGAAAAAAGAGATTTTGCTCCATATTGGATCCTGTCAGGAAGTTGGGGTAATTATAGTTGGTTTTCGTAATAAATCTTATCTAGAAGGAGAGACAGTTAGACCAAGGTAACATTATAATTGGTAAAGAAACAGCAATCACCCACATTAGTCAAGAAAAAGAAGATGTTTGTCGTTTTTGTGGATTGGACACTGTTCCTGTTTTTTCTGTGTTCAGACACAATTAGGACGTGGTCTTGTTTTTGTTTTGATACATCATGGTCACAGAATGGACTTGTCTGATGTTGACGCTCTTTGAAATTGTTCATGTTTCAACAGCAGGACAGTGTGGCCTAGCTATGAGTGCCAGACTAGCTCTAAGCAACACCAAGGCCCAGCTGATAGTGCCAGGCAAGTTCCTAAATGTCAGGGGCTGCCTTTCTTGTTCTCTTTTACAAAATCTGGCATATTTAATATCTCTGGTTGCCCTGTATTTATTTGGAGCCAGACTGCCCCTGGGTTTCTCTATACGCTAGATGTGTGCTCTGTTATGACTCAAGTCCCTCATCTCTATACTGGGAAAAATACAGTTCCTATTTTGTAGAGGTGTTGTATAATGCAGTAGTTCCCTCTCATCTGCTGGAAATGTGTTCCAGGACCCCCAGTGGATGCCTGAAACCTCACATAGTACTGAATCTTATATATCCTATGATTTTTCCTATACATACATACCTACAATAAAGTTTAATTTATAAATTAAGCACAGTAAGAGATTAACAACACTAATAAAATAGAGCAATTATAACTGTATTGTAATAAAAGTTATATGAATGTGGTCTTTCTCTCAAAATATCTTAATATTTTTGGATCATGGGTAATTGAACTATGCTGTGGCTAAGCAGGGACTACTGTAGTGATAATATTTGTATTCAGATGTAAATGCTTAGAACCATGCCTGGCACTTAGTGCTCCATGAATGTTAACTGTTTTCTTTTCTTTACAATGTGTTATTGAATTCAGGGGAAAAGGAATATATCATACCAACTTTCAGTCATTATATTTCCAGTTGCATCACATGATAGCCTTCTTTCTTCCTCAGATTCTTTAGTTCACAACTATCCACTCCTGTTTCACATCTGTATATGTCTGTGTTCTGCTTTCTAGAATTTCCCCTATCTTTCTTTCTCATTTTTTTAATGTTTTACTTTATGACTCTTCTCAGCAGTCATTTTATTATACGCTCAGGTTTTGGATTAGTCATCTCTCTAATTAATTACCTAACTGGTACTCTCCTGGTTCATGGTTTTTCGTTGTTCTTCTCTACTCCTAAAAGCTGGTATAATTCTGGCCTGTTCAATTGAGATGAAGCCACCATGGTTCCTAACGAATTTAGCCAGACTCCTGAAAGGGAGTATCTGCAAGTGTAAGAAGTGTGAGAAGAGTCCTGGTCTCTCATTGAGAAATCCTGGGACTATCCTTTGTTAGCAATATTAGTGCTAGAAGTACCTACATGATATATTGCTTTGTCCAGTGTCGCCAGGACCAAGTACACTAAAAATCAGGCCTGTGCTTCTTGGTTGTCTGATACCGCCTATGGAATTGGATAGAGTTATCCCTTTGTTAGCCCTGGATCAGATACATATTGCACTTACCAGACTATACTTGATTTTACTATATGTCTATCTTTTATAACAGATTATGGGTTGCATGAGAACATTGGCCATGTTTATTCTCTACATACTTCCTGATACAGTGCATACTAGTAGGCCCTCAGTAAATGTTCAAATGAATAAACATTTCCATATAAGTTAATAAAGTACAGATGTTTAAAAGCCTAATATGATGCTCATAGCCAGTCTCGTTTTAGAAACTAGATACTGGGTTAATGAGTGAGAGATAGTTTTCAAATCATAGTACAGGCAGTTCCTAACTTACAGTGGTTCAACTTCAATTTTTTTTTTAATTTAAAATGGTTCAAAAGCTATATGCATTCAGAAGCCATGGAATTTTTAATTTTGATTTTTTTTTTTTTTTTTTTTTTTTTTAAGACGGAGTCTTGCTCTGTCGCCAGGCTGGAGTGCAGTGGTGCGATCTGGGCTCACTGCAACCTCCGCCTCCTGGGTTCAAGCGATTCTCCTGCCTCAGCCTCCCAAGTAGCTGGGACTACAGATGCACGCCACAATGCCCAGCTAATTTTTGTATTTTTAGTAGAGACAGGGTTTCACCATGTTGGCCAGGATGGTCTCGATCTCTTGACCTTGTGATTGCCCGCCTCGGCCTCCCAAAGTGTTGGGATTACAGGCGTGAGCCACTGCGCCCGGCCTAAATTTGGATTTTTTTTCCTGGTCTAGCGATATGCAGTATGATACTCTCTCATCAGACTGTGCAGCCACAGCAAACAGCTAAGAAATCATGAGACTAATCAACCAGTACTATACAGTGTATTCAATAAATTACATGAGATATTTAAGACTTTATTATAGAATAGACTTTGTGTTAGTTGATTTTGCTCAACTCTAGGCTAATATGAGTGTTCTGAGCATGTTTAAGGTAGGCTAAGCTAAGCTGTGATGTTCAGTAGGCTAGATGTATTAAATGCATTTTTTGACAGGATATTTTCAATTTGTGATGAGTTTATCAGGACATAATTGCATCATAAGTAAAGGAGCATCTGTATAGGTAGTCATGGTACCATGTCAACTGAAATACATGCATAAAGGAACCATGTCCTTACTTTGTACATCTCCATGGTAACTGGCTTACAAAGCAAGAATATGGTTTCCAGATACATGAGTTTCTATTAACACGCTACAGTCTAAAACAAGTTTGTCCAACCTGTGGCCCACAGGCCATACGCAGCCCAGCATGGCCTGGAATGTGGCCCAACACAAATTCATAAACTTTCTTAAAACATGAGATTTTTTTTATTTTTTTGCGTGGGTTTTTTTTTTTTTTTTTTTTTTTTTTTTTTTTAAGCTCATCAGCTATCATTAGTGTTAGTGTTATTTTATGTGTGGCCCAAGACAATTCTTCTTCTTCCATTGTGGCCTAGTTTCCTGGTCTAAAGCAAGGACTGCCTGTTGTTTCTTTACTTAACTGTACATTTTTTAGATTTTGACTTAATTCTGTAAATACTTGTATATTTAGATAATGTAAAAACTGTTATTTAGTTCTAGAAAGCTTAATTTCTTATTTGCCCCTGATTAGTCACTTGGACTATAGACATTCAAAAGTGATAGTAATCATTTGAGAAGGCCAGGTGCAATGGCTCATGCCTGTAATCCTAGCACTTTGGGAGGCTGAGGTGGGCAGATCACTTGAGCTCCGGAATTCAAGACCAGCCTGGGCAACATGGCAAAACCCGTCTCTATAAAAAATACAAAAATTAGCTTGGTGCAATGGTGTACATCCGTGGTCTCAGCTACTCAGGAGGCTGAGGTGGGAGGATCATCTGAGCCCAGGAGATCATGCCTCTGCACTCCATCCTGGGCAACAGGGTGAGACCCTCTCTAAAAAAATTGCTGGGTCCAGTGGCTCACTCCTATAATCCCAGCACTTTGGGAGACTGAGGTGAGCAGGTCACCTGAGGTCAGGAGTTCGAGACCAGCATGGCCAACATGGCGAAACCCCGTCTCTACGAAAAATAAAAAATTAGCGGGGTGTGGTGGCAGGCACCTGTAATCCCAGATATTGGGAGGCTGAGGCATGAGAATCACTTGAACCCAGGAGGCAGAGGTTCCAGTGAGCCGAGATGGCACCACTGCATGCCAGCCTGGGTGACAACATTGAAACTATCCCCCCAAAAATAAAAATAAAATTTAAAATAAATTTAAAAATAAATTTTTAAGTAAATGTTTAGGGGAAATGAGTTTTCAACTTGAGCTAAACAGAATAAACTTAGATAAAGTAGGTGAAATACAGATATCTCTAAAAAATTTCAGAATCCTAAAGGCAATGTAGTTCAGAAGAAGATTTTATTGGAAATACTAGAGAGAGTGTTGAGGAGGAAAAGGAAGTTGAAATGGACTTGATAAAATAACTTGATAAAATAACCTGAAACTGATCACCTTGCAAATTTGAATTTATCTGACTTAGCTTTCTATTATTCATTCAATAGCACGAATTCTAGTGCAGATCTGATTATAAGCTCAGGTCTGTAAAAGCTGTGGAAAACAAAACAGTTCAGATTGTCTTGAATCTAGAGTTTGCTTTCCAAAACTCTCCCTCTAAACCTGTTAACTCTTAAGAAATCCTCTTGCCTTTCCCTAGTGAGTATACAAAATACCTACTACAGTTACTGGCACATGTTACCAGCAAACCAGCCCCTGTGCCCTTCATATTCTTGCCAACACTAAGAACAAACTATTTAATCTGTCTCACTGTTGTTTTCATTTGGTGAATACATTTCAAAAAGGTTATAATGTTTAAAGTTTGTACAAACTTTTTTTTTTTTTTTTTTTTTTTTAAGGTATGATGAGTGGGTGAAGGCTGACAGGATAATCTGGCCTTTGGACAAAGGTGGACCAAAGAAAAAACAGAAGAAAAAAGCTAAAGTACGTTTGTAGATTTCTGTCCTTTATAATATGTATAGGAATTATCCAAATTGTATTGTGTGTTTTTTAAGACTTTAAGAACAGTTTTAGGTTTATACCAAGATTGAGAGCAAGGTATATAGACCTCCCATATACTCTCTGCCCCATGCATGCATAGCCTTCCCAGATTGTCAACATCCCCCACCAGAGTGGGATGTTTGTTACAACTGATGTGCCTACATTGACACATTATTGTCACTCAGAGTCCATCGTTTACATTAGGGTTCACTGTTGGTGTTGTATATTCTATAGGTTTTGACAAATATATAATGACATGGATCCATCACTATAGTATCATACAGAGTAGCTTTACTGCCCTAAAAATCCTTTATGTTCTGCTTATTCTTACCCCCACCCCAACCCCTGACAACTACAGACTTTTTCTCTCTCCATAGTTTTTGCCTTTTTGAGAATATCATATAATTGGAATCATACACCATATAGCCTTTTTAGATTGGCTTCTTTTGCTTAGTAATATGCATATACGATATTGTGTTTGTTTAATAAATCTTATTGTAATAATCATCTTGGCCGGGCGTGGTGGCTCATGCCTGTAATGCCAGCACTTTGGGAGGCCGAGGCGGGCAGATCACGAGGTCAGGAGATCAAGACCATCCTGGCTAACACGGTGAAACCCCATCTCTACTAAATATAGAAAAAATTAGCCGGTCGTGGTGGCCGGCGCCTGTAGTCCCAGCTACTCGGGAGGCTGAGGCAGGAGAATGGTGTGAACCCAGGAGGCGGAGCTTGCAGTGAGCCAAGATCGCGCCACTGCGCTCCAGCCTGGGCGACAGATCAAGACTCCATCTCAAAAAAAAAAAAAAAAAAAATCTTGATTCTGGAAAGATAATTGTGATTTTCTCTTTATAACCCAGGAGCTTAAAACTAACACATTACCACATTGTTTCAGCAAAGGTGAAAACCAGCAACCCCTAGGGCATGACTTTCAAACTCAAATTCCTTTAGAGGCTTTATAGGAGAAGGATAAAGTAGGACGAACCGTGACAAACGAGAGGTCACATTCCTCATTTAGACGGAATGGAACTAACCACTCTGCTGTGGGAATGCAGACCCAGGGTTGCCAGATTTTAGGATTTTTCAAGACCACTATCTTTCTTAAAATGTGAAATTTGACTTTTAAATGCTAGAAGCCAATACTAAAATTTTAAAACACATATATACTGGCCAATTGTACCCTCACCCACATCCTCAGTTGTCAAGCTTTGCTGTAGAGATTTGCCCATTGTTTTGTCTACTGGATGATAGATATCTTTCCTTTCTGCAGGGGATAGTAGGGAACAGCGGGGAGTGCGGAATAGTTGTATAGCCTTCTAATGCTCTAACTGACCATCACAATATAATTGCAGTATTACAAATTGTACAATATTGTATTTACATAAATACAAAATATGTTAGAAATTCAGCAGTGGAGGATTATATACCAATTTCAGTGACACTAATGTTAATAAGTTCTGATAACCTCTCAGACCAGCCAGAAAACTCTTCTTGATTCTTCTGTAAGCACAGACTAGGAAGTGACGTATAAAATATCAAACCTTTTTTGAGATGTAGTTTTCTTTGGATAAGTAGAATGTTCATTTTTCGTAAAGCATTGGCCCTTCTCATACATTTTGTTGTTGTTGCCCAGAATAAAGAAGATAGTGAAAAGGACGAAAAGAGAGATGAGGAGAGGCAGAAGTCAAAACGGGGACGACCTCCTTTAAAATCAACCCTTTCATCAAACATGCCGTATGGCTTATCTAAGACAGCAAACAGTGAAGGAAAATCAGGTACCAGAAGTGCTCGCAGCAATATACCAGACAGCTCACCTCTGTCAAATGGAATGGAAGGTGCTCAATTTTGAGGATGGCTGACTTTAACAAAAATCAATAACATAAATAATAAAACTTCCATTGTGTGAAATATTCACAGTACAGGTTGAGTATCCCTTGCCCAAAATGCTTGGGACTAGAAGTGTTTTTGGTTTTTGATTTTTTTTTAATATTGCATATACATAATGAGATATCCTAGGGATAGGACCCAAGTCTAAACATGAAAATTAGTGTTTCATATACACCTTATACACATAGCCTGAAAGTAATTTTATACCATATTTTTAATAGTTTTGTTCATGAAATAAAGATTGTGTTATTTGAACCATCAGAAATCACAGGTATAATTGTCTCAGCCACCCATGTGAACAGTCTGTGATTGTTTGGCATCACTGTTATTCTTGACTCTGAATTTATATGCCAGCTACTGATAAGCAATTTTCTTACACTTATTCACACATAATTACATAACAGTAAAACATATGACTTACAATTAATACAGTGGAAAAATAGTGTGTGTGGGGAAACTAAGCAGCAAGGTAGCATCACTAGAATACCCGTATCAGCTGCTAAACAACAGCGAAAACAAACAGCAGGCTTTCAGTCTCCACCTACGATGCTGTGTTTTCATTAAAAGGTTACCCATACACTAGCTTGGGGTTGCTGAAGAAACTGTTGTGCACCTGTGTTTGGATGCAATGTGTCCCATGAGGTCAGGTCTGGAATTTTTTACTTGTGGTGTCATGTTGGTGCCCAAAAAGTTGTGGAATTTGCAGCATTTTGGATTTCAGGTTTTTGGACTAGGGGTGTTCAACGTGTAAATCACCTAGGATTTTAATCTCATATGATTTAAACTATAAAATTTGATTTGAAGAAAATATTTTGCTGTATCATTTTTATCTAAAATTTAGTGATGTTTTCATTTAGGAATACTTTTTCTCATAAGTATCTTGAAAATAATATATTTTAATAGAAGGTGACTTGACAATCCATGCATCCTAATGTGTGCTACACTTTCCCTCAAAGCCTATACCAGTGTATCCTATAAATTCAATGCTGTTCATCTGGGATCTTTCAGCAAAGCTGAGACCATGTGGTTCTAAGAGAACACAGACTACTGTGGTGCAGGCATGTTTTATAATGAGTATAGGTGAACATATTTTATTCTGCTTGTACTCGTTTCCCCCACTTTTCTACCTCTGTATACTTTTAAATGTAATTAAGAAATTTTAGGCTGAGCGCAGTGGTTCATGCCTGTAATCCCAGCACCTTGGGAGGCTGAGGCAAAAGGATCACTTGAGCCCAGGAGTTCCAGACCAGCCAGGGCACCATAGTGAGACCCCATCTTTACAAAAAAATTTAAAAATTAGCCAGGCATGGTGGTGTGCACCTGTGGTCCCAGCTACTCAGGAGGCTGAGGTGGGAGGATTGCTTGAGTCTGGGAGGTCAAGGCTGCAGCAGGTGTAATCACATCACTGCACTCCAGCCTGGGTAGCAGAGCAAGACCCCACCTCACTCTGTTGCCCAGGCTGGAGTATAGTGGCGCAATCTCAGCTCCCTGCAACCTCCACCTCCTGGGTTCAAGCAGTTTTCCCACCTCAGTCTCCCAAGTAGCTGGGACCACAGGTGTGCACCACCATACCTGGATAATTTTTGTATTTTTAGCAGCAATAGGGTTTTACTATGTTAGCCACGCTGGTCTCGCACTCTTGACCTCAAGTGATGTGCCCGCCTCAGCGTCCTGAAGTGCTGGAATTACAGGTGTGAGCCACTGTGCCCGGCCACCAAAAAAGAAATTTTAAATGGTTGTCTTATATAAAAATTTCTCTTCTTTCAAGAAAAAAGCTATACTGAACTACATGTTTGCTATTAGTCCATATGGTGCTTGTGTGCAAATTATAAAAGGACATCCTTCCTCTTTACTGCCATCTGCTGACAAATGTTTAAGATGTCCACAAAGTGAAAGGTACCCTCTTAGAAGGCATACCTGTGTGCAGTGTCCAGTCTATACAACTACATACCAGCCTTATTAAACTACCACTGAAAGGGATTTTTTAAAACGTGAAAATGAATTCTACATTCTGTTTATGATAAAACCACAAAATAAAACTGTATACACCTTTTCACTAAAAAATTCATGTTTGCAGTTTTGAACTTCTTGAGGATTTGAGCACCATGTGGACAATATTTTTATATTTTTTAGATCCTATACAGTCTTAGAACCCTACTTTATTATTTTACAAGTTCCCTTACAGGGAACAATTTTTGTTTCCTGTACTTTCTTGTCTGTTAAGAATATTTAAAGTTTTGAGGATTCCAATTGCCCATTTTAAAAACTTTTCTTGCTGGGCACAGTGGCTCATGCCTATAATCCCAGCACTTTGGGAGGCTGAGGTGGGCGGATCACTTGAGGTCAGGAGTTTGAGACCAGCCTGGCCAACATAGCAAAACCCCATCTCTACTAAAATACAAAAATTAGCCGGGCGTGGTAGCCTGCGCCTATCCCAGCTCCTCAGGAGGCTGAGGCAGGAGAAATGCTTGAACCCAGGAGGCGGAGCTTGCAGTGAGCTGAGATCACGCCACTGCACTCTAGCCTGGGCAACCAAGTGAGACTATGTCTCAAAAAAAAAGAAAAGAAAAGAAAAAACCTTTTCTTTCCACAGTTATTTTAAGTAGAATGTCATATTCCTTTCTTAGGGTACAAAATGCCCATCACCTGTCCCTCCTAGATACTATCTCAAACCACTTAACAAATTAACTTCATGTCTAGGATGTCTAGGTACTAATCCTTTGATCTTTTTTAAGGACTATTGTACCTAAATATGATACTGGGGAATGTTGCAAAATAGCTTTTCATATAGATTTGAGTTAGTAATATGCAACGTAATATATTTTTGCTTGGAGCTTAGTTTCCCCTCCCCCTCAAATTCTTGGCACAAATGTTACGATTTGTTTTATTTCAGAAATTTCTACAGGGAGGTATTCAGAGGTACATGATTAAAGATTTTTATTGTTATTTTTGGTAATATTTTTATTGTAAAATTACATTGGTAATATAAAAACCTGTATAATATAATAATATTTCCTCTTACAGACTCTTGTTCATCTGATAGTGAAACAGAAGATGCTTTAGAAAAGAATTTAATAAATGAAGAACTTTCTCTTAAAGATGAACTAGAAAAAAATGAAAATTTGAATGATGATAAGCTAGATGAAGAAAATCCAAAGATTTCTGCACATATATTAAAAGAAAATGATAGGACTCAAATGCAGCCTTTAGAAACCCTGAAGTTAGAAGTTGGAGAGAATGAACAAATAGTACAGATTTTTGGGAACAAAATGGAAAAAGCAGAAGAAGTTAAGAAAGAAGCCGAAAAATCTCCAAAAGGAAAGGGAAGACGAAGCAAGACAAAAGATCTTTCTTTAGAAATTATAAAGATTTCATCATTTGGCCAGAATGAAGCAGGAAGTGAACCTCATATAGAAGCTCGTAGTCTTGAATTGTCTTCATTAGACAATAAAAACTTTTCTTCTGCTACAGAAGATGAAATTGACCAATGTGTGAAAGAAAAGAAGTTGAAACGGAAAATACTAGGACAATCATCGCCAGAGAAAAAAATAAGAATTGAGAATGGAATGGAAATGACAAATACTGTATCTCAAGAAAGGACCAGTGATTGTATTGGATCTGAGGGAATGAAAAACTTAAATTTTGAACAGCACTTTGAAAGAGAAAATGAAGGAATGCCATCATTGATAGCAGAGTCAAACCAATGCATCCAACAACTGACTAGTGAAAGATTTGATAGTCCAGCTGAAGAAACTGTAAATATTCCACTAAAAGAAGATGAGGATGCAATGCCTCTGATCGGGCCTGAAACCTTGGTTTGCCATGAAGTAGATTTGGATGATTTGGATGAAAAGGATAAGACCAGCATTGAGGATGTAGCAGTTGAAAGCTCTGAGTCTAACTCTCTTGTTTCTATTCCACCTGCCCTACCTCCTGTAGTCCAACATAACTTTTCAGTAGCTTCACCACTTACTCTTAGTCAAGATGAGTCTCGAAGCGTAAAAAGTGAGAGTGATATAACAATTGAAGTTGATAGTATTGCTGAAGAATCTCAAGAAGGTCTCTGTGAGAGGGAATCGGCAAATGGATTTGAAACTAATGTTGCCTCTGGTACCTGTAGTATAATTGTACAAGAGAGAGAGAGCAGAGAGAAGGGTAAGGACTTTCTAGGGAAAAGTAAGTGTTTATATGAAACCAAAAATCAAAACTGTTGAGTTTCAGGTACTGTTGATCTGTAAAGTACTTTCTTTTTCTTTTCTCTCTTCTTTTCTTATTAAAAAGAAAGAAATGTCAGTGTAGTCTGTTGAATAATATACTTGCTCTTTTTTTTTTTTTTCAACATTCTCTCTTTCCCCTTATTTCAGGTCAGAAGAGGCCAAGTGATGGAAATAGTGGATTAATGGCAAAAAAGCAAAAGCGTACCCCAAAGCGAACAAGTGCTGCAGCCAAAAATGAAAAGAATGGAACAGGTTGGTGTCTTTCAATGCTAGCTTTTGTATAGTGTTAGTATTTTTAGCAGTTTGTTGGCTTGTTTTAAACATAAATGGAGCAATACTATATTGTTTTATAACTGCATTTTCATTTAACAGTATTATACTAGATATTTTGCCATTTTTATTCTTAGGAACTCTAGCTCATTCTTTTTAACAACTTTAGGAAAGTATTCAATAGTTTATCATTTTTAACCATTTCCCCGTTGGTGAGCATTTAGGTTTTTTTGTTGTTTTTATATTGTTATAAACTTTGTGCATTTGTGCACGTATTTCTGTAGGATACCAAGAAATGTAATTGTTAGGTCTGTTGCATTTTGATATTTAAGAATTTTATTTATAATCTGAGTCAATCTTTTTTATTATTTATAGGACAAAGCAGTGATAGTGAAGATCTTCCTGTCCTAGACAATTCAAGTAAATGTACCCCAGTAAAGCATCTTAATGTATCTAAGCCACAGAAACTTGCACGATCTCCTGCAAGAATATCCCCGCACATCAAAGATGGAGAGAAAGATAAACACAGAGAAAAACATCCGAATTCATCCCCTAGGACATATAAATGGAGCTTTCAGCTCAGTAAGAAGCTTATAGAAAACTTGATAGATGAATACTGTAAAGTGGAATAGATCTTAAAATATCAACTTGGATTAATGTTAATAAAATAAGGAATAATGTTAACTATTTAGATATTCCAAATATTGCCTTAGCAAGAATCACCACATGTTGTCTTAAGTATAAATCTGTGTCTTTTCATAAAACTGACTTGATAAATATTGATTTACAGGAAGGTCTCCATTAAGAAGCCATGTATGATTTATATAAATCAGTGAAATTGAAGTGCCCTTTGTAGCACTAACAATTAGAAATAACCAGTAGTTATTTCTATTATGTAACTAGTAGTAGTGAAGAAAATGTCAATACAGGGAAACTATTCTGATAACTATAATTATAGATAGGTCAGGGTTAGTTTGTGTTGATGTTTTCTTATGTTTTTCTGATCATTTAAGTAATGTTTAGTATAGAAAATTTGGGATCTAAAAATAATTCTTAATCATGAATATAATTCACGACTTCCCTGTTTACAGTCTTATTCAGCTTACTGTAGTAGATTTTAATAAACTAAAGCTTTTGTTGATTTATGAGTTAGACGTTTGATAGAATTGTCATCATTTTTCTCACAGAATTATTTTAAAATCCAAATTAACTTTTTCCCCCCTTTTAGATGAATTAGATAATATGAACAGTACAGAGAGAATCTCATTTCTCCAAGAAAAACTACAGGAAATCAGAAAATATTATATGTCTCTGAAGTCTGAAGTTGCAACCATAGACAGGAGGAGAAAAAGATTAAAAAAGAAAGACAGGGAAGGTAATTTTATTATAATTTTTCTCCCCTTATATTTCAAAACTATATCCTATCATTTTAGAAGATTTAAATTTGATACTCTTTGAATACAGTACACATTCATTAATTGCTGTTTTTAAATTCCTAGTGTTTTCTATTGTTGAAATGAGTAGGTCAGCAACTGAGTTAATCAGAATGACACCCTTAAAAGGGAGTATGAACTGTTTTCCAAAATGTGTGATTGTACTAAATGTGATGGATTCTCAGGTAGAGCATAGTCCTTCTGAAATTCACTCTTTGCTCAAACATTTATTGGCATCTATTAACAGGCACTGTATTTGTTATGGGGTTCACCAAAATGAATGAGACGTAAGGCTTATTCTCAAGGAGATTATCTTGTTGGGATTATAAATCATTTCCTAAGCAACTAAAATATAAGATAGTGCAGCTCAGCAACTTTAAAGAGCACATGCCATGTGCCAGGCACTCTGCCAGGTGGCGGAAGTACAGAAATGAGTTAGATACAGACTTTCTTCTCAAAGATCTTAATATCTAGTGGAACAGTGTGTACCCTGAGAATGATATTAACAAGTACAAGAGTTAGTGGAAGGAGAGGTTACTTTGGAGTAGTCAGAGAGAGGGAGTAGTGTCTGAGCTAGCCCTTCAGGGGTTGTAGGATTGACTTCCAGTTAAACATGAACATGTCCATCTACAGTCCATCCCTAAGCCCTGCTAAAATAACAGTAAAGGAAATTAAAAGCCCTAAACTCAAAAGGACAAGAGAATGACCACAACAGACAAGAAATGTCAACAGTATATCTTTTGGAAGCTGCATAACAGATGGACTACTGTAACTGTCCCAGCAGATGAGATAATGCTGAAACTAAGCTTGCTTGTCCTTGTAGTGGGACAAAACAACAAGAAGCAAGCCAATTAATACCATGTAACCCCAGAAAAGCTTTCAGAAGGGATATGGGACGATGCTGAAAAATGGGATTGGTTGAAAATGGAAAGAGAAATTGGATCTCTTCTTCCCATCTGTGAAGCAAGTCTACCTCACCCCCAACTCAAGCAGAAAATAGATTAACTTAAAAGAGAATGAGGAAATCAGTAGGCCTGTAGACTTGGGGGCACCAGCCACAGCTGAGGGTAATGATTAAGTGCTAAACCAAAATAATGGATGGAGTGAAAGTTTGCATACTGAATAGTTAGATTGCTGTCCCTCTTCTAACTCAAGGCCTAATCCTCTTGGCTTCCTGAAAGCTGGCAGCCAAGCTTATGCTTATTCCTGGGAGGAGATTGGAAGATTCTTCTAAAGAAAATGACCAGCCCAAGAAAAATTACCTACTATTTGGATGTTCCTGAAACAAAAATCAAGATCCTTGCCAATCACTACATGTGCATTTTCTGTATTTAAAAGCCCTGATGCTCATATACAGCTTTCAGTCAGCTTTTTAATGTTAAATATGGAAGCCACATGACCAGACATTTGAGGAAAGCCCCTACATAAAGGCAGAAGCCAAAGTAGAAAAAGGAGAATAAAAAGGAACTGGAAGAAAAAAATAGATAATGTACCATATTAAAAAAAAATAGGACAAAACTATTCTTAATAGTTAATCCAAGTTGAGTATCCTTTATTTGAAATGCTTGGGTCTAGAAGTGTTTGGGTTTTTTGTTTTTTTCAGATTTTGGAATATTTGTACATAATGAAATATCTTGGTGATGGGACCCAAGTCTAAACACAAAATTCATTTATGTTTCATAGACACTTTATACACATAGCCTGAAGGTAATTTTATAATAAATAATTTTGTGCATGAAACAGAGTTTGTGGTAAGTGCTTATGTGTGGAATTTTCCACTTGTGGCACCACGTTGGTGCTCAAAAGTTTCAGATTTTGGATTTTTGGATTAGGGATGTTCAATTTGTATCCAGAGATAAAGGGAAAGAGATTGCCACCTTGAAACAAAAGCATAATAACTATTTTAAAAATTCAGAGAACAAGAAGGATATCTTTAAAATATGATAGCAGGAATTTAAAAAAAATAATAAGGCAGTGAAGCTAAAGAAATTCCACTAGAGGGTCAAAAAGACAATAGGAGAGAAGAAATAAGAGAAATATGGAATCTGACGAGGAGATCCAACTTCTGAATCATAGAATTTCTAGAAGGAGAGTTGAATAAACAAGAGGAAGTTGTCATCAAAGATATTTTTAAAATTCTAGAACTGAAGGATATGAGTTAGAAAAGGACTCACTGTGCCCTCTATAAATAATGGGGGTGAAAATCACCAAAGCATATGAAATTTCAGAATCCTGTGGATAAAGAGTACATTGTAGGCCTGGCACAGCGGCTCACGCCTGTAATCCCAGCATTTTGGGAGGCAGAGGCAGGCAGATCACTGGAGGCCAGGAGTTTAAGACCAACCTGGCCAACATGACAAAACCCCGTCTCTACTAAAACTACAAAAGTCAGCTGGGCATGGTGGCAGATGCCTGTAATCCCAGCCACTCAGGAGGCTGAGGCTTGAGGATCACTTGAACCCGGAAGTGAGCACCGAGATCGCGCCAGTGCACTCCAGCCTGGGTGACAGAGTGAGAGTCTGTCTCAAAAAAAAAAAAAAAAAAAAGTAGATTCTAAAAATTTACCATATAAAGATACATATATAAAAAGAAATGGATCTCAGAACAGCATCAAGAGTCTTACATCCGATTTCTCAATGGTAGTACTAGAAACTAGAAGCCAAGCTAAGAAGACATGGGACTGGCAAACAAGGAATCCTACATAGGAAAATAGTGAAGGAATATCTGAAGGTGATGGTGAATGGAAGCTCTAGGATGACCACTGCATAGCAGACCTAGAAAGCAACTATTCCAGGAGTAGGATGGAACAGGAGGGGGAAGCTCCAGAAGGGATGTCTCTTAAAAACCAAATAAAAGGTAAATTACCTGATAGGGTTGATCATGTTGAGAGAAGTTTTCTGCCTCTAGTAGAGATTTAGTGGATGACTTTGTGGTAGAGTGACGTGTCATGTGTGGCCTTGACCATTGTGCTCCAAGTCCAGCAATTTTAATTCCTAGAAATAGGAACAGGATGGAGCAAATGGAAAGAGATCAGACTTCTCATGTTCATCCTTTTCTTTTAAAAACTGTAAATAGCAAGAAGTCTTTACAGAACTTTTGAATATCAAAAGAAGAAAAGAACAAATTAGCAAATTAAAATTTCTTCAAAGAACCCACCACTTGCTCTGGGGTCAGTTTCCTAAAGGTGACATACATTTCAGACAATTAAAAAGATTTTCTTTTTGTTGAGACGGAGTTTCACTCTTGTTGCCCAGGCTGGAGTGCAATGGCACAGTCTTGGCTCACTGCAGCCTCCGCCTCCCGGGTTCAAGCCATTTTCCTGCCTCAGCCTCCCGGGTAGCTGGGATTACAGGTGCCCGCCACCATGCCTGGCTAATTTTTGTATTTTTAGTAGAGATGGGGTTTCACCATGTTGACCAGGCTGGTCTCCAACTCCTGATCCCAAGTAATCCGCCCACCTCGTCCTCCCAAAGTGTTGGAATTACAGGCATGAGCCACAGCGCCCAGCCAAAAAGATTTTTTTATTACCATCTTTTTTGTTGTCGGGGGGGACAGGCTCTGGCACCCAGACTGGAGTGCAGTGGCATGATCACGGCTTACTGCAGCCTCAGACTCTTGGGCTCAAGCGACTCCCACCTCAGCCTCCCGAGTAGCTGGTACCACAGGTGCCTGCCACCACACCCAGCTAATTTTTTAGTTTTTTTTGTAGAGGCATATTCTCACTATGTGGCTCAGGCTGGTCTGGAACCCCTGTTCTAAAGCAGTCCTTTTGCTTTGGCCTCCCAAAGTGCTGAGATTATAGGCATGAGCCAACATGCCCAGCTTATTATAGTCTTTTCCCCATTTTTATTTGCTTATGTTTTTATAATGAGTTATTAAATTGAGATTTGAGTGATTTGTAGCATACATGTAAGAATTTGTTGCCTGGGCATGGGGCTCACGCTTATAATTCCAGCACTTTGGGAGGCTGGAGCAGGAAGATCACTTGAGTCCAGGAGTTTGAGACCAGCCTGGGCAACGTAGTGAAATCCCATCTCTACAAAAAATTTAAAAATTAGCTGGGTACAGTGGCATGTCTTAGCTAGTTGGAAGGCTGAGGCAGGAGGGTCGCTTGAGCCCCAGAGGTTGTCATGATACTTGAATAAACAAAAATTAAAATTTTAAATAAAATAGGAACAATCAGGCAAAGAAAGGCAGAAGACAAGAGTATTGCAAGGAAAGATAAGATAAAAGCAAAGAACTTAAAAAGTGGCAAAACACCTAATGCTCAGAGTACCGATCCCTAATCTGTGTTATGTCCTCCTGGAGAAAATTATGTTAAAACCATTTGAGGACTTTTTGCTTATCACACATCATTACTTTGATCCTGATCTCCATGATTCTGATACCTGTCAGAGGAAATCCTCTGAGTTAAATTAATTCTCTTACGGTCCTATGACCCATAGATAAAGCAGAAATTCCATATGGTTCCATGTTTATCTCAGGTTGACCTTGTTTCTGATTGAGCCAAGTTCCTTCATGGGATCTCCCAACTAGAGGTTTAAGAGTTTTTGTCTCTTTAATCTTTACATTTTATGATGTATTTTTAAGTGTTGAGTAGTGCTTAACTGACCAAAGACTAACTCCACTTAATTGAGCCAAACAAAATTTTTGCTGACAATTTGTTACTCCTTCATGTGACATATAAGAGGCCTGTGATTAAGGTGAATAATGTTAAGAATTTTATTTCTAATTTGCTGTTAGCTGGGTATCTTTGTGTAACAGTTTTTGGATCTAACATAGTTGTTTTGATTCCACAGTGTCTCATGCGGGAGCCTCCATGTCATCTGCTTCATCAGACACTGGAATGAGTCCCTCATCATCATCTCCCCCACAAAATGTACTTGCTGTAGAATGCAGGTGATAAACATTTTCTCTACCTTCCCAGCAGTTTGCTGCCATGGACATAAATCCCCAAACCCTGAATTACAACCACAGAAAGCACTCAACTGGTTTGACATTGCTAAGTATATCCTGTATACTTTTCCAGGCTGGATTGTATCTATTCCCCTCTCTCTTCTTTTTTCTTGTTGCAAAAAATAAGCTGATTAATAAGTGAAGGTTAAGCAGCCTGCCATATTTGTCATAATTTTTCCTCTTTACTTTTGTTTTTCGTTTGTTGTGATATAGAACAAAGGGCACTTAGCAAATTTGAATTTGTATAATAAAGCTTTCAGGTGTTACAGAAATCGTAGACAAGCAAGTGCACATGATAAACATCAAAATATTACCCAGCTGAATAGTTACTGCTGCACTTTCACTAAGATGTATTTGAACACTTGGTGAGTAGGGGGTTTATGTTGTGTTTTTTTTCATTATCGTTGTTTTTTTTATTTTTGTGGAAGCACTTGCTATTTAGAACTGCCAAAGTATATGTTCAGCAGTGTGCCCAGGATTAAAGGTGTAAATGGGACAAAATAAATTGTGAAAGGAAGTGTAGTTGACTGAAAACTACAGTTGTAATAAGTCTTCCACTTTTTATAGGATTTTTGAGCACACAATTATGCAAATATTTTAATGTTTATTAATGTTTACAGTGGAATTGTGAATAAGTTTTCAGTGGACTATCTTATCCCTTGACAAAAATATTTTGTCTTTTTTCTATGTAATTTCAGAGTTTTTATTTTGTTACAAAAAGACAAAAATGAAATATATAACAACAATGAAGTTATTTAACAAGATTTCTAAAGCTGAAATTTTTGTGTAAAATAAGGTATTATCTTGCAACTTGTTAAATATATTTATTCAGACATTGGATGTTGTATTTTTATGTATTTTTTAAAATATTAATAAAATTAAAAAAAAGAAAATTCTAGGTTAATTCACTCTTTGGATGACAATAGCTCTCAGCTGTCCTTTTTACAGGAGGTTGCATCCTGCAGCCTTGCCTGTGTTAAAGGGAGTCTGTCTCAGTCCATCAAACAGTATAGAACTATAAATGGGCATCTGGATCATTAAAGTATGTCCTTGTTTAGAAACTTTGGCAGTCCTAGTATTTAAACTGTTTTGAGGATCAAATTTTTGGTTGCCCTTAAGATACTTTGTCACAGTTTTTATGTTTGCTATACTGCCGAATGAATTTATATCTCCCAAAGTTGAGATGCAACAACTAAGTAAAGCAACTATGTATGCTTTGTCTGTGAATTGTTCCACAGACTGATAGATTTTGTAAATAATTCTTCCAAAATCATGTATTTAAAGCAGTTTTGCATATACATTATGTAAAAAGGTGATTTTTTAAAAGCAGTTTTTAAATTCATGTTTGTACATTGAAAGGGGTTTTTTTTTTAAACCTCCTTTTCTGTGTTTAATATGCTGTAGAATAATAACCTAGATGCTCTAGACTGTATATCAGGATCTGATTTACAAGAAAAAGTCAGAGCTAAACACTAGTGATGGCATAGCATTACTGAAATCATTGTTTCTTAATTTCATTTTACTACATTGTGAACTTGTGATTCAGATTCCATTTTCTCAGAGAATTAAAAACAAAAAAAGTACTCTTGTAAAATGCACTTTTCTGTCTTTTCTTTGCAAAGCAGAAGTATCTCAATGTAAAATAAAAATGGAGCTCAGTGGGCAGTATTAATAAAGGCCATGTTTTAAACATAGGCTTTATACTTTTAGTTTTCATTTAAGTGATTGCTTTTTTCCTAAGTGCTTGTAACTTACAGTTGGAAAATCAGATTTCACAAAACCAAGCATTTTAGTATATTCAGCCTTTACAATAAAATATTTCTACTAATTATAAAAATGAAAAAAAAAAGTGTCATTTAAATCCAGTTGGACCTAGGAGGCAACCTTAGATTTATACATTAAATATTTTAATGATTTCCTTCTGTAGCAATTCAATAAATGTGAGATAAATAAGTTATCAGCTTGAGTACTGTCCCTTCTAATTGATACAAATTTGGTCATGAAGTATTGGGATGTTGCTACAAAGAGCAAAACTGTGTATTCATTGAATAGATACACACTGTTAAAATCCTTTCATTTGGAGGCTGGAAAGGATTATGAAATTAAGTGAATATTGACTAAGTATGACATTTCAAATATTGAGCATATTTTGAGTTTAGGTAAACTTTGAATAGATACCTCTTAAATGTAACTAAGAAAGTGAAAATATAGGCTGGGTGCGGTGGCTCATACCTGTAATCCCAGCATCTTGGGAGGCAGAGGCAGGCGGATCACAAGGTTAAGAGATTGAGACCATCCTGACCAATATGGTGAAACCCCGTCTCTGCTAAAAATACAAAAATTAGCTGGGCGTGGTGGCACGTGCTTATAGTCCCAGCTACTCAGGAGGCTGAGGCAGGAGAATCACTTGAACCCAGGAGACAGAGGTTGCAGTGAGCCCAGATCACACCACTGCACTTCAACCTGATGACAGAGCAAGACTCTGTCTAAAAAAAAAAAAAGTAAAAATATAAAGACACTCTAATATAATGCAAGTTGCCATCTGTAAAATCAAGTTATTTAAAAGATTATGGTGCTTTCTGTTTTAGTATTGCATTGCGTGCTTTTATGTATTTCAATTTTTGAAACAGGGTCTTGCTCTGTCACCTAGGCTGGAGTGTAGTGGTGTGAACACAGCTCACTTCAGCCTTGACCTCCTGGGCTCAAGCCATCCTCCCACCTCAGCCTCTTGAGTAGCTGGGACTACAGGCATGTGCCACCACACCTGGCTAATTTTTAAATTTTTTGTAGAGACAGGGTCTTGCTGTGTTGCCCAGGCTGGTCTTGAACTCCTGGGCTCAAGCGATCCTTCTGCCTCAGCCTCCCAAAGTGCAAGGATTATAGGTGTGAGTCATTGTGCCCAGCTGGACATTGTGTGCTTTTATTGTTTGTTATTTTGTGTTAAATTTCTAGTTTTCCTCTCTTTCACTAAGAAAGATGGTTGCACTTAGCATATTAAAAGACTACTACATACTATGCCTTCTATGAAATTGCTTTAAGTTATGAAAATCTATGTGGATTGCCCAGTTAATTTGCTTACATACCTTTCTTATAAGCCCTGTAATTTTTTTTTTTTTTTTTTTTTTTTGAGACGGAGTCTTGCTCTGTTGCCCAGGCTGGAATGTAGTGGCGCGATCTCCACTCATTGCAAGCTCCGCCTCCCGGGTTCATGCCATTTTCCTGCTTCAGCCTCCTGAGTAGCTGGGACTACAGGCACCCACCACCACACCCGGCTAATTTTTTGTATTTTTAGTAGAGACGGGGTTTCACCGTGTTAGCCAGGATGTTCTCAATCTCCTGACCTTGTGATCCGCCCGCCTCAGCCTCCCAAAGTGCTGGGATTACAGGCGTGAGCCACCGCGCCCGGCCTTAAGCCCTGTAATTTAACATAGCTATCAAGAGTGTGAAAGCATTCAAAGCTATATTCAACCATATATAAAACCAATTAACAGAATTCATTCATTGATGATTTATTTAGTATCTTCTATGTGCCAGGCATAAGCTTAAGGCCCAGGAGCCACAACGGTGAACAAGACAGAATAAAGTCCTTCTCCTCATGGAATGTATAATCACGGTGTAATAATATGGTAGATGTAAACAGTTAACTCATGTAATTATTATTTTTTTATTACAGTCTCTGCTTATCCAAACTCATGTAATTCTTAAGTGCAGGTATAATAAGCATATGAAGTTATGGTGTGCAATGAGATAATGATAGAGAGCCCACTAGTTTGAAGGCAGGGGTGGTATGGGAAGGCTTTGCAGAGAAAGCAACAATAAAACAACTCCAGTGAAGATTATGAATTGGCTGGGGAAGTAGAAGGAGAGATAAGGAGAGTATATAGTTCCAGGGACATGGGGGAGGGGAGATTGATAGAAATGGTCCAGGTAATGAGCCAGGGCAAGAGTAGACCTGATGCAGGATAGGAGTCAAGTAGGACTGAGAGTGGTAGGGGAACAGGAGCAAAAAGGACAGGTGGTCAAGGTTTGAGCAGTTCCCTACCACTCTCAGCCCTGCTTGTCCAGAGGTGTCTCAAGAGCCACTTTTCCATGAAGCTTTTGCTGACTTCTCACTACAACCAGAATAGTGCCCTCTTTTATGCTCTGATAGCTTTTCAATCTGTATTATTTTACTTGACAATTTACCTAATGTTTACTTGTGCATGTGTGTTTCTATCCTACTAGATGATTGAGTTCTTAAAGCCAGACATTTGTTTGTTTGTTTTGTTTTTTAGTAGAGACAGGGTTTCACCACATTGGCCAGGCTGGTTTCAAACTCTTGACCTCAAGTGATCCACCCGCCTTGGCCACCCAAGTGCTGGAATTACAGGTGTAAGCCACGGCGCCTGGCCTAAAGCCAGACATTTAAAAGAGGTCTTTAGGGTTATTATTATTATTATTTTGAGACAGGGTCTTACGTTTGACTACTGTCACCCAGGCTTGAGTGCAGGGGTGCAATCATGGCTCATTGCAGCCTCTATTTCCCTGGCTCAGGTGATTCTCCCACCTCAGCCTTCCAAGTAGCTGGAACTACAGGTGTTCATCACTTTGCCTGGTTAATTTTTTTATATTTTTAGTAGAGACAGGGTTTCACCATGTTCCCCAGGCTAGTCTTCAAATTCCTGGGCTCAAGCGATCCACCTGCCTCGGCCTTCCAGAGTGCTGGGATTACAGGCGTGAGCCATTGTGCCAGCCAAGGTTCTTTTCACAAAGTAATTTAAAAAAAAATCATTTGAAAAGTGTTAAAGCAGATTTGTTTAACAGTCTGATCTGAAAATATTCCTAAATTGATGAGCTATTTTTCCTTCTCTCCTTGTTTGTTCTTCCTTTTCCCATTACTTTCATGTGGTTACACACAGATTTTTATCACATTAAAGGAAGAGTACAATAAGTGATGACATCCATCATTAGTGAAGGTTGGTTGACTCTTAGAATGGAGTTCGCCCTAATGAGGAATTTGTAACAAATACATGCTTAATGTTTTCACAGAGTAGAAATTTTTTTAGTTCTTTAAATTTTATTACAAAATCAAATGTTTTCCATGTTGACAAGCACCAAAAAAACTTCTTTTATTCATATAGATCCATTATGTATCTCTTTAAACAGAATAAGGGCAGTGCTTATAATTTTGGTATTTGTACTTCACATAATTATGAAGCTGTCTTCACTTTGTAATCTGTGTCATGCAGAATTCATGTTGAAAAGTTCTATTGTGAAAAGCTTAAGGAACTTCCACATAGATACAATAAATGATTACTCTGTACAAGTAATTGGATTTCTTCTCGAGGCTAAATTACATTAAACAAGACAATCTGATTCAAGAATCCCATCATTTTAGGGTTGCCAGAGTGAGCAAATAAAAATACAGGATACCCAGTTAAATGTGAATTTCAGACAACAGATAATTTCCTCATATAAGGATGTCCCATGTAAAATGGTTATTTATTAAAACACACTTAGGCTGTGCGCAGTGGCTCATGCCTGTAATCCCAGCACTTTGGGAGGCTGAGGTGGGTGGATCACCTGAGGTCAGCAGTTCAAGACCAGCCTGGCCAACGTGGTGAAACCTCATCTCTACAGAAAATACGAAAATTAGTGGGATGTGGTGGTGCATGCCTGTATTCCCAGTTACTTAAGAGGCTGAGGCAGGAGAATTGCTTGAACCTGGGATGCAGAGGTTGCAGTGAGCTAAGATTGTGCCACTGCACTCCAGCCTGGACAATACAGCAAGACTCCATCTCAAAAAAAACAAAAGGCCCAGCGTGGTAGCTCACGCCGGTAATCCCAGCACTTTGGGAGGCCAAGGTGGGCAGACCACAAGGTCAGGAGATTTGAGACGATCCTGGCCAACATGGTGAAACCCCGTCTCTACTAAAAATACAAAAATTAGTTGGGCATGGCGGCACATGCCTGTAATCCCAGCTACTTGGGAGGCTGAGGCAGGAGAATCACTTGAACTAGGAGGTTGCAGTGAGCCGAGATCGTGCCACTGCACTCCAGCCTGGCAACAGAGCAAGACTCCGTTTCAAAAACAAACACACACAAAAACCTCAGATTTAACTGCGTATCCTGTATTTTATCTGTAAACCCTATACTAGTTGCCCTTCTGCTATAACACAAAACATATATTTATTATCCTTAACGAACTTTTTTGGTCCCAGTTGGAGGGTAACAAATTGCTCAGGTTTTCTCTTGGTTTCCAGGGATGAATGTGCATGGGCAGCCCATCAGTGATTTTTTTTTTCCAATAAGTTTTTGGGGGACAGGTGGTTTTTGGTTACATGAATAAAGTTCTTTAGTGGTGATTTCTGAGATGTTGGTGTACCCATCACCTGAGCAGTGTACACCGTACCCATTGTGTAGTCTTTTTTCCTTCATCCCCCTCCCACCCCTTCCCCCAAGTCCCCAAAGTCCAATGTATCATATTATGCCTTTGCATCCTCATAGCTTAGTTCCCACTTATGAGTGAGAACATAGAATGTTTGGTTTTCCATTCTTGAGTTACTTCACTTAGAATAAGTCTCCAGGCCTGGTGTGGTGGTGCACGCCTGTAATCCCAGCACTTGGGGAGGGCGAGGCAGGTGGATCACCTAAGGTCAGGAGTTTGAGACCAGCCTGGCCAACATGGTGAAACCCTGTCTCTACTAAAATAAAAATTAGCTGGGCGTGGTGATGCACACCTGTAATCCTAGCTACCTGGGAGGCCCAGGGGAGAGAATCACTTGAACCCAGGAGGCGGAGGTTCCAGTGAGCCGAGATCACACCACCACACTCAAGCCTGGGCAATAGAGCAAGACTGTGTCTCCAAGAAGGAAAATAATAATAATAATAATAGTCTCCAATTCCATCTAGGTTGCTGCAAATGCCATTATTTCATTCATTTTTATGGCTGAGTAGTAGTCCATGGTGTATATATATACCACAGTTTATCCACTAATTGACTGACAGACATTTGGGCTGGTTCCATATTTTTGCAATTGTGCATTGTGCAAGTATGCACATAAACATGCGTGTGCAAGTATCTTTCATATAATGACTTCTTTTCCTCTGAGTAGAGGATTGCTGGATCAAATGATAGTTCTACTTTTAGTTCTTTAAGGAATCCCCACACCGTTTTTTATAGTGGTTGTACTAGTTTACATTCCCATCAGCCGTTTAAGTGTTCCCTGTTCACCGCATCCTTGCCAACATCTTTTTTTTTTTTTTTTTTTTGATTATGACCATTCTTGCAGGAGTGAGGTGGTATCACATTGTGGTTTTGATTTGCATTTCCCTGAAAATCAGTGATGTTGAGTTTTTTTTTTCATGTTTGTGGGATATTTGTATATCTTCTTTTGAGAACTGTCTATTCATGTCCTTAGCCCACTTTTTAATGGACTTGTTTGTTTTTTTCTAGCTGATTTTGTCTGACTTCCTTGTAGATTCCGGATATTAGTCCTTTGTTGAATGCATAGATTGAGAAGGTTTTCTCCCACTCTGTGGATTGTCTGTTTACTCTGCTGATTGTTTCTTTTCCTGTGCCGAAGCTTTTGAGTTTAATTATTAGTACCATCTGTTTGTTTTTGTTGCATTTGCTTTTGAGCTCTTGGTCTTGAAGTCTTTGCCTAAGGCACTGTCTAGAAGGGTTTTTCCGATGTTATCTTCCAGAATTTTTATGGTCTCAGGTCTTAGGTTTAAGTCTTTGATCCACCTTGAGTTGATTTTTGCATAAGGTGAACAATGAGGATCCAGTTTCATTCTTTTACATGCGGCTTGCGAATTATCCTAGCACCATTTGTTGAATGGGATGTCCTATCCCCACTTCATGTTTTTGTTTGCTTTGTCGAAGATTAGTTGGCTGTGTTTGGCCTGATTTCTAGGCTCTCTATTCTGTTCCATTGGTCTGTGTGCCTATTTTTAAACCAGTACCATGCTGTTTTGTTGATCATGGCCTTATAGTAGATTTTGAAGTCAGGCAATGTGATGCCTCCAGATTTGTTCTTTTTGCTTAGTCTTGCTTTGACTATGCCAGCTCTTTTTTGGTTCCACATGAATTTTAGGATTGTTTCTTCTAGTTCTGTAAAGAATGATGGTATTTTTATGGGAATTGCATTGAATATGTAGATTGCTTTGGCAGGATGGTCAATTTCACAATATTGATTCTACCCATCTAAGAGCATGGCATGTGTTTCCCTTTGTGTTGTCTATGATTTCTTTCAGCAGTGTTTTGTAGTTTTCCTTATAGAGGTCTTTCACCTCCTTGGTTAGGTTTATTCCTAAGTATTTTATTTTATTTTATTTTATTTGCAGCTATTGTAAAATGGGTTGAGTTCTTGATTTGATTCTCAGCTTGGTCGCTGTTTGTGTATAGCAGAGCTACTGATGTGTGTACATTAATTTTATATCCTGAAATTTTGCTGAATTCATTTATTAATTCTAGGAGCTTCTGGAGAGTTTTTAGGGTTTCTAGTACACGATCATTTTATCAGCAAACAGCGACAGTCTGACTTCCTCTTTAACAATTTGGATTCCCCCATCAGTGTTTTCTTTCAATTAACCATTTCCTTGATGTAGTCATTTTCTCCAGGATTGGCCCTATATGTACTATGATAGCTAACTTTTGACAAGATAGTTCTGAATACACTCAGATTTTTCTGGGAGTGTTCTTTTGATGGGGCACCTTTCCCACCAAGTGGTAACTGCTTTCAGGAGTTCTCCTCTTTCTTCCCTATCCAGACTTGCTCTCAAATAGAAACATAAATTAAATCTCATTAAACTTATCTATGACCAGACATTTAATAATTGTGGATGAAGCCAGCATAAATATTCATATATAGCTTTTTGTGTGAACATAATGTTTTCAGTTCTCTGGACTAAATACCTAGTAGTAAGATTGCTGGATTGTTTGACTGTACCATCTTGAATTCCCCCTAGCAATATACACCATTTTAAGTGGCCATTAACAGGAGAATGGATAAATAAATTGTGGCATATTAACAAAATGCAATACTATAAAGCAGTTAAAATGAATGGACTGCAGCTAAATGTATCAACATGGCTTAAATCTCAAAAACAAGTAGAAAAAGCAAGTTGCCAAATCATACTTATAACATGTATACAAAATTGGAATATTCAAAACAATATATTAGTTTTGTATATGTCATCATAAATGTAAGAACTTGAAGCTGGGCGCAGTGGCTTACACCTGTAATCCCAGAACTTTGAGAGGCCGAGGCGGGTGGATCACAAGGTCAGGAATTCAAGACCAGCCTGGTCAACATGGTGAAATCCTGTCTCTACTAAAAATACAAAAATTAGCCAGGTGTGGTGTTGCATGTCTGTAATCCCAGCTACTCGGGAGGCTGAGGCAGGAGAATTGCTTGAACCCAGGAGGCGGAGGTTGCAGTGAGCCGAGATCTCGCCATTGCACCCTAGCCTGGCAAGAGCAAGACTCCATCTCAAAAAAACAAAAAGAAAAAATATAACATGAGTGGGAATGAAGAACACCAAATTCAGGATAGTGGTTTTCTCTGGAAAAAGGGGAAAGGCATGGAGAGGGTATACAGGGGCATTTATTCCCCCCTCTAAAAAGAGCTAAAGCAAATATGACCAAATGCTATGATTTAATAAGTTGAGTATTTATCATATTTTCTCTATTCCTTGCTATGTTAAAATGTGTTTAATAATTTTTAAAAATACCCAATGAACTGTTTCAAAATAAGATGAAAATAATTGGTAGAACTGAGTGCTCTGTTAGTGAATTAAGCTCCATTCATACTATTTCAACCATATGAAAGAAGCACTGTTATTTTGACACATGAGAAAACAGGTTCCAAATGGTCAAGAGAGTGGTCAAGGAAGTGTCAAAATTAGGACTCAAACCCATTTCTTCTGATTTCCAAGTCCAGCTTTTGTTCCATTATGTCAGTACTGTCTTTAGCCTCTGCTCTCTGGAAGCACTGGTTGCATTCTTACCAAATACTCAGTTCTTGAGCCAGGAACCTTTATGAATCAGAACACTGGCAAGTCGCAATTTTGAGGGGCAGGAGAAAATGCCAACTTATCTTTTACTGTCTTGTCACTTTCCATTTCTTATTTCTCCTTTCAAAATCTGTCACAAGGTAAAATTTGGTGACTCCAAAACTGTTGGCCAACAAGGATCAAATTTAGACAAGGTTTTTATTCCTCTGGCCCCCATAATATTCCAGATAACCCCTTTATTTACTGAACTACTTTTTGTCTGAACAAAATCCTTTATTTTAAATTGTAGACCGTCTGGCATTTTTTATAACTTCTGAAACTTTTAAGTAATACATTTTAGTTATAGAAAAGTTAGAATATCAAAATGAGTTAAAACTAAAAATTATTAAGTAACAAGAAATTACTGTTAACATTTTGGTATATATACTTGCATGCCTTTTGCTATGTGTATAAAAATATTAAACGTTATATATAAACATCCTAACTTTTTTTTTTGGTGGGGGGAAGATGGAGTTTCTCTCTTGTTGCCCAGGCTGGAGTGCAATGGTGTGATCTTGTCTCACTGCAGCCTCTGCCTCCCAGGTTCAAGCGATTCTCCTGCCTCAGCCTCCCAAGTAGCTGGGATTACAGACATGCGCCACCATGCCTAGCTAATTTTTTTTTTTTTTTTTTTTGAAACAGAGTCTCGCTCTGTCGCCCAGGCTGGAATGCAGTGCCGCCATCTCGGCTCACTGCAAGCTCCGCCTCCCAGGTTCATGCCATTCTCCTGCCTCAGCCTCCTGAGTAGCTGGGACTACAGACACCCGCCACTACGCCCGGCTAATTTTTTGTATTTTTCATAGAGACGGGGTTTCACTGTATTAGCCAGGATGGTCTCGATCTCCTGACCTTGTGATCCGCCTGCATCGGCCTCCCAAAGTGCTGTCATTACAGGCGTAAGCCACTGCACCAGCCTAATTTTTGTATTTTTAGTAGAGACAGGGTTTCACCATGTTGGATAGGCTGGTCTCGAACTCCTGACCTCAGGTGATCCACCCGCCTCGGCCTCCCAAAATGCTGGGATTATAGGCATGAGCCACCGCGCCTGGCCAACATCCTAACTTTTTAAAGCATGAATAGAGTTGTACACTGGTTTTAAAGTCAGCTTTTTTCCACTTGGTAATGGAGTATGGACACTTTTTCACATTAATGAGTAATTATTCCACATTAAGTGACTACTTCGTACTCCATGGTATTGTACATTCCTACTCTCCTATTTTTTGGAGGTCTAGGTTACCAACTTTTAGGTATTTCTTTGAACCATCCATTCTTCATCCATACTTTGCAAAAGTATGCAAACTTCTAATGGTATTTTCTGAAACTTTTTCAGTACTGATGGGAGTATAAATTTAGAGTACCTTTGTGGGGGATATTTTGGCAATATTGACTGAGATTAAGAATGGACATATATCTTGATCCAGTAATTCCACCTCCAGGAATTTATCCTATAGGTATTCTCACCCATGTGTATAATAATATATGCTCAAGGCTATTAGTGGCAGCACTGATTGTCATAAAAATTAGAATTAACCAAAATGGCATCTCTACAGGGATTGCTAAATAAATTGTGGCACACTGATAAAAATAGATTACTATGTATCTGAAAAAAGAATGAGAACGCATACCATATCTGTAGAAAGATAACTGATAACACTGGTTGCCTTTGGGAAGGGGAAACTGTAACTGGGGAACAGAGGTGGGAGAATTTTCATTGCAGTCATTTGTGTCCTTTATGTTTTGAACCAAAAGAAGGTATTATCCACTCAAAAATAGATTTGACACTTCTTAAATGTCACTGAAATGAAAACAATAATTAAAAACAATTTTAGAATCTAAACCTTTCACTTCACATAAAAAAAATGACAGCAGTAAAGTGATTTGTCCATGTACAAATAGTTAAGTTATAAATGAATGTATTTATAAATCCCAATAAGAAGAATCCCAGATCCCAAAGGTTCTCTTTGCCCATACCAAGGGTTGAGGATGATGTGGAGGAACAGGAACTCTCATAGCCTGCTGGTGAGAGTGCAAAATTGTACAGCCACTTTGGAAAATGTTATGTTTTGTTTTTCTTTTGATTCAATTCAGGAAAGAGTTAATGCTTTGGAAATTTTTTGACAATTTCTTAAAAAGTTAAAGAAGTTACCCAGCCATTCCACTTCTAGGTACTTACCCAAGAAATGAAAGCATATGTCTACATATAGCAGCTTTATAAATCATGGCAAAAATTTGAAGCAACCCAAATTTCCATCAACAAGTGAATGGATAAGTAAATTATTGCATAGCCATACAATGGAATACAACTCACCAACAAAAAGGAACAAATTGATAACATAAGCAACAAAATAGATGAATCTCAAAATACTTATGCTGAGTGAAAGGAGTCAGACAAAAGTATACACTCTGGTTCCATGTATATAAAAATAGAAGATACAAACTAATGTATAGTAACAAAATAAATCAGTGGTTCCCTGGAAACTTGGAGTGGGGTATGTGGAGGGGATGGAATGGAAGGGTAAGATTACAAAGGGGCCCGAGGAAAGCTTGGGGGTGGTGGATGTGGTTTCATAGGTGAATACATATAGGAAAATTAATAAAAGTATGTACTTCTATAAAGAAATACCTGAAGGTAGGGGGCAAAAAAGTATACACTTCTAAATGTGTGCAGTTTGAACATAAGAGGAAAAAAACCTTCCAAAATACAAACAGCATAGGAGGCATGCAAACCCAAGGCCACTGTGTTTGGCTGCTACTGAGACTAGAACTCAAGTTTAATCAAGTTGGTGATTTTTTAGCCTGGTGAATACAATGAGAGATTTCTGCTTTTCTCCACCTAGGTATGTCATGGCCCTTTTGTGCTTCCTTCTTTGACTAGAAATCTTAAAATCTTCCCTTTAAATAGGTCAGGAAGTAGATAGGCCCAGTATATTACTTTTCAGTGTTAAATATAAATGGAAATCCTATTTTTCACAATTTTCGTAAGTCAATTTACCCCTTCTCCTTTAATATCTGAGCATTTCTCACATACCTTTTTGAAACACCGATGCTATTAAGTTGAAATTTTTACTGTAATGACTGAGGTAGTCATCACTCTTGGGTATGACCTTCATTTGTTGTTATTAGAGTTTAAACTCTTTCATATACCTTTAATATCCCAAGATTACTGTGCTATAGTTTTATTACTCTTTCTCTGATCCACTGTGTCTCCAGCCTCCCCATCTGTTTTCTTCTCAAGGTTCCCTCCCTCCCTCATTGCCAGTAGCAAGTTTCATCTCCTTTTAGCCTTCTTTGGGGCACTTCCTCAAACCTTTCATTTCACTTGGCCTCTGAAGGTGCTACTGAGTTCTATCTTCTTAGTACTAAAGACATAAATAAGAGATAAGGAAATTGCTGATTTCAAAACAGATTGGTCTCATGTCTAAAGACTAACTGCTGTTGTCTAAAACAGTCCTAATAAAAGGACTTTACATGGAGAAATCGGTGGTTCCTTTTTTTTCATTCACTGATTCATTCAATGAATACTGATAGAGTGCTTTCTATATACCATATACTGCTCTGGCATAGTAGCATTTTAGCACAATGGACTCAATGTGACAACAGTAATAGACTTCAAAAATAAACTGTAGTTCTTTGAGGAGATCAATAAAATTGATAAACCTGTATCCAGGCTGATCAGGAAATAAAGAGGAAGACATAAACTACCAGTATCAGGAATGAGGGTCGTGATCACTACATACTGTATCTATAGCTATTATAAAGATAAGGAGGCCAGGCATGATGGCTCGTGCCTGTTAATCCCACCACTTTGGGAGGCTGAGGCAGGCGGATCACCTGAGGTCAGGAGTTCGAGACCAGCCTGGTCAACCTGGCGAAACCCCATCTCTACTAAAAATACAAAAATTAGCTGTGCATGGTGGCATGTGCCTGTAGTCCCAGCTACTTGGGAGGCTGAGGCACAAGAATCACTTGAACCCTAGAGGTGGAGGTTGCAATGAGCTGAGATCGCCCCACTGCACTCCAGCCTGGGCAAGAGTGAGACTCTCTCAAAAAAAAAAAAAAAAATCATGGACATCTTTATGCCAATATATTTGCCAACTTAGCTGAAATAGAAAAATTCCTTGAAAGACATGAATTATTGAGGCTCACTCCAGAAGTTGATAACCTGAATAGCCCTATATCTATAAAGAAATGGAATTGATGTTAAAAAAAACTCCCCACAAAATAACTCCAGATCCAGCTGGTTTCAGTAGTGAAGTCTACCAAACACTTAATGAAGGCATAATAGTGATTCAACTCCAAGTCTCCCAAAAAACTGAAGAAGATTTCTTCTAAGTCACTCTACAAGACCAGCATTAGTATGACACTAAAACCAGACAAAGGCATTTCAAGAGAAGAAAACTAAAGACCAGTATCTTTCACGAAAATACGTGCAAACATTCTAAACAATATTTCAGTAAATAAAAGTCAACAACATATTAAAAGGATAATACAACATGGGCCAAGTGGGATTTATTTCAGGAATACATGATTGGTTTAATATTTTTTAAAAATCAGTGAGGCATAGTGGTTCATGCCTGTCATTCCAGCATTCTGGGAGGCTGAGGCAGGAGGATCACTTGAGCCCAGGAGTTCAGGGCCAGCCTGGGCAGCATAATGAGAGTGAGTCTCTACAAAAAAATTTTTTTAATTAGCCAGGTGTGGTGGTGCATGTCTGTGGTCCCAGCTACCTGGGAGCCTGAGGCAGGAGGAGTGCTTGAGCCCAGGAGTTCAAGGCTGCAGTGAGCTATGGTCATGCCACTACATTCCAGCCTGGGCAACAGAGTGAGACCCTGTCTCAAAAACAAAATAAAAATCAATGTAATTTACCATATTAAGTTAAAAAAGAAAAACCTTATGAGGCAGAAAAAGCATTTGACAAAATCCATCTGTTCTCAATAAAAATTCTCAACAAAGCAAGCATAGAAGGGAACTTCTTTAACTGATAAAGGACACCTATGAAAAACCTATAGTTAACATCATATTTAATGATGAATGACTGAATGTTTTTCCTCAAGTTATTGATTGATTGATTGAGATGGAGTCTCACTCTGTTGCCCAGGCTGGAGGGCAGTGATACGATCTCGGCTTACTGCAACCTCTGCCTCCCTGGTTCAAGTGATTCTCCTGCCTCAGCCTCCCAAGTAGCTGGGATTACAGGCACCTGCCACTACACCCGGCTAATTTTTGTATTTTTTTTTTTTTTTTAGAAGAGATGGGGTTTCACCATGTTGGTCAGACTGGTCTCGAACTCCTAACCTCAAGTGATCTGCCCACCTTGGCCTCCCAAAGAGTTGAGATTACAGGCATGAGCTACCATGCCTGGCCTTCCTCAAGATTAGGAATGAGACACATATATACTCTACCTGCTGCTGCTTTTTTTTTTTTTTTTTTTTTTGGCTTTTTTTCTTTCGCTGAGACAGGGTCTGACTCTGTTACCCAGGCTGGAGTGTAGTTGTTGGATCACAGCTCACTGCAGCCTCCATCTCCTGGGCTGATGCCATCCACCCACCTCAGCCTCCCAAGTACCTGTGAGTACAGGCTCGCGCCACCATGCCTGGCTAATTTTTGTAGTTTTTATAGTTACAGGGTCCCACTATGTTGCCTGGGCTTGAACTCCTGTGCTCAAGTAATCCTCCCATCTTGGCCTCCCAAAGTGCTGAGACTACAGGCATGAGCCACCACACCTGGCCTCTCACCACTTCTTTTTTGTTGTTGTTGTTTTTGTTTTTTTGTTTGTTTGTTTGTTTGTCTTTTTTGAGATGGCGTCTCGCTCTGTCGCCCAGACTGGAGTGCAGTAGTGCGATCTCGGCTCACTGCAAGCTCCGCCTCCCGGGTTCACGCCATTCTCCTGCTTCAGCCTCCCGAGTAGCTGGGACTACAGGCCCCCGCCACTAGGCCCGGCTAATTTTTTGTATTTTTAGTAGAGACGGGGTTTCACCGTGTTAGCCAGGATGGTCTCGATCTCCTGACCTCGTGGTCTGCCCACCTCAGCCTCCCAAAGTGCTGGGATTACAGGCTTGAGCCACCGCACCCGGCCGGCCTCTCACCACTTCTATTCAACATTGTACTAGGAGTTCTAGCCAGAGCATTTAGGTAAGAAAAAGAAATCATATAGGTATCTAGACTGGCAAGTTTAGCAAGATTATGAGATGCAAGTTTAATATACAGAAATCATTTGGATTTCTATGCACTAGCAATAAAGACTGAATAATTGGAAATTTTAAAATACCGTTTACAGTAGCATAAAAATATGAAATATATTGGGATAAATCTGACAGGATGGGAAAGACCTCTCTATTGAAAACTGCAAGATATTGCTGAGACAAAGACAGTCTTTATGAGGGACTATACCTTGTTCATGGGTCATAAAACAGTATTGTTGAGATTCTTTGCTCCTCAAATTCAGTGCAATCCCAATAAAAATACCAGCAGGCATCTTGTAGAAATTGACAAGCTAATTATAAAATTCATCTGGAAATACAAAGGACCTAGAGAAGCCGAAAAGAACTTTGAATAAGAACTAAGTTGAAGGCCTAGCATTACCTAATTTCAATAATTATTATCAAGCTATAGTAATCAAAAACAGGGTGGTACTGGAATAAGATGGACAAATAGATCAATAGAACTGAATAGCCAAAACTACGCTCTCATATGTATGGATAAGTGATTTTGGACAAAGGTGCCAAGGCAGTATGGTGAAGATAAGACAGCCTTTTAAGGAAATGGTGCAGGGCGGACACAGTGGCTCACGCCTGTAATCCTAACACTTTGGGAGCCCGAAGCAGGCGGATTACTTGAGGTCAGGAGTCCAAAACCAGCCTGGCCGACATGGTGAAACCCCGTCTCTACTAAAAAAATACAAAAATTAGCCGAGCGTGGTAGCGGGCACCTGTTATCACAGCTACTCAGGAGGCTGAGGCAGAAGAATCGCTTGAACCCAGGAGGCTGAGGTTGCAGCGAGCCGAGATCAGGCCATTGCACTCCAGCATGTGCAACAGAGCAAGACTCTGCCTCAAAAAGAAAAAAGAGAGAGAGAAAGAGTGAGGGAAGGAAGAAAGGAAGGAGGGAGGGAGGCAGGAAGGGAAGGCAGGCAGGGAGGGAGGGAAACAGTTGGACATCCATATGCAAAAAATTAATTTGGATCCATACCTTGCAAGATATATGAAAACAAAGTGGATCACAACCTTAAATAGATCACAACATGGATCAGAAAACCTAAAACTATAAAACATCTAAAAGAAAATAGGAGAAAATATTTGTGACCTTTTGCCTAACTGGGTTAGGCAAAGATTACTGGATACAACATCAAAAGCATAAAGTAACAAATTGATAAATTAGACTTTACCAAAATTTAAAACTTTGGTACTTTAAAAGACACTGTTAAAAGAATAAAAACATAAGAAACAGACTGGGAGAAAGTATTTGCATAGTACCCATCACATAAAGGACTTCAAAATATAGAAAGAACTATCAAAACAGTAAAAAATGCAATTTCTAAAAAATAGACTAAGGATGTGAGCATATACTTCAACTAAGAAGATATATGGATGGCAATTATGCACATTAAGAAAAGATGCTCTTCAAGAGAATGAGAAGACAAACCACAGACTGGGAAAAAATATTTGCAAAAGACAGACCTGATAAAGGATTGTTATCCAAAATATACAAAGCTTAAAACACAACACTAAGAAAACAACCAACCTGATTTAAAAATTGGCAAAAGATTTCAACAGACATCTCACCAAAGAAGATATACAAATGGGAAATAAGCATAGGAAACAATGTTCAGTATCATATGTATATGTCATTTGAGAACTGCAAATGAAAACACTGAGATACTACTACACACCTATTAGAATGTAAAAATCTAAAACACTGACAATACCAAATGCTGGGGAAGATGTGGAGCAACAGGAACTCTCATTGCTGCTAGGAATGCAAAAATGCTACAGCCACTTTGGAAGTCAGTTTGGCTGTCTTCAGTTTCTTTCTTTCTTTTTTTTTTTTTTATTTTTTTTAAGATGGAGTCTCACTGTGTCACCCAGTCTGGAGTGCAGTGGTGGGATCTCGGCTCACTGCAAGCTCTGCCTCCCGGGTTCACGCTATTGTCCCGCCTCAGCCTCCCGAGTAGCTGGGACTGCAGGCACGTGCCACCACGCCTGGCTAAATTTTTGTATTTTTAGTAGAGACGGGGTTTCACCACGTTAGCCACGATGGTCTCGATCTCCTGACCTTGTGATCCGCCTGCCTTGGCCTCCCAAAGTGCTGGGATTACAGGCGTGAGCCACCGTGCCCGGCCTTCAGTTTCTTATAAAACTAAACATGGGCTGGGCGTGGTGACTCACGCCTGTAATCCCAGCACTTTGGGAGGCCGAGGCGGGCGGATCACGAGATCACGAGTTGGAGACCAGCCTGGCCAAGGTGGTGAAACGCCATCTCTACTAAAAATAAAAAAATTAGCAGGGCGTGGTGGTGGGCGCCTGTAATCCCAGCTATTTCGGAGAATAGGAGGCAGGAGAATCGCTTGAACCCGGGAGGCGGAGGTTGCAGTGAGCCAAGATCGTGCCACTGCACTCCAGCCTGGGTGACAGAGTGAGACTCTGTCTGAAAAAACAAACAAACAAACAAACAAAAACCTAAACATAATTATACCACATGATCTAGCAGTCACACTCCTTAGTATACACTGAAATGAGTTGCAAATTTACGGCCACACAAAAACCTGCACACATCCAGCATGGGCAACATAGGGAGACACTATCTCTACAAAAATAAAAATAAAAAAATTATCCAGGCATAGTGGTGCACGCCTGTGGTCCCAGCTACATGGGAGGCTGAGATTGGAGGATTGCTTGAGCCTGGGAGGCTGAGGCTGCAGTGAGCTTTGATCATCGTGCCACTGCAGTCCAGCCTGGGCAACAAAGGAAGACCTTGTCTAAAAAAACAAAACAAACAAAACCTGCACATGCTTGTTTATAGCAGCTTTATTTATAATTGTCAAAACCTGGAAGCAACTGAGACATCCTTCAAGTAGGTGAATGGAAAAACTGTGGTATATCCAGAATATGATATTATTCAGCACCAAAAAAAAATGAGCTACCAAGCCATGAAAAGACATGGAGAAAATTTAAAAGCATACTGCTAAGTGCAGAAAGGCAATCTGAAAAGGCTGTATACTGTATGATTCCAAATATATGACATTCTGGAAAAGGCAAAACTATGGAGATAGTAAAACAATAAGTGGTTGCCAGCATTTAGAGGACAGGAAGGGATGTATAGGTGGAGCACAGGGGATTTTTAGCGCACTGAAACTATTTTCTATGATGCTAGAATTGTGGATACATGTCACTATATATTTTTCCAAACCATTATACATTTGTACAAAACCAAGAATGAACCCTAATGTAAACTCTATGGACTCTGGATGGTAATAATGTGTCAGTGCCGGTCCATTAATTGTAACAAATGTATCACTCAGGTGAGGGATGTTGATAGTAGTGGAGACTATGCATGTGTGGGGGTTGGGGGGATACAGGAACTCTGTACTTTATACTCAATTTTGCTGTGAACCTAAAACTGTTCTAAAAATTAACGTCTATTTAAAAAGTTGCTCAACATCATTAGGCATTAAGGAAATGCAAGATGAAACTCATGGTGAGAATCTACTATAGCCTTATTAGAATGGCTAAAATTTATAAATTTGACACAGACAAGTGTTAGTGACAATATTGAGGAACTATAACTCTTTTTTTTTTTTTAAGACAGTGTTTTGCTCTTGATGCCCAGGTTCAAGTGTAATGGCGCAATCTCGGCTCACCTCAACCTCCACCTCCCAGGTTCAAGTGATTCTCCTGCCTCAGCCTCCCGAGTAGCTGGGATTACAGACATCCGCCACCATGCCCGGCTAATTTTGTACTTTTAGTAGAGACGGGGTTTCTCCATGTTGGCCAGGCTGATCTCGAACTCCCGACCTTGAACACCCACCTCAGCCTCCCAAAGTGCTGGGATTACAGGCGTGAGCCACCGCGCTCAGTGGAACTAGAACTCTTCTACATTGATGTTGCAAAATGGTATAACCATTTTGGAAAAGTGTTTGGCATTTTCTTTTTTTTTTTTTTTTTTTTTTGAGACAGAGTCTCGCACTGTCGCCCAGGTTGCAGTGCAGTGGCGCGATCTCGGCTCACTGCAAGCTCTGCTTCCCGGGTTCACGCCACTCCCCTGCCTCAGCCTCCTGAGTACCTGGGACTACAGGCGCCCACCAGCATGCCCGGCTGATTTTTTGTATTTTTAGTAGAGATGGAGTTTCACCGTGTTAGCCAGGATGGTCTCCATCTCCTGACCTCATGATCCCCCCACCTCGGACTCCCAAAGCACTGGGATTACAGGCGTGAGCCACTGCGCCTGGCTGGCATTTTCTTAAAAAACAAAAACAAACAAACAAAAAAACATATCCCTACCATAGGATTCAGCTATTTTACCTTGGGTATTTACTCAAGAGAATAGGAAAGGCATATTCATATAAAGACCTCTATATAAATGTTTATGGCAACTTTATTTGTTGTAATAGTCAAAAATTGGAAACAATTCAAAGTTCAACAGATGAATGGTTAAACAAATTTTGATGTGATCATAAAATGGACTACTACTTACCAATAAAAATGAACTATTGATACAATAACATGGATTAATCTCAAAATAATTGTACTGAGTGAAAGAAGCCAGACAATAAAAGAGTACATACTATATGATTCCATTTATATAATACTCTAGAAAATGTAAACTAGTCTACCGTCACAGAAAGTAGGGCATGTTTGTGGCAAGGGAAAGGAAGGATGGAGAAGGTATTAAAGAAGTACCTTTAATGGTAGATAGATACATGGTTACTATCTTGATTTTGATGACAGTTTCCTGGATGCATACATATGTCAAAATTTATAAAACTGTACACCTTAAATATCTGCAATTTATTGTATATCAATTTTACCTCGATAAAGTGATTTAAAAGAAAGAGAGTGGCCGGGCATGGTGGTTCATGCCTGTAATCCCAGCACTTTGGGAGGCTGAGGCGGGCAGATCACCCGAGGTCAGGAGTTCGAGACTAGCCTGGCCAACATGGTGAAACCCCATCTCTATTAAAATACAAAATTAGCTGGGCGTAGTGGTGCACGCCTGTAATCCCAGCTACTCAGGAGGCTGAGGCAGGAGAATTGGAAATCGTGCCATTGCACTCTAGCCTGGGCAACAAGTGAAACTCCATCTCAAAAAATAATAATAAATAAATAAAAGAAAGAGAGCTATCATCCAGCATAGAACCATGTTTTGAAGACAACTATTAGTGCTATCTCAATATGAAAATTATCAAAGCTTTATAGGAATTCTGATCACCAAATTAGCAAGAGTGGTGCCTATATCTGAGAAGAAAATATCTACCTGTCCCATAGAAACTTGCCTAATTTTTCAATTATGTTTCCTCATGGCCTCTCTCTCTGGCAATTTCAACTTTAGAAATCTGTTTATTCCTAATTGCTGTAATAATTCTCCTACTTTTATGTGTCACTGTTTACTTTGCTCCTGAATACCCAGCTAATCTCAACAGTTTCTCTCGCTCCATCCCTCTCCATTTACCACAGGCATTAACTATGTGAAAGGGAAGGTGAAAGATGGGAAGAAAGCCACAAGATTGGTGGTCTTAGAAGACAAGTTGCCGTCAACCTAAAGAAAGATCAATTGAAGCTGGGCTAAACCCTTGCCAAGATTCTGAACCAGTCCCTGATCACCAGTAATACTTACAAGATGCTGACACTATCCTCTCCTCTGTGTTTACAATCAGATTTTCACAATAACCAAGTTCCCTTCTAGAAGACAATTATCATGAGAAAAAACATACAGTACTCAAGAAAGCATGATATGTAACTTACCCCTGCTAACTCTTAAATTTTGAGGGCTGAGGCTACTACTCAGACCCATTGGTTTTTTAATCTATCTACTAATTTATAATTTACCTATCTATCTATATATATATATTTTTTGAGACAGAGTCGCACTCTGTTGCCCAGGCTGGAGTGCAGTGGTGTGATTGATCTCAGTTCACTGCAACCTCCCCGCCTCCTGGGTTGAAGCAATTCTCGTGACTCAGCCTCCCAAGTAGCTGGGATTACAGGCTCGTGCCACCATGCCCAGCTAATTTTTGTATTTTAAGTAGAGATGAGGTTTCACCATGTTGGCCAGGCTGGTCTCAAACTCCTGACCTCAGGTGATCCACCCACCTCGGTCTCCCAGTGCTGGAATTACAGGCGTGAGCCACCACGCCCAGTCACCTATGTATTTTTATAGAGACAGGGTCTCATTCTGTCACCCAGGCAGGAGTGCAGTGGCAGTGATCAGAGCTCACTGCAGCCTCCAACTCCTAGGCTCAAGTGATCCCTGCAGAGTAGCTAGGGCTACAGGTGCACACCATGACCAGTATTTTTTTGTTTTGTTTTTGTTTTATCGAGACGGAGTCTTGCTCTGTTGCCCACGCTGGAGTACAGTGACGCAATCTCAGCTCACTGCAACCTCTGCCTCCCGGATTCAGGCAGTTCTCCTGTCTCAGCCTCCCAAGTAACTGGGATTACAGGCACATGCCACCACACCCAGCTAATTTTTGTATTCTTAGTAGAGACAGTGTTTCACCATGTTGGCCAGGCTGGTCTCGAACTCTTGAGCTTGTGATCTGCCTGCCTCGGCCTCCCAAAGTGCTGGGATTACAGGCATGAGCCATTGTGCCCGGCCCTTGTTTTGTTTTTTTAGAGATGGGTTCTTGCAATGTTGCCCAGGCTGGTTGGTCTCCAAGTCCTGAGCTCAAGTGATCCTCCCACCTCAGCCTCCCAAAGTGTTGGGATTTCAGTTGTGAGCCACTGCACCTAGATAGACCCACTGGTATTCAGAGCAGTGATGAGCACCTTGCTATGCACACACTAGTAATAACAGTAAATTGTAAATCAGTAAATAGCAATTGTATAACCTAAATAACAATGAATTATCTAGTTCTTTAGGTCCCTAGCTTATGCCTTTTCTCCTCCTTAGCAGAAAAGTCAGAACTCTGGTATTTAGGACAAAGTCTTACCTTCTTTCTTTCTGCTGTGTCCGCTGAGTAAGGCAAATATTAGAAAAGCAGCTAGGCCAGTATCATGGGACTCTCAGTTGTTTTTGCTTTGGGACCTTTGACTGTCAGGCTCAGCCCAGCAATTTAACGTATTTTTCTAGATTAAACAGTGTTGCTTCTGAATTCCTCCCTTGGACCTTGGACTGCTGGGTCCTTTCAGGCGACAAAGGATACCAGATTGGGGAGTACGGGCTACTGTTAGACAATGTGAACTAGGAGGTGACCAAAGTTGACCTTAGAGTCAACTTAATTTTGCAGGTGAGGGAACAGAGACCTAAACGACCACTGGCTCCCAGTAAAGCAGATTCGCAGCATACTGTGCTTTGCCTGAATGGGTGTTGTAGACACAGGGGCAGAGGCGTGTTTGGAGAAAGGGTTCAGAATTTGGAGTGCGACAGACGTAGGTTCGAACAGAGCTCTGCTACTCTGTGGCTGTGAGGGCTCCCGCACACACCCTCTCGAACGCTCGGCTTCCTCATCGGTCCGCAAGCCTGGGTGCGAGGCGTTAACGCGCAGCTGGGTGCGCAGGAGGCCCAGAGGCCGGATGGGCCGCCGCGCCGACGCCCCCTGCCGGCCGGCCCGCGCCCAACGCTCGGCTTGTGGGACGCCCGCGGCCGGATGCCCTCCGTCCGCTCCCTCCTCGGCCTCTTGGCCGCCGCGGCGGCCTGTGGCGCCTTCGCCTTCCTGGGCTATTGTATTTACCTCGACCGGAAGCGGCGCGGGGACCCCGCGTTCAAGCGCCGCCTGCGGGACAGTGAGTGGGACCGAGGCGGAGGCGCGGCCGGGCCGGGCAGTGCGGGCGGGCTGCCGGCCGGGAGGGCCCCCCACTGAGAGGCCGGGCCGTGAGTGCCGCAGCCTCTGCCGAGGGGCCCGCGGCGCCCGGGCAGGCAGGACCACTGGGCCCACGCCTGCCTCGGGACGGGCCTCCCAGCCAGCATGTGCCGTGTTGTGTTCGCAGAAAGAAGAGCAGAGCCTCAAAAGGCTGAGGAGCAGGGCACGCAGGTGCAGTGCTTTCGGTCCGCACAGGTAGCTCAGTAGACGCAGGTCCGGGCTCGCTGGGTTGCTTGGCTCCTGGCGGGCTCGGCAGCAGGTAGTCAGTTCCCTCAGCAGCCCGTGCCCGGGAAGAGGCCTGCCCTCGCGCGCCACGCACCGCCTCAGGCCCAGTCACTCTCCTCTCACAAAAGGGAGGGAAGGAAGGAGGAAGAAGTTGGAGTTATAAAAAGGCAGCTGCAAAGCAAAACACTGTACAACAGGCACTTCTTTTAACTGGAAGAAGGAAGATGAGCCTTTTGCCCTGTCAGAGCCGCACAGGACACTTAAAAACCCAGGCTGGCCACGGTCACATGGCAGTAACTTCTAGATTGTTCTCCCGCGGGGCCTTTCTTGTAGCTCAGAAGCAGAAGGCATCTTCGTGTTTTCTAAATCTCTGCGGCAAAATTTGATTAGTCCCTTTTTTGTTGTTTTTAAGAGGCGGGCCGGGCTTGGTGGCTCACGCCTGTAATCCCAGCACTGTGGGAGGCAAGGCGGGCAGATCACGTGAGGTCAGGAGTTTGAGACCAGCCTGGCCAACATGGTGAAAGCCTGTCTCTACTAAAAATACAAAAATTAGCCGGGAGTGGTGGCGTGTGCCTGTAGTCTCAGCTACTTGGGAGACTGAGGCAGGAGAATTGCTTGAGTCCGGGAGGTGGCAGTTGCAGCCTGGGCGACAGAGCAAGACACTGTCTATAAAAAAAGAAAGAGACAAGGGTGTTCCTATGTTGCCCAGGCTGAACTAGAACTCCTGGCCACAAGCAATCCGCAGTTGATGCTGGATGTTTACTTAGCTGAGATTGTTAGCCAGAGCACCTACACGTCCGTGTGATCTGAGATTCTTCATTTGTGTGATGGGCTGTGTCCCAAGGGACAAGCAAACACATATATGTATGTGTGTGTATATATATGTGTGTGTGTGTGTGTGTCTGTGTATAGAGAGAGCACGCACATGCATGTGAACTAGAACATGTGCCCATGTGGAAGAGCAGATGGTACCACTTCTGGCAACATTGAAGCCTACTCAATTTAAAGGGAGAGGAAATAGATTCTACCTCTCAACAGGGATGGCAAGGTTTTGAAAGCACTTGTGTGACCGGGAATATTGCGGTAGCCATTTTTGAAACATGCAGTTTTTCCGGAGAAGACTTTGTAGCGGAAGTGGCATTGAACTGAGCCTGGAAGGATGATGAATTTGTGGCTTGGTTTCAGGGGAGAGGATACAGGATGGAGGGAACAGCATGTGCATAAAGATGCAAAGTGGGGCATCTGCCAAGCACATTCAGTAAACCAGTTTGGCAAAGGAGTCATACTGAGGAATAGTGGGTGGTAAGGTTGGAGAGCGAAAGTAGGATTGAATTAGGGAAGGCTTGCTTTGAAGGCCAGGTTAAGGAACTGAGATTCAATGGAGGAATTACTGAAGATTTCTAAGCAGGAATTTTTTAAAAAGAAGGAAAGAAAGGCAGAAGAGAAATATTCTTAGATTGATCAAGCAGGAGTGTACTTAATGGATTGGAAAAGAAAACAAGCTATTGCAGCAATTTAGTTGAGAGGTAATAAAAATCCTGAACTATGGTGGTGGTAGTGGTAACTGGGAAGAATACAGTTCATGCCGACTGAGTAAAGGGTAATGGAGAGGCGGAGTCAAAGACACTTCCGGGGTTTCAAAATGGAATCACAGTAGAGAATAAAAGCCCATTTGACATAGTTAGCTGGGTAGGGAGTGTCCAAAGAGCTGGACATGGGAGTGGAGATACCTTCCCTGACTTGACTGGGACAGAGCCTGATACAGCTCCATGTCCCTCGTCATTGTCCATGGTTTCACTTGCACATTTGTGTAATTATTTGATTAATGCTTTCCGTTTATTACACTAAGCTGTGTGAGGGCAGACTTTGTTTTTTACTCTCCATTGTTTCCAGTGCCTAGAACAGAGTCTAGTGCGGTAGGTGCCCAGCAAATGTTTGTTGAATATTGTTGTTCATTGTAGGCAGAGGGAAACACCTTGTGCAGAGGCACAGAACATGAAATTGTAATGTTCAAGGAGTATTATGGCCAGAGAGATAGCTGAGGGTCAGTTTAGTGTCTTACTGTGGAGGACTTTGAATGTCAAACTGAAAAGTCAGGACATTTTTCTGTTGTGGTGGATAACTAATGATGGTGACTTTATTTCAGAGAACAGACACAATTATTTTGGTTTTATTTTTTAAATAAGACAATTCTGGTTCCAGTGTGGAGAAAGGAAGTTGAAGACAAGAAAATCAGTCAATGGCAGTTCATATGGGAAATAATAAATGATTTATATTAATATAAATTAATCATATTTTAATAATATAATCTAATTATATTCATATTAAGCCATAACTAAGTCACACTATAATTTATTGATATAAATCAATAATTATTAATAATAAATTGTTAATATTATTTCCCATATATGAAATAATAAATTATTTCAAGTGAGGAAGCAGCACAAGCAGGATTTTTCAAATGTTCTTTCATATAATTGTCACAACTCTATTCTAATTTTTTTTTTTTTTTGACACAGGGTCTCACTCTGTTGCCCAGGCTGGAGTACAGTGGCAATGATCACAGCTCACTGCAGCCTCAACCCTTTTGGGGTTAGGTGATTCTCCCACCTCAGTCTCCTAAATAGCTGGGACTACAGGTGCATACCACCATGCCTGGCTAGTTTTTGTACTTTTACAGAGATGGGTTTCGCAACATTGCCCAGGCTGGTCTTGAACTCCTGAGCTCAAGCAGTCTGCCGGCCTTGGCCTCCTGAAGTGTTGGGATTACAGGAGGGAGCCACTGTGCCTGGCCTCTATTCTCATTTTACACATGAATAAACCAAAGCAGAGAAAGAGTCTCTTCTCACTTTTTCTAGGGTCTTTCTTCCTCTTCTTCCCAGGACTTTCCCAAAGTATGGTCCATTGCTACATTACATTTACCTGGAGCATCTGTTAAAATATGGATTATTTGACCCTGATCCCAGCAATTCTGATCCAGTAGCCTGGGGAATTCTTACTGGCACAGTGACTGTCAGACTTTAGGATCCATAAGAATCACCTGAAGAGTTTGTTTAAAAATGCAAATTCCTGGGCCCTACTCCCAGAGATTGATTCAGTAGGTCTGGGTGGAGTCCAAGAAACTGCAGTTTTAACAGCTCCTTCAGGTGATGCTTTGTGAAACATGGGCCTTGGGTTCTGTATTCTTCCCCCTCTCCCTAGAAGATCTTTCCCTTCTCCAAAAGTGATTTCAAATGTACTACTCTAGACCTGGTGTCCCAAGTTTCATCTGCCTACCAGACTCTGTCATCTGGACATTCTGTTGGCACCTCATCTTAGTGTGTCCCGAAGTAAATTCATCATCTCCCCCACCTTGCCACTGTGCCTACTCCCATTTCCTTATGATGCTCCTGGTATCACTAGCCTCCCTGCTGTGACCCTGACTCATCTTGTTTAAATATCAACTTCATCCATCATAAACAATGACCAATTCTTATTTTCAAATGCTCTATTGCATATATATATATATATATATATATATATATATATATTCCACTTGTCTATTTCTATTACTTCCCTGCAACTAAAGGCTTTTATTACCTTTTACCCAGGTTATTGTAATAGTTTCCTAACTTGCCACCCTGCCTCTATTCTTATGCTGTTAGAGTAAATTTCTTCTAAATGGCAGCTCTGAATATGTAATTCCTTGCAGTAGCTCCCTACTCTGCAGATTAAAGACCAGCTTTGCTGGGTACAGTGGCTCACACCTGTAATCCCAGCACTTTGGGAGGCCGAGGTGGTTGGATCACCTGAGGTCAGGAGTTCAAGACCAGTCTGGCCAACATGGTGAAACCCCATCTCTACTAAAAATGCAAAATTAGCCAGGCATGGTGGCGCACGCCTATAGTCCCAGGTCCCTGGGAGGCTGAGGCAAGAGAATCTCTTGAACCTGGGAGACGGAGGTTGCAGTGAGCTGAAAGTTGCAGTGAGCCAAGATCACACCACTGCACTCCAGCCTGGGCAACAGAGTGAGACTCCGTCTCCAAAAAAAAAAAAAGAAAAAAAAAAAACAGTCTCAGCTTGGCGCTATGCCTTTGATGGCTGCCTATTCCGATTGACTGCCTTATTTTCCTAGGGATTGGAAATAATATATGTAAAGTTCCTAGTTTATAGCTGGCCTTCAATAATGGTAATATTGTTGCTACATTTACCCTATTATGGCCGGCGCGGTGGCTCAGGCCTGTAATTCCAGCACTTTGGGAGGCCGAGGTGGGTGGATCACGAGGTCAGGAGTTTGAGAGCAGCCTGACCAACATGGTGAAACCCCGTCTCTACTAAAAATACAAAAATTGGCTGGGCATAGTGGCGTGCACCTGTAATCCCAGCTACTCAGGAGGCTGAGGCAGGAGAATCACTTGAACCCGAGAGGCAGAGGTTGCAGTGAGCCGAGATTGCACCACTGCACTCCAGCTTGGGCAACAGAGCAAGACTCTGTCTCAAAAAACAAACAAACAAACATTTACCCTATCATAATCTAGCTAATTAAGTTCACTTGCTATGTTCCCTGCAATTTTGCGTTGCTTATACTTTCCTCATCAAACTTTCACTGAACCACATCTCAAACACTATCTTTTCTGAGAAGCCTTTGACAATTCTCCAACTAGATGTAATGTCTCTGTACTTTGAGCCCCAGAGGACATTGGACTTCTTCTTGTACCTACATGATCACTTTCCCTTTATTAGACTGTGGCTCCTTGGGGATGGGCACAGGGGTCTTGGTCTCCAATTCCTTCCAGCTTTTCCTTGAGTGTCCTGCCCTTGCCAGTGCTCACTAAACATCTATTGAGTAAAACCTCTGATGTTACTGATTATTAGTATATTTGATGATACAAGCTTAAAAGGTGACCCCTGGCTGGGCATGGTGGCTCATGCCTGTAATCCTAGCACTTTGGGAGGCCGAGGTGGGCGGATCACAAAGTCAGGAGATCGAGACCATCCTAGCTAACAAGGTGAAACCCCATCTCTACTAAAATTACAAGAATTAGCTGGGCGTGGTGATGGGCACCTATAGCCCCAGCTACTCGGGAGGCTGAGGCAGGAGAATGGCGTGAACCTGGGAGGCGGAGCTTGCAGTGAGCTGAGATTGTACCACTGCACTCCAGCCTGGGCGACAGAGCAAGACTCTGTCTCAAAAAAAAAAAAAAAAAAAAGGTGACCCCTTTCCAGGCTCATTGCATTTTAAAAACAAAATTAGTGGGGGAAAACAAAAACGAAAACCTTACAGATTTGAAACATTGGAGCTGAAGTAACTGGCAGTGGAGTTGATATTTTGGGCTAGGCTTTGCACAGTGTACCTTGAAAGACCAACCCTAGGTGTAGTACCAATGATGATGCCATCTTGTGGCCATGGTCGCCTTCATGAACCAACCGCAGTAAACCAAAGCATCCTTCTGAACACTCACTCCCCTGCCAACCCCCAACCAGGTCCTTTGTCCCTCTCCTTTTGAGGGTGTGAGTACAGAAGGCTTAGCATAGTTTTTTGTTTCCCCGATTAGAGAGTTACTGCTACATGAACAGGTCTCACAACTAAAAGACCAAAATGACCTTGTAAGCCAGAGAAATCATGCAACCAAATCAACAGGCACTGTTAATACCCTGGGCAAGAAAATAATTTTGCAACATACAAAACTACCTTTGTTATATTAACTACAGTAGGATTTCTGCTATATGTGGCTGGGTAAAATTTGGGATGAGAGTTATTTATTATAAGCATCTCAACCTAACAAATATGTCATGTTTTTTTAAATCACTTAAAATAATCCCATTTTAGAAAATTGGTTTAAATATTATAAAGAACAACTACATTTGTCATACTTTGGATTTAGAGACTAGGTTCAAGATGTCCTTTTTTTTTTCCCTTTCTTTTTTGTGATGGAGTTTCACTCTTGTTGTCCAGGCTAGAGTGCAATGGTGTGATCTTGGCCCATTGCAACCTCTGCCTCCCAGGTTCAAGCGATTCTCCTGCCTCGGCCTCCTGAGTAGCTGGGATTACAGGCATGCACCACCACACCTGGCTAATTTTGTATTTTTAGTAGAGATGGGGTTTCTCCATGTTGGTCAGGCTGGTCTCGAACTCCCGACCTCAGGTGATCTGCCCACCTCGGCCTCCCAAAGTGTTGGGATTACAGGTGTGAGCCACCGCATCCGGCCCAAGATGTCCTTTTTAAATAAAAAATAATTTGATCAGTAGCCATATACCTTTCCTTCATTACTCATTGTTGAATATTTTATGAATATTTTAGTTGTGGGATCCAACGAAGAATAAAAAGTTGCAAGAACTTTTCTTGCAAGAGGTACGGATGGGAGAACTTTGGTTATCTAGAGGTAAGAATGTAAATGTTCTTTTGTGAGTTACGACAGCTTATACTTGAGAAATATTTATTCATTAGTATTTGTATGTCAAATAACTAGCTGGATGTGTCAGCCAACTCCCCTCATTAAAGAAAAACTATCCCAGCATGTTCACTTCATCATACTGTACTCTTGAATTATGTTAGCATTTAGTGCTCAAGTCGTAGACTTGGAAGTGGGCAAACGGAGTAGCAAAGCCAAATACAAAAATACCTCATTTATTGTTATATAAAATTCTAAGTCAGTGAGTTTTCCAAGTGACTAAATGTTAAGAATAAAAACTTTTTGCCAGGTGTGGTGGCTCATACCTGTAATCCCAACGCTTTGGGAGGCCAAGGCAAGAGGATTGCTTGAGGCCAACAGTTTGAGAACAGCCTGGGCAACAAAGCAAGACCCTGTCTCTACAAAAAACTTTAAAAATTAGTTGGGTACCATGGCATGTGCCTGTAGTCCCAGCTACTCAGAAGGCTGAGGTGAGAGGATCACTTGAGCCCAGGAGTTTGAGGTTGCAGTGAGCCATCATCTTGCCACTATACTCCAGCCTGGGAGACAGAGACTCTGTCTCAAGAAAACAAAACAACTTTAAAAAATTCTAACTGCTTTATAAAAATGTTCCTGCTTTCTTAGAATATTCTTAATACTTATTTACTTTGTTGATAAATTAATTCCCTATGAATGTCCATTCTTTTACTGTGTTTAGTGGAGTGATGCCTGTCGGGGCTACCTTACACTTAATGGTCATATTTTGAGTTATAATTTATTCCTACCGGCTGGGCACGGTGGCTCACGCCTGTAATCCCAGCACTTTGGGAGGCCGAGGTGGGCAGATCATGAGGTCAGGAGATTGAGACCATCCTGGCTAACACGGTGAAACCCTGTCTCTACTAAAAATACAAAAAATTAGCCGGGCATGGTGGTGGGCGCCTGTAGTCCCAGCTACTCAGGAGGCTGAGGCAGGAGAATGGTGTGAACCCGGGAGGCGGAGCTTGCAGTGAGCCGAGATCGCACCACTGCACTCCAGCCTGGGCGACAGAGCGAGACTCCGGCTCAAAAAATAAATAAATAAATAAATAAATAATTTATTCCTACGTAATTCCAGATGGATTTGAGAAAACTTCATAATATTGTCAGGCAAAATGATGGTAGATAATATTATTATTGTATAAATATTATAATCATAATGTCCTTATTCTGGTGTTAAACCCTAGAAAGGAAAATTTGTCTTGAGGTTTCTTAATTTAAGAAGTAACTGATATTGCTGGATAAATCAGCATTACACCCATCAGTACAATGTATATATATTTTTTAAGTGTTACAAACTCCCTTGCATATCACAGTGACTGTACCTGTTTTTGCCTTTCTGTTGTTGTTGTTTTTTTTTTAAAGGTTTTTTTTTCAATCTGTAAGGAGCATCCTCCAGGATTTATAAAAACAAAGAGGAAGTCAAAATCCTAGACAACTCACAGCAATGACGGAGATTTTTATTCACTGGCTTAAAACCATTATAAAGGTTTTGAGAAATGAAAAAGTTGCAGGCATTCAAAATCATTGCACATTAATCACTGTAATTTGTATTTTAATATTTCATTTAGTATTGATCTTTGCTTTCAGATGGAGTAATTTTTGAATGGACTAAAAATGCCTGCTAAATATTAACGATTTTTGCTTTTAGATGGAGTAATTTTTGAAATGGACTAAAAATACCTGCTAAATATTGATGACAAAATGTACAGTTAGAACTGACTTAAATGATTATAAACAGAAGTGACTTTACATAAACCAGTGAAGCCTATGTCTAAAGACCTTTATTTGCATAGGCCTCTAAGGCCCCCTAGCAATTTTTTTTTTTTTTTTTTTTTTTTGAGATGGAGTTTCACTCTTGTTGCCCAGGCTGGAGTGCAATGGCGCCATCTCAGCCCATTGCAACCTCTGCCTTCCAGGTTCAAGCGATTCTCCTGCCTCAGCCTCCCAAGTAGCTGGGATTACAGGCGTGCACCACCACGCCCAGCTAATTTTGTATTCTTAGTAGACACAGGGTTTCACCATGTTGGTCAGGCTGGTCTCAAACTCCTGGCCTCAAGTGATCCACCCGCCTTGGCCTCCCAAAGTGCTGGGATTACAGGCATGAGCCACCGCGCCCAGCCACCCCTAGTAATTTTGTACTCATAATTTTATATTCTTTTTTGTAAACAAGGGCCCTCAAATTGTGGGAAAGAAAGTTCTGAATTATAAGTCAGAAGAAAAAAGATGATAACGTATTTTATCATCACATTTTATTCCTATTCACTGTATGCTTAAGAGCTATGATGTAATAGTTTAATTAGATTTAGAGGTGATCTGAACATACGTTGCAAACTTGGGTTTTTAAATTTTAAACTGTGAAATTATTTAATAGCTTTTTTATTTTTGGGGGACAGTGTCTCACTCTGTCACCCATGCTGGAGTGCAGTGGCATGATCTTGGCTCAGCCTTCCGGGTTCAAGCAATTCTCGTGTCTCAGCCTCCCAAGTAGCTGGGATTATACAGGTGTGTGCCACCATGCCTGGCTAATTTTTCCATTTTTAGCAGAGACTGGGTTTTGCCATGTTGGCCAGGCTGGTCTCGAACTGACCTCAAGTGATTCGCCCTCCTCAGCCTCCCAAAGTGTTGGGATTACAGGCGTGAGCCACCACACCCACCCCCCTAATAGTTCTTTACAGAAGTTTTATACTTCCATATTTTACTTATATTGCAGTTCTCGGTCTTGGCTGCTTATTCTTTAATTCTTCATCAAACCCCAAACCAATTAAATCAGAATCTATGGGGCTGGAACCCAGGTGTCAATATATTTTTTTTTAAATCTCCCTGGGTTACTAAAACATTGAGAACCAACCAGTACAGTATTCTATCCAATGTGGCAATTTTTCACCCAGTTTTCTGCAGTCTTCGTAACTTTCTCCACTCCCCTTTGCTATCACCCACAATTTTTGTCATTTTCTGTCAGGTAAAATACAGTTCTGTAGCCATCTCAACGGTGGCTATATCTATATGAGACCATAGGGCCAATAATTTTGATTGAAATTTCTGAGTAGCTGGTATGATTGAATTTATTGGTTGGTTGAATTATTTGACCAAATTGATTGTTTTGTATTGTTAGCACCACCAATCTTGAGAACAGGCACTATTATATCTTATGCTGAAAATGTAAAATTAATGTATTTAAATCAGGACATATCCCTATTGTTCAAGCTTAATACAAATCTTTGGAAAGCATTTTTTTCTGTCACGCACTATTCTCTTCCTATGACCATGTATTTCAACTGATAAATGGAAAACTAGTTTCAGCTAATAAAAATCTATTATTATACTTACCTGTAGGGCCATATTTTATTTTCTACCTAGTTATATGAAGTATGTCAATATTTCAACTCCTGTGATTACCGAATACCTGAAAAGAGGCAGTACTCTAGTCTCAAGGGTCAGAAAATTAGATTATATTCCTAAGGCTAGCATTAATCAGCATTGAAACTATACATCATTTCACTGATCTTTGCCTGTTTCCTTAAAGTAAAACAAGGGAGTGAGATTAAAGTCATTCCATGTTCTAACTTAAACAGAAATGCTATGATTAATTTTCACTCTTCACATATTTTCATTTGTTGTTACTTCAAAGCCAATCATCCTAAAACTCACTTTAAAACTGTGCTTAGAAATCAGAGTTCATAAATCTCTTATTTTTTTCCCCGGGGTATGTAATTCATGTTACACTACATCTTGTTTCAACTCTTTGATAGTGAAATCTATTTTTTTTAAGTTCCATTTAGCTGGAACATCAGATGTTTCATCTATAATATTTTATCAATCACACATGTAAAGATAACCTATCAGATATTAATAAAAGCAGACAACTGCTTACAAAAAACCTCAGTATCCTCTTCCCTCCATACCCAAATTATAGAACACGAGCATTTCCAATGCAAGAGTGTACTTCTAAACAGTAAGAGTACACTTTGCTGTAATTTGGCTCAAAATTAATATTGCCGCTTCACCACTGTGAAGCTCAACATCTTCCTCATATTTGTACTCTACTCTTCACAAGACTTGTCTAAGTAGTCTTTAGTTTGATATGCTTTTAATTTTTAATGCTTGTTGCTTTCTTGGATTTGTAGAATGTCTGTTTTAAAGAACTTCAAAATTTTGCTCAGAACTTGTCATTCTGTTTCAGGAGAGCACAGAATGGGGATTCAACACCTCGGCAATGCCCTTTTAGTGTGCGAGCAACCACGGGAACTTCTGAAAGTTTTCAAACACACTCTCCCTCCCAAGGTATTTGAGATGCTGTTGCACAAAATTCCCCTTATTTGCCAGGTGAGCACATATTTAATTATCTTTGTGAAATGTACACAGTAAATAGCTATGTTATGCTTGACTACACAGAAATATCAAAGTATGTGTGTGAATTGCCCAAAATCTTAAATAAGTGAAATCTCTGAATTTTTGGCTGCTTTAACACGAAGCAAGCCTATTCTTCATTTTCCTTTGATTATAATAAATTGTATATTTTCTTGAGTATTATCCGTATTTCAACAGTTCAATTTTAAAGCAGAACATTGCTTCTACTTCCATTAACATACAAAACATAGAAATCACTTTGGTAAATTTAAACATACAGGCTAATTAGCATTCTCTTAAATATAGGTTTAAAATGGTATCAAATGAAATCCATTCATAAGCCAGTTGATTAGTAAGTTTTAGTCCACTTCCATTTTACTAAACTGCTTGGTGTATGTATGCATCAACTAGAATTTCCTGCAAATGCTTGGATTCATTTCAGGATTCATTAGGCATAAGACATTAACTTTGGTTCACTTTTTATCATTGGCAAGCCTTGGAATCTATCATATTTGACTGTCAGCTTTTGAACAAAACACAAACATGAACTCCATTACAGTATAACAGTCAACTCTTAAACATTCCCAAACTAGGGCAGATGGGATTGTTTCCTGAAGATATATGAAAATGTAGGTAAGATATGTGGCCAGGCGCGGTGGCTCACACCTGTAATCCTAGCACTTTGAGAGGCTGAGGCAGGCGGATCACCTGAGGTCAGAAGTTCGAGACCAGCCTGGCCAATGTGGTGAAACCCCATTTCTACTAAAAATACAAAAGTTAGCCGGGCATGGTGGCACACACCTGTAATCCCAGCTACTTGGGAGGCTGAGGCAACAGAATTGCTTGAACCGGGGAGGTGGAGGTTGCAGTGAGCTGAGATTGTACCGTTGCACTCCATCCTGGGTGACGAAAGCAAAACTCCGTCTCAAAAAAAAAAAAAGAAAAGTATATGTAATGCCCACCCTGACACAAGGGAGGCAAGAAAAGGATCATGCATTGAAATGATTAGCAAGTAACTATTTTATGTATTCACCAGCAATTTGAGGCAGACATGAATGAACAGGACTGCTTGGAGGATGATCCTGATTGAAAAACATTTCAACGTATCCACAGTCCAGTGAGAATACTATGGTACCATACAGTATAAACAACTGCTCAATGATATTTCCATTTATTTTACTTTGAGTAATAAAAATTTTTCTATCTCATACATGATTGAACACATAAGTTGCTTTAAAATTAAGTCACAATTGAAGAAACAATGGTTTATTTTTCTAATCAAGTGACCAAGCTGCTGAATCATAAGGCCTCAACAAATGTTGCATCTTATTATTTCATTGAACAATAAGACCTTCTATTGTGATTATTCCTGGTAAATAGCAATTTTGTTTCTCCAGCGGTTTCCATTTGCCAAACAGTCATGACAGATGGTTGAACATGGTGGCTACTGCTTTCAGGGGATTCTATCAGATGAGTCCTCATTTCCAATAAAGCAGCTGTTGGCAATCTTTCATCAAAAGTTCATCCATCAGGACTTCTCTATCGTGGTTGGCCAAGGAGTCCTGCTTTGGCTGCCAGGGCTTCATTCTGCTGAATATGATATTCCTGAAATCTCATGGATATTCTTTGTGTCATTTTTAAATATTTCTGTAAGCAATGTTCTGAACAGGTGGTCTAGGAATGAAAAGGGAAGATCCAAGAGGCAACACAAAAATATGAATTTTTTAAAATGCATGTATTCTAAAAGAATCAGTGGGGTAGTTTGCTTTTCTTTGAATATATCTGAGAATTAAATAGTACTAATTGGCAGCAACTGACCATAGCTTTTAATTGATACTTTCATTCACTGACAAGCATTAATATATATTGAATGCCTGCCAGTTTGTAGTCACTAAGAGCAATGATAAGTCTCTGTTTTCAAAAAGCTTCTGGACTAGATTTTCTGCAAGTGTATTAAGTGAAAGCCCACGTTCCTGTCTTCTTGTTTCGATTATTAAAATGTAGACCCAGTAGTAAGTTTGTTCCTTTTTAATGAGAAACAACATTCTTAATTCTCAACCTTTTACTTTTTATTTTAATTTTATTTATTTATTTATTTATTTATTTATTTATTTATTTTTCAGAGGGAGTCTCGCTGTGTCACCCAGGCTTGAGTGCAGTGGCGTGATCTTGGCTCACTGCAAGCTCCGCCTCCTGAGTTCACGCCATTCTCCTGCCTCAGCATCCCGATTAGCTGGGACTACAGGTGCCTGCCACCATGCCTGGCTAATTTTTTGTATTTTTAGTAGAGACGGGGTTTCACTGTGTTAGCCAGGATGGTCTTGATCTCCTGACCTCGTGATCCGCCTGCCTCAGCCTCCCAATGTGCTGAAGTTCCAGGCGTGAGCCACCACGCCCAGCCTATTTATTTATTTTTTTGAGACAGGTTCTCTCTCTGTTGCCCAGGGTGGAGTGCAGTGCCTCACTGTGGCCTCAACCTCCTGGGCTTAAGTGATCCTCCTACCTCAGCCCCTGGAGTAGCTGAGACTACAGGCACACACCACCAGGCCTGGCTAATTTTTCATTTTATTTTTTAGTAGAGATGAGGGCTGGTGCTTTTTGTTGTTGTTGTTGTTGACAGGGTCTTGCTCTGTCGCCCAGGATAGAGTGCAGTGGTGCAATCACAGCTCACTGCAACCTCTGCCTCCCGGGCTCAGGTGACCCTCTCACCTCAGCTCCCGAGTAGCTGGGACCACAGGCATGTACCAACATGTCCAGCTAATTTTTTTTTGTATTTTTTGTAAAGACAGGGTTTCACCATGTTGCTGAGGCTGGTTTCGAACTCCTGGGCTCAAGTGATCCACCTGCCTTGACCTCCCAATGTGCTGGGAGTTCAAAGTTACAGTGAGCTATGATTATGCCATTGCACTCCAGCCTGGGTAACAGAGCGAGACCCTGTCTTAAAAAAATAGTTAAGACTTCTAATAGGATGAGGTTTTCAATATGAGCCACCAAAGTCAAGATTTGTTTTTTCCAAAGCCAACCAGAATTCCCAGGGCCATACAGAAAGGCTGTGCCAAGTTTCTCTAGGTAGGCCATCTTGGCTGAAAGCTAATTAGTAAGAATCTTTGTTGTGAAACAGTAACTCAGGAGCTGCAGGCATCTTCTCTAAAATGGTCTGACTTGGTACAATGTAACTGTCATATTAAATTTGGCACTGTTAAACTCAATGCCGTGGTTCAGTGGCTGCTTCAGTTCTTCCAAGCAATGGAACATAAAAGGTAGTCTAAATTCCTGTAATAAGTAGGAACAAGTGAAATGCTTAAGGGGATCCTACTTAGAGTGTTTATGCAGGCTTGGAGAATTTTAGTGAGTAACACTTTTCATACCTCTTCAGGTTTTACTTCTCTTGTTGTGAAGTCTTTAACACAGTCCAAAAAGCAGGTCTCTGTAAGTTTATTGTAGGTCCCCAGAAATTCCTTAAACTACAAACAAACCAGAATGTTCTTTAGTATTTGGTTTTTAAAACAAAGATGCTTTGAAACTTAAATTACTGGTATTTTATATTTAGACAAAATATACTATAACACTTGAAATCATAGTTATTATGCTAACTTAAATGGGTACGGTATGATCTACAGAATAGTTTTATTTTCTAGTTGAATATTTAATTTTTCCTTGATTATCAGTCAGATTAAAAATACATATGCTTGGCCGGGTACGGTAGCTCATGCCTGTAATCCCAGCACTTTGGGAGGCCGAGGTGGGCGGATTACCTGAGGTCAGGAGTTCGCCTGGCCAACATGGTGAAACCCTGTCTCTAATAAAAATACAAAAATTAGCCAGGCATGGTGGCGCATGCCTGTAATCCCAGCTACTCAGGAGGCTGAGGCAGGAGAATTGCTTGGGCCCGGGAGATGGAGGTTGCAGTGAACCAAGATCGTGCCACTGCACTCCAGCCTGGCTGACAAAGAGAGACTGTGTCCAAAAAAAAAAAAAAAAAAAAAAAGAACAAGAAAAATACATACACTTTATAACATTTAATATCCATTTTGGAAATGAAATAGAAACAATTGTTTTGTGAAACCACTGACATGGTTTTTTTTTTTGAGATGGAGTCTTGCTCTGTCACCCAGGCTGGAGTGCAATGCCACGATCTCGGCTCACTGCAGCCTCTGCTTCCTGGGTCAAGCAATTCCTGTGCCTCAGCCTCCCACGTAGCTGGGACTAGAGGCGTACGCTAGCACGCCCAGCTAATTTTTGTATTTTTAGGAGACGGAGTTTCACCATGTTGGCCAGGCTGGTCTTGAACTCCTGACTTCATGTGATCCACCCACCTGGGCCTCCCAACGTGCTGGGATTACAGATGTGAGCCACTGCACCCAGCCTGACATGGTGGCATTAGTAGCACCTTACATTTTTTTGCAAAATCTTTTCCCCTTAATTAGAATACCTTACCTGTTTTATCTGATCAGATTCTGGTATTTGTGCAGCCATATTCTTCTGGTACCTTTATTAGTCACCTAATTTAAAAATTCAAAACAAGTTTGTCAATCTATAAACAAATGTTTTTAGTCTAACTGAAGAGTTAGGGAATCACTGCTCATATTTTATAAATCTGTGTATGTAATTGTATGCCACCACCCCCAATTTCTCAGATCATTAATGACCATAGAACCTTACAGTTGAGAATTAGATTTTCTTTTTTTTTTTGAGACGGAGTCTCACTCTGTCACCAGGCTGGAGCGCAGTGGCGCCATCTTGGCTCACCGCAACCTCTGCCTCCGGGTTCAAGTGATTCTCCTGCCTCAGCCTCCTGAGTAGCTGGGACTACAGGCACACACCACCATGCCCAGCTAATTTTTGTATTTTTAGTAGAGATGGGGTTTCACCATGTTGGCCAGGATGGTCTCGATCTCTTAACCTCATGATCCGCCCGCCTCGGCTTCCCAAAGTGCTGGGATTACAGGCGTTAGCCACCGTGCCCGGCCAGAGAATTAGATTTTCTAATGCTAGTTTGGGACTCAAAGGCCCTGTCTATCAAAATCTCCAGTTTTAAGATAGTTTGCTCTGCTACCTTGCTAAGCTGCTTGTTTAAAGCCCCATTCCTAGGAGGGTTATAAAGGAAACCAAGATGGTGAGGTTTGGGCTTAAAAAAATAATTTAAAAAAGCTGGGTGTGGTGGCTCATGCCTGTAATCCCAGCACTTTGGGAGGCTGAGACATGTGGATCGCTTGAGGTCAGGAGTTCAAAACCAGCCTGGCCAACATAGTGAAACCCTATCTCTACAAAAAATACAAAAATTGGCCAGACGTGGTGTCATGTGCCTGTGGTCCCAGCTACTTGGGAAGCTGAGGCAGGAGAATCGCTTGAACTCAGGACGTTGAGGTTACAGTGAGCCAAGATCACACCACTGCACTCGAGCCTGGGCGACAAAGTGAGACTCCATCTCAAATAATAATAATAATAATAATAATAATAAAAAGAAAAATAAAGGAAATCAAGAGATTTTTGCTGTTTTCCTAAAATTACTTAACTATTCCACTAGTCACCAATTTGCTTATTTTAAATTTTTTACTATTATACTCAGTCGAATACATCAAAAATATCAAAGATTTTAACATTTCAACATACAATCACATAAAAAGTATTAATAAGACATTTTACGTTCCTTTTCTGGTAGTAAGCCTTTGATTTTGGTGAGCATTTTACACTTATACCACATCTCAATTTGAATGCTAAATTTTCATCAGAAATACTTGGCCTATATTTAGATTTAATAAAATCTATTGTTGAAAAAGTAGATTCATATATCTGAGCCACTCCAAATACACTTAAAATTAGTTGCTAATTTAACTCTGACCCTTACTACTAATGATCCTTTTACAATATAAATACAAAGGTTCTATTAATAGTTAACAAACACCAGTTAACAAACACCATTTGCTTAGAAATTGACAACCCTCATGAAGGATATTCAGAGTTTTAAAAGAAAGTTATAGGAATTATACATTCTACTACACATTCTGTAGTTCAAAAAGGGCAATCACAGAGACTAATCAGAGACTTCTAATTATAATCTAACGTGGCGGCAACAGGGAAGGGAAGACAAGTAAATAAAAAAGCCTTTCTGAATTCCTGAGATTTTCACATATCCTAAATGTAGGACTTAGGTTCAGTTAATCTAGATATAAGAATGTGTATAACATTATTTATTTACTATATCCTGGCTAGTTCTAAAAAGGTTGAGCATTTCATATAAAAGATTTGTATTTGTATAGGCCGGGCGTGGTGGCTCACGCCTGTAATCCCAGCACTTTGGGAGGCTGAGGCGGGCAGATTACGAGGTCAGGAGATCGAGACCATCCTGGCTAACACAGTGAAACCCCGTCTCTACTAAAAATACAAAAAATTAGCTGGGCGTGGTGGTGGGCGCCTGGAGTCCTAGCTACTTGGGAGGCTGAGGCAGAAGAATGGCGTGAACCCGGGAGGTGGAGCTTGCAGTGAGCCGAGATTGCACCACTGCACTCCGGCCTGGGTGACAGAGTGAGACTCTGTCTCGGAAAAAAAAAAAAAAAAAAAGATTTGTATAAAATAAAGCTGTTTAAAACAGAAATTAAACAGCATGTAAAAGGAAAACATGAATCATGTACACTGTAGACTAACATAAATGCTATACATTTTATTTAGTTAAGAGTTTTCTGATAACCAAAACAAAAATGATAAACTGGATGTGCAAATTTTTATTAGCTTATCAGTTATTAAAGTATCTCTGGAAAACATAAATTCTTTATGAAGCTTTGTTGAAACTAATTTTTATGAAGTTCGTTGAAACTAGTAGTAAATTCAAGTTTAGGACAAAGTGTATGCCACCATCACAAAAAAAAATTAACATTCTGCTTTTGATTAACACATACAATCAACAGTAATTCCATTCCACCAGTCTCAACCATACCTATACTTTCCTCCTTTTTGCATTTATTCTTCCCTCCTCCTTTTTTCTTATCCTATAAAATCACAATAACTAGGCTGGGCACGGTGGCTCACACTTGTAATCCCAGCACTTTGGGAGGCTGAGGCAGGTGGATCACCTGAGGTCAAGAGTTGGAGACAAGCCTGGACAGCATAGTGAAACCGCATCTCTACTAAAAATACAAAAATTAGCCGGGCATGGTGGCTTATGCCTGTAATCCCAGCTACTCAGGAGGCTGAGGCAGGAGAACTGCTTGAACCCTTGGGTGGAGGTTGCAGTGAGCCGAGATTGCAGCACTGTACTCCAGCCTGCACCGCATAGTGAGACTCCATCTCAAAAAAAAAAAAAAAAAAAAAAAGAAAGAAAGAAATTCACAATAACTACTGACATTTAAAAAAATGTCATTTCCTTCGTATGCACAGAAAAGCCTCCCCACTCCCCAGCGAGTGTCAGTGGAAACCACACAGGGAGCCTGGCTTCCACCCCAATTGGCAGTAATGAGGTACCCATCTCCATCTACTCTGGGGTGGTATCTAAGGAGGCCTACTTGACATTCAGGACTTGCATTACTGCCTCATGACAATTAGGCCATGTACCCTCCTGTAATGTCAGTGGAGGCCACATGGGGAGAGTAACAAAGCACTGTAGTCCTTCCCAGCCAGGGAGTTATCAGTGGAAGCCTGGTGAGGAGCCAGAATGCCTACTCCACCTAGCAGTAACAAGAAACTCCCTGCCCCTCCCTTCAAGTGTCAGAGTGAGGAACATGAATTTCTACTTCCACCTGGCAGTAATGAAGTGGTACCTCCCACCACTTCCCCTCATGGAGCATTGTCAAAAGGAGCCAGATAAAATGATTAAATAAAATCTAGAGCCTCATAACATGATATGCAACATGTCCAGGCTACAATATATTAAAAAATCACTCATCACACCAAGAACTAGGAAGATCTCAAACTGAATTAAAAAAAGACAACAGATGCTCAACATTGATTAATATGTGTTAGGATTATCTGACAAAGATTTTTAAACAGCACCTTGTAAATACTTCAGTGAGCAATTATGAACACACTTGAAACAAATGAAAAAACGGAAGGTCTCAGCAAAGAAATAGAAGATATCAAGACCCAAATGGAAAGTTTAAGAAGTGAAAAATACAATAACCAAAATAAACTCAATGAATACAATCAATAGGAGAATGGAGGGGACAGAGGAATCAGTGAATTGGAAGCCAGAAAATAGAATTCTTCAACCTGAATTACAGAGAAAAACAGAATGAAAAACATTAACAGAGTACAAAGGACTTGTAGAAGTATAAAAAAATGAATATTTTGTCTCATTAGAGTCCAAGAAGGAGAGGAAGAAAAGGGTAGGGTAGTAAAAGTACTGGAAGAAATAATGGCTGAAAACTCCCCAAGTTTGGCAAAAGACATAAACCTACAGATTCAAAAAGCTGAACAAACCCCAAACAGCATAAACCCGATGAAACCTACATCAACACATAATAGTCAAACATCTGAAAACTAAAGACAAGGCCGAGCGCAGTGCCTCACGTCTATAATCCTAGCACTTTGGGAGGCCAAAGCGGGTGGGTCGATTGAGGTCAGGAGTTCATGACCAGCCTGGTCAACATGGTGAAACCCCGTCCCTACCGAAAAAAAAAAAAAATACAAAAAGCAACTGGCCGTGGTGGCACACACCTGTAATCCCAGCTACTCAGGTGGCTGAGGCACGAGAATTGCTTGAACCCAGGAGGCAGAGGTTGCAGTGAGCCAAGATCATGTCAGTGCATTCCAGCCTGGGCGACAGAGTGAGACTCTGTAGCAAATAAATAAATAAATAACAATAAATAAAATAAAAAATAAAGACAAAAAGCCATTGAAAGCAGCAAGTGAAAAACTATATCTTGCCTGTAGGGGTAAAACCATTAGGATGAAAGCAGATTTTTCTTTAGAAACTATGGAGGCCACAAGGAAGTGGCACAAAATGTTTCCAGTGCTAAAAGAAAACAACTGTCAATGCAGAAACCTGTATCTAGTGAAAACAACCTTGAGGAATAAAGGAGACATCAAGACATTCTCAAATGTAGGAAAACTAAGAAAATGTGTTACCAGCATAGCTACCTAAAATAATCGCTCAAGTTTCTAAACAAAGAAAATGATAAAAGTAGTAGTCCTGGAACATCAAGGAGGAAAACACAGTAATAAGTACAATACACTTCTCTTGAGTTTCCTAAATTATGTTTGTCGGTTGAAGCAAAAATTATAAAACCATCTATTGTGGTTCTAAATGTATGTAGACAATTAAGGTTTCTATACTTCACTTGAACTGGTAATATGCTGACATCATTACATGGTGATAAACTAAATCAGTGCCATGAGGAAAAGTTTTAGTACTAAATGCATACATTAGAAAAGGAAAAAGGCCAGGTGTCGTGGCTCATGCCTGTAATCTCAGCACTTTGGGAGGCTGAGGTGGGAGAATTCCTTGGGCTCTGGAGTTCAAGACCAGCCTGGGTGATATGGTTTGGCTATGTCCCCACCCAAATCTCATCTTGAATTCCCAAGTGTTGTGGGAGGGACCTGGTGGGAGGTAATTGAATCATGGGGGCAAGTCTTTCCCATGCTATTCTCATGATAGCGAATAAGTCTCCCAAGATCTGACGGTTTTATCAAGAGGAGATCCCCTACACAAGTTCTCTCTCTTTGCCTTCTGCCATCCATGTAAGATGTGACTTGCTCCTCCTTGCCTTCAGCCATGATTGTGAGGCCTCCCCAGCCATGTGGAACTGTAAGTCCATTAAACCTCTTTCTTTTGTAAATTGCCCAGTCTAGGGTATGTCTTTACCAGCAGTGTGAAAATGGACTAATACACTGGGCAACATAGTGATACCTTCTCTCTCCAAAAAAAGAAAAGAAAGAGAGACAGAAAAGAAAAGAGAAAAGAAAGAAAAGTAGCTGGGCATGGTGGCATGTCCTATACCCCCAGCTACTTGGAGGTTGAGGCAGGATTGCCTGAGCCAAGGAGTTTAAGGCTGCAGTGAGCTATGATCATGCCATTGCATTCCAGCTCAGGTTAAACAGCAAGACCCTGTTAAAAAAAAAAGGAAGTGGAGGTAAGGAAGGAAGAAAGGGGAGGGAGAGAGGGAAAGGAGCGTGGGAGGGAGGGAAAGGAGCGTGGGAGGGAGGGAGGGACTTAGGGAAGGAGGGAAGGGAGGGAGGAAGGAAGGAAGGAAGGAAGGAAGGTAGGTCTTAAATCAGTAATCCAAGCTCCTCCTACCTCAAGCACCTAAAAAAGAAGAGCAAAATGAACCCAATGAAGGAAATAAAGAGCAGAAATCAATTTAAATGAAAAGAGAAAAAAAGAAAGAGCTAGTTCTTTGAAAAGAGTAATAAAACTGACAAACCTACTAGCAAGTGAGAAGACACAAATTATACATCAGGAATGAAACAGGGTGTACATTACTACAGGTTTTGCAGACATCAAAAGGATACAGGAATATTACAAACAACTCTACATACATAAACCTGACAACTTCTTTATGAAGTTAGTATTATCCTGATATTAAAACCAGGCAAAGACAGTACAAAAAAGAAAACCATAAAAATATCCCTCATGAAAGATATAAAAAAGTCTATTACTATTAATATTAGCAAATATAATTCAGCAATATATAAAAAGAATTATACAACTTGACCAAGTAGGGTTTATTCCAGGGATGCAAGACTGGTTTAATATTTGAAAATTAGTCCGTTTAAGTCCACATATTAATAGACTGAAGAAGAAAAACCAAATGATCATAAACATTGATGCAGAAAAAGTATCTGAAAAAATGCAATACCCATTCATAGCAAAATATCTCAGAAAAAAAGGAAGATCAATTTGATAAACAGCATGTACAAAAAAATCTACAGCCTACACTATACTTAATGGCGAAAGATAATACTTTCCCATAAGATTGTGAGCAAGGACAGATGTCCACTCTCACCACTGTTATCTAACATACTGCTGAAAGTTCTAACCAGTGCAGTGAAGCAAGAAAAGGAAACAGACATAAAGACTGTAAAAGAAAAAACAAAACTGTTCCTGTTTGCATGTAATATAATTATGAACATGCAAAATCGAAAGAATCTACAAATAAACTCCTAGAATTAATTAAGTTCAGCAGTGTCCAGTATACACAATAAGCATATTTAAAAAATCAATTGTATTTCTATATACCATCAATGAACACATGTATACTGAAAGTAAAAATACAATATCATTTACAATTACTCAAAGAAAAAAAAAGATTTAGGGGCAAATCTAACAAAACATGTACGGACTTGTATGTGGAAAACTACCAAATGCTGACAAAAGAAGGCAAAGACCTAAACACACAGAGAGACATACTGTGTGTTCAGAGATCAGAAGACTCAATATAGTAAGAATGCCAATTTTCTTAAGGCTGATATACAGGCTTATTGCAATTTCTATCAAGGTCCTAACAAGATTTCTTATAAATATACACAAATTTATATGGAAATTTATATAAAATTTATATAAAAAGCAAAGGGACCAGAATGGCTAAAACAAATTTGAAAAATGAAGAATAAAGTGAGAGGAATTGGTCTACCTGATTTCAAGACATAAAAAGCCTACAATAATCAATGCTGTGTGCCACTGGTGGAGGGACAGACAAATAGTCAGTGGAACATAACAAAGAATCTAATAACAGATTAACACCGAAAAACCCAACTGGCCAGGTGAGGTGGCTCACACCTGTAATCCCAGCACTTTGGGAGGCCAAGAAGGGAGAATTGCTTGAGCCCAGGAGTTCAAGAACAACCTGGGCAACACAGCGAGACCTTGTCTGTACAAATAATTAAGAAAATTAGCTGGGCATGGTGTCACATGCCTGTAGTCCCAGTTACCTGGGAGTCTGAGGCAGGAGAATCATTTGAGCCTGGGAGGTAGAGGCTGCAGTAAGCCATGGTTGCGCCACTGCGCTCCAGTCTGGAAAATAGAGTGAGACCCCGTCTCAAACACACACACACACACACACACACACACACACACACACACACACGTACACTCCTGCCCAACTGATTTTTGGGAAAAAAAGACGTGAGAACTAAGTTTCTCACCTAATACAAAAATTAACTCAAAATGGATTGGGGGGCCAGGCATGGTGGCTTATGCCTGGAATTCTAGCACTTTGGGAGGCCAAGGTTGGCAGATGGCTTGAGGCCAGGAATTTGAGACCAGCCTGGGTAACATGACAAACCCCGTCTTTACCAAAAATACACACACACACAAAATTTTAGCTGGGCATGGTGGCACATACCTGTAGTCCCAGCTACTCGAGAGGCTGAGGTAGGAGGATGGATTGAGCCCAGGAGGCGGAGGCTGCAGTGAGCCAAGATTGTGCCACTGCACTCCAGCCTGGGTGACAGACCCTCTCTCTAAAAAAAGGATCAGGAATTTAATGTAAAATATAAAACTACTAAAACTTTTATTTATTTTTAATAAACACAGGGTCTCACCATGTTGCCCAGGCTGTCTCAACTCCTGGGCTTAAGCAGCCCTCCCATCTCCACCTCCCACAGGGCTGGGATTACAGGCGTAAGCCACCATGATTGGCCAACTACTAAAACTTTTAGAAAAATATTAGAAAATCTGGCTTTAGGGCTAGGCAAAGAGTTCTTATATTTGACATCAAAAACACTATAAGAGGAAAAATTAATAAATTAGACTACATGAAAATTAAAAATGAAATTAAAAAATTAAAAACTTTTGCTTTATGAAAGAACATTGAGAGGATGAAAAGCTACAGACCAGGAGGAAATATTTGCAAACTACATAACTGACAAAGAACTAATAAGCAGAAGATATAAAGAACTCTCAAACCCCAGCAGTAAAAAGACAAACAATCCAATTAGAAAACAAGCAAGAGCCATAAGAAGGTATTTCAGCAAAAAGGAAATACATATGGCTAATAAGTACCTGAAAAGATGTTCAACATCATTAGCCATTAGGGAAATGCAAATTAAAACCAAAACAAGCTGCTGGGCGCGGTGGCTGACGCCTGTAATCCCAGCACTTTCGGAGGCTGAGGCGGGCAGATCACCTGAGGTCAGGAGTTCGAGACTAGCCTGGCCAACGTGGTGAAACCCCATCTCTACTAAAAATACAAAAGTTAGCCGGGCATGGTGGTGCATGCCTGTGGTCCCAGCTACTCGGGAGGCTGAGGCAAGAGAATTGCTTGAACCCAGGAGGTGGAGGTTGCAGTGAGCCGGGATCACGCCACTGCACTCCAACCTGGGTGACGAGAGCGAAAATCCATCTCAAAAAAAAAAAAAAACAAAAAAAACAAGCTATATACCTATCAGAATGGCTAACATAAAAACAAAACAAAACAAAAAACAAAAACAGTGGCAATACCAAATGCTAGTGAGGACATGGAAAAACTGAATCACTTACATATTCCTGTTGGGAATGTAAAGAGTTTGGCAGTTTCTAAAGAAGTTATACATTCATCTCCCATATAACCCTGCAATTGCATTCCTGGGCATCTGTCCTAGGGAAATGAAAACTTGTGTTCACAGGAAATCCTATATGTGAATGTTTGTAGAAACTCTATTCTTAATAATCAAAAACTGAAAACCCAAATGTTCTTCAGTGGGTGAATGGTTAAACAAATTGGTACATCTATAACCTGTAATACTATTCAGCAATAAAAAGGATGAGGTATTGATACTTGCAAAAGCCTGGAAAATTCTGCTGAGGAAAAAAGCCAATCCTAAAAAGTTAAATACTGTATAATTCCACTTATACAACATTCTTGAAATAACAGAATTGCAGAAATGAAGAACATATGGTTGCCAAGGGTTAAGGAATGGATGAGGGAAGGAGTAGGAAGAAAGTAGGTGTTGCTATAAGAAGGCAACACAAGACCTTTGTAATAGAAATATTCTGTATCTTGATTGTATCAATATTAGTATCCTGGATGTGAGTGACATTGTACTCCAGTTTTGTAAGATGTTACCATTGTGGAAAACTGGGTAAAGTACACAGGGGACCTTTGTATTAATTGTTGGAAGTGTATTTCAATCCACACTAACCTCAAAATAAAAAGTTTAATAATAAAGAAAAAAATGTTATTGTATAACTTTCTGGTACCTGCCAAAGAACAACATGCAGCGTGGTAGATACTATTAGCAAGCATTCCAAGCTAGAGTTCTTCTGGATTCCCACACAGAAAACAGTCTGAAAAGATCTAAGAACTGGTAAAACAACTTCTAAAGAAGTATTAAATGAAATCACTGTTTTGTGAGAACTTGAAAAAAAATACAAGGGTAATAAAATATGCATTAAGGAACTTTGTTTACCAATAGGCTCCTAGCTGAAAGTTCAAAAGGTCATCTACTAGACCTGAGCCTTTTGAATTGTTGAATTAGGACAGTACACTCACTGCACCTCAGGAGGACACCCAGCAAACTGGACTTTCTACAGTTCACATCAAAAAATAACACAGAGCTGATTTCCTTATTATAATGCCAAAATCTGTTGTTCTTTTTTTTTTTTTTAATTCCATCCTTGTATTTCTTTGGGTTAAAATTCTTATTTATTGACTTATCAACCAGAGGTCAGAGAGACAGAAAGTATGAAATCTTTTTTTTTTTTTTGAGACGGAGTTTTCGCTCTTGTTGCCCAGGCTGGAGTGCAATGGCACAATCTCAGCTCACTGCAATCTCTGCCTCCCAGGTTCAAGCGATTCTCCTGCCTAAGCCTCCCGAGCAGTTGGGATTACAGGCATGCACCACCACGCCCAGCTAATTTTCTATTTTTAGTAGAGACGGGGGTTTCTCCACGTTGGTGAGGCTGGTCTTAAACTCCCGACCTCAGGTGATCCTCCTGCCTCGGCCTCCCAAAGTGCTGGGATTACAGGCATGAGCCACTGTGCCCAGTCGGAAGTATGAAATCTTTAAATGTTCTCTAAGTTTCATACTGGTACCCTGTGCTGCCTCTACACACATCTTGTCCGTATTATATATCTCATGGTGATAAATGATGGTTGTTACTAAAAAATCTGAAAAGACATATATGAGGAATGCCCCAAGTGCTGTTGGTATGAATCTTCTTTATTCATTAATGTATTAATATACATTACTTAAACAGTGTATGTTTCCTCTTTTCAATGAAATAAAGTTTGTCATACTATAAAAGTAATATATTTATTGAGAATTTGAAAAACAAAAGATAAATAGTTCTACCATTCACAGACCACTATGTTAACACTATGATTTATTTTCTTTAGAATCACTCAATTGTGTATTTTATTTATTTATTTACTTATTTTTGAGATTTATTTATTTATTTATTTTTGAGACAGAGTCTCACTCTGAGACCCAGGCTGGAGTACAGTGGCGCAATTTCAGCTCACTACATCTTCCGCCTCCTGGGTTCAAGTGATTTTGTGCCTCAGCCTCCTGAGTAGCTGGGATTACAGGCATGCACTACCACACCTGGCTAATTTTTGTTTAGTATAGATGGGGTTTCACCATGTTGGCCAGGTTGGTCTTGAACTCCCGACCTCAGGTAATCCACCCACCTCAGCCTCCCAAAGTGCTGGGATTACAGGCGTGAGCTACTGCGCCCAGACCAATTTGGTATTTTTTTTTTCCAGACCTAACAGTTGAACTCAAGAGCTAACAATCAGAAGTTTTCTTAAGTCTGCTTAAATCTCTAAAGCTATCCTCGGTAGTCACCAGTATCTATCAAGATTATGGTATAGGCCAGGCACATTGGCTCACACCTGTAATCCCAGCACATTGGGAGGCCAAGGTGGGCGGATCATTTGAGGTCAGGAGTTTGAGACCAGCCTGGCCAACATGGTGAAACCCCGTCTCTACTGAAAATACAAAAATTAGCCGGGCATGGTGGCACATGCCTATAATCGCAGCTACTTGGGAGGCTGAGGCAGAACTGCTTGAACCTGGGAGGCAGAGGCTGCAGTGAGCTGAGATTGCGCCACTGCATTCCAGCCTGGGTGACAGAGCGAGACTTTGTCTCAAAAAAAAAAAAAAAAAATATTATGGTATACATAATTGTAGGCAACTGGTTCAGAGAAAATACTGGAGATGACTGAGTAAATCAATGATTTTCAGAGTTACTTGCTAATTTGAGGTCTTCTAAATCTTTCACTATTCACTTCGCAGTTATTTAATAGTAAGCTTAGACTAACAAATTCCACCAGCCACATAAACCATCTGATGGTGAGAACAGGTAGCAGTAATGTGGTTGTTCTTTTATTTGATCCTAGTTTCCATATATTACAGCAAATTTATGTTACTGTGGCAAAGACCCATCAGGGGTTACCTTCTGATTATATCCCTGAAACCTGGAGAGGGAGAGAAGAAATAAGCAAATTCAAGAATCACTGGCTTAGATCTTGGGAATGATTACAATGATGCTGTTATTCTTGTGGCAAACAAAATATATCCTAGAACCAGGGAACTTAAGAATAAAGGGAAATCTTATCAGTCATCACGCTCTAACCTTTTCTGATGCATGAGTTTCCTTTCTGTTCTGGAAAAGTAGTTGTCCAACCCTTGCTTGAATGTCTCCAATAAGGCCTGATTCTTACCTGAAAAATGAGGTAATATGATTACTAAGTCCCCTTCAAGTTCTAATAGTCTTTTCAATGAAATGTAAACTTCTATTGGCTAATCATTTATTTTTTTAAAGTTTCTTCCTTTTTAGTAAGTGAAATTAGTTTCCTCTATTCTGAGGTTACAATTCTTTGGCATATGTGTTACTATTAAAAAAAATACTTAATGTCATGCTATCCTTATTTATCCAGGTATAAGTATACATTACACTTCCCTTATGATTTTCCTACTAATTCTGGGAGGGATGGTTCAGAAATCTTAAGAAACTTACATGAGGTCACTTATACAGATAGTAACTGGACAGCTGGAGCCTAACTAAGGTCTTTGGACTTCAAAATCCAGTATTTTCCCCATTGCACCTATAAAATGACCTATTTAAGACCTATAAAATGTCTATTAAGCTATTATGACACATATCATCTATCTAAAAATATTTTCCAAATAGCCAAATATATGTTATAAGCTAAGTGACTGACCAGGTGCAGTGGCTCAATCCCAGCATTTTGGGAGGCTGAGGTGGGTGGATAGCTTGAGCCCAAAAGTTCTACATCAGCCTGGGCAACATGGCAAAACCCCCTCTCTACAAAAAATACAAAAATGAGCCGGCATGGTGGTGTGCGCCTGTAGTCCCAGCTACTCAGGAGGCTGAGGCAGGAGGATCACTTGAGCCCAGGAGCTTGAGGCTGCAGTGAGCCATCATCACGCCACTGCTCTCTTGCCTGGGTGACAGAAAGAGACCCTGTCTCAAAGAAAAAACGTATAAGCTAAGTCATAAAACCTAGCATCACAAACATGGGTGCCAACATTAGGTGTTTCTTGGTGGGATGCAGTAAGACAGCATCACCTATGTGGTATTCTGGCCAAAGTTTGATATGGCTCTAATCATGAGGGAATAATTAGGAAAATCTACAACATGGAACAATTTGTAAGACAACCTGGCTGGTCTTTTCAAAAGTGTCAGTCATAAAGAAAAGGGGTTGAGAGGGCTGATTTAGAGTGAGAAAATAAGGCCAGGCATGATGGTTCACGCCCATAATCCCAGCAGCTTGGGAGGCTGAGGTGGGCAGATCACGTGCGGTCAGGAGTTCCAGACCAGCCTGGCCAACATGGTGAAACCCCATCTTTACTAAAAACACAAAAATTATCTGGGCAGAGTGGCGGGTGCCTGTAATCCCAGCTATTTGGGAGGCTGAGGCAGAAGAATCACTTGAACCCGGGAGGCAGAAGTTGCAGTGAGCTGAGACCGTGCCACTGTACTCCAGCCTTTGTGACAGAGTAAAGATCCATCTCAAAAAATAAAAAAGAAAGAAAGAAAGAAAAAAGAAAATAAGCCTGGGCAATAAGGCGAGACCTAGTTTCTACAAAAAAGTAAAAAATTAGCCAGCGTGGTGGCAAGTGCTTGTAGTCCTAGCTACTCAGGAGGCTGAGACAGGAGGATTGCCTGAGCTCAGGAGTTGAAGGCTGCAGGGAGCTATGATCATGACAGAGCAAGGCCCTGTCTCTGGAAAAAAAAAAAAAAAAAAAAAGAGAAAGGAACTAAAGAGTAATGACAAAGAGCTGTAAGATCCAAATTAAGTTGTCATTTTAATAATTCAGAGTGCCTACACTCAGATCTTAGGTCACTGTTTCTTTCACATAAGTTTCACCTAGAAGGTAAGAGTTAAACTATCTCCAAGGTCTCTGGCAACTCTGACATTGTAGTTCTTTCAGTACACTCATAATATACAATAAATTGTGAACAAACAAGTACCACCTATGAGCCCAATTACGAAGAGAAAATGTAACTAAAATAAAAAATAATGGCCACGTGCGGTGGCTCACGCCTGTAATACTAGCACTTTGGGAGGCCGAGGCGGGTGAATCAAGTCAGGAGTTCGAGACCAACCTGGCCAACATGGTGAAACCCCGTCTCTAATAAAAATACAAAAAAAAATTAGCTGGGCGTGGTGGCGGGCGCCTGTAATCCAGCTACTCAGGAGGCCTGAGGCAGAAGAATCGCTTGAACCTGGGAGGCGGAGGTTGCAGTGAGCCAAGATTGCGCCACTGCACTCCAGCCTGTGCCACAGAGTGAGACTTTGTCTCAAAAAACAACACAAAACTCATTAGAGAAACTCAGCAAGTTACAAAAAAATAATAATTAAAAGGGTCTTTAACGCTGAGCCCTTAAAGTCTTTTTTTTTTTTTTAAGACAGAGTCTTGATCTGTCACTCAGTCTGGAGCACAATAGCGCGATCTCAGCTCACTGCAACCTCCACCTGCCGGGTTCAAGCAATTCTCTTGCCTCAGCCTGCTGAGTAGCTGGGACTACAGGCGCGCGCCACCATGCCCAGTTAATTTTTTGTATTTTCAGTAGAGGCGGGGTTTCACCTTGCTGGCCAGGCTGGTCTCGAACTCCTGAACTCGTGATCCGCCCGCCTTGGCCTCCCAAAGTGCTGGGATCACAGGCGTGAGCCACCGCGCTCAGACTTTAAAGTCCATTTTAAGTCTAGACTTCTATGAAGGTAGACTGCCGAGATGTAAAAGAAATAAAATTAGTTATTTAGCTTTTAGATCGGATTACATTTTCTGCTTTGATTATTCTAAAGCCTCCAGTAAGGCGTAAAGGGAAAGCTCTAAGTAGCGCATCCTGGGAAATGAGCAGATCAGGGAAGGGGTGTTAGACCTGGTATTATGTCTAAAGACGATTTTCATTTAAAGGAGGATCTTCCCCCGGGCAGCTCAAGGTCACATCGTAAATACCTTATAGTCTAATTCAGTGTCCCAAAACAGGACCCCGACTCCCCAGATCCGGGTTGGGGGTGGCTCAGGGCCTAAAGTTCCTACCCTCGCCCAGGTGACACCATCTCCAGGAAGGTCTGCACCCGACCCGGCGAAGCGCTGTCCCGCTTCGCACCCCCCACTGCCCCAGGTACGTGCGGCGGCCTCCTCGGGAGACCCCGCCACTTTCCTGGAGCGTAGCCTGCCACCCCCCGTCCGGGAACCCCGGATTCTCACGGCAGAGAACAGACACCATACTTAAGCACAGGCTCTCGCATCCGACATCAGTACAAGGCTGGGGGTTGTTGGGGGACGGCTGAGCCTCGGGAGGGAGGGTCAGGGTCAGGACAGGAGCCGCGGCCGCCAGATGGGAAAGAACACGTGGGAGCAGTAATGTCAAGTGACACTTAAACCCTTAGACGCCGATTCGTTATAACGCGAGGAAATCTAGAAGAAAAAGCAGGTACCATCAGCGAATTCTAAAATCTCCTAAGGATTAACTTCGGTTATTTTCTGCTTAGACAACGCTTTCTATTCCCGATTTCCTCTCCAATAATGACCCGAATCTGTCAAAAGTTCTTGGAAGCCTAATTTACCTAATCCCACGTCCCTAACGGTCTTCGGAAGCGAAGCAGTGTAAACAGTCCCTGGTAAACACAAGTAGTATTACAAGTCGGGAGCTCTTCAAGTCTTGGATGAGACTGTAGAGCGGTCTTGTGCGGCAGTGTGCTACCTTAAAATAAATTAAATAAATAAATAAACCCCCGTTATGTCCGGAGTTTGTTTCCACCCGGAGAGGAATGGAAGAGCACCAGAGAGCGCTTAGCTTTCTGGTTGGACGTTTTGGGTGAGTTTCTTGGCGCGCATGCGTGTTGTGTCTCAAGGGCGGGTTTGAAGGGAAGTGGGTGTTGACCTGCGGGCAACTGACGCTGTTGTCAGATTACACCCGTGACGGTGCGGGTCTCGGGCGTTCTGGAGATACGTAGGGGTGAATTTATGTTTCCGACGATTGCATCTGGAGGGGTGTGTAAGACTCTGTGGCTGAAGAAAGCTATTACGCTTCTTATGTGGGTCATTATTTTTAAAATAGCATTTCGGTTTTATTTGCTTGACTGCCTCTTCTTAACAAATTTTAAGCCCGCCACTACATGTGTTTGGTTTTGCCCTACCAGCTCTGGGGTTGGGGAGTGCACTGTTATGGTTATTGTTGCTCCTGTGGCCATTCTCTTGTCATCCCCACTTTCACATTTTGGCGTGGTGTATTAATAGACTGAGTGGGATTAATGGGTAAATATGACTTTATAGTCAGCTCTAATCCTGGATTCAGTATCAGAATTTAGATTTTCAGCTTTGTGGATGTTCGACATTTTAAAAACAGTTATTGCAAAGAGGTGAAAATTTTGTTCTGAAGTCTTAAGGACACAGAGAAAGTTTTTCCGTCCTTAAGTGTGGGACTTGTTTTGTGACCAACAATATGAAAGGCTCTGAGGTCAGCTTGGAGAAGAAAAAAAAGATTAAGATGCCAGTGAAGAGACTTCGTGAGGTAGTTTCTCAAAATCATGGAGATCATTTGGTTTTGCTGAAAGATGAGTTGCCCTGTGTTCCTCCGGCATTGTCTGCAAATAAACGTCTTCCTGTTGGAACGGGGACTAGTTTGAATGGAACATCACGTGGTATGTGATTCCAAGTAGTTTTTCAACCAGTTTCAGTTTAGTAAATCTTTAGTCCTTATTTGTTTAAATTCCCAAACGTAAGATATAAGTCTAGTTTGTACAGATGTTTGAAAACTGACCCAGTTTCCCGGGAAAATGGCCAGGAAGCCTATAAAATGTTTGAATAGATGGAATGAATGAAACTTTAACGTCCCCTGTTGTGCTTTTTTTTTTTTTTTTTGCATTGACTTTTGCATATTGTTTTTTTTTATATTTATGGTGGATACACTTAACTTGTATAATGTACTTTATTTTCCCCCACGTAGTGTTTTTTATAGTTTTCCCCCAAAGTAGTGCTTTTTACCTGATTCACTACTTTCTTTTCATAGTGGGAAAAGCAGGACTTCTGCCAATTGATGGCTTCTATATTCCAATTCACTTAATCTGTCTAGAGCTCAGTGAAAATAAGGATAACATATGCTTTACCCACTTCGCTGCTAATTGTGAGGATTAAATTAATGAATATGTGAGCAAAAACAACAAAACGCTTTTATAATGCTGTTCTTTGGGGGATACAGCGGTGACACTCAAATAGTCCTGCTGTTAAATTAGACCTTTACATCGTATACATATTTCTACCCATAGTTTGTCCACATCCAATAGTGTATGGTTATATTTTAAATTGTTTCATGCTTAATCTCACTTTATTGTCAGTACCGAACCTTATTTTCCCAAATATCAACTGTAAAAACTTTCATTCAGATATGTTTAAATACATTTTCTTAACTTTTTTTGCATGCAAATTGTCTTTCCAACTTCTGCATTATATGGAGTTTATAGATCTTGAATCATGCTTATACAGTTTCTAAAGCTAAGGATCTGATTTTAAAATCACTAAAGTCTATTCCTTTGTTTTGTTAGGTTCATCAGACTTAACTTCTGCTAGAAATTGTTACCAGCCTCTATTAGAAAATCCCATGGTGTCAGAAAGTGTAAGCAAAAGGATTCTTAATTATGCTCACGTTAAAATTTTCAGTATTGTCAAATAATGCATTCTTAAATTATGTTTGATTAGCAGCATGCCTTGTTTGTATTTAAATATCACTTACCAAAACAAATGTTTTATATACTACAATTGTGACTTTGAATGGTGTTTGAGACATTAAACAAAAGGCCTTCCCTAGAATCAAAAATACCTATTAGTAAGATAATGGCCGCTGAAAGAGATAGGATAACTGAAAAGAAACTCTCTTACTATTCAGGGAAAAGGTGTTCTTGCCCAGAGACTTAACATGTTCTTAGGTAAAAGAAAAGGAACAACTAACAGTACAATTTTTCTTTAATGTGAGGTGTGCTTGCATGTCATTCTAACACTTGTGAGAATGGTTTTGGTTTTCTTAGAAGGGAGGTTCTTTAAGAATAACATGAAATTATCATCTTAACTTTATAATGCCGAAAGTATTTGATAAATACAATGTTTTGGTTATGAGATCTAATCAGACTTTCACGGCTAATCATAGTGTTGACCTATGTATTGTCAGTTTAAAAAGTCTGTATAATGAGAGTTTCACAATATGCTATTTTGAAAATTGAAGCTGGCAAACTAATAATTCAATTGAGACTATATGACAATTTTGTCAAAAGCTCACAATAAAATGTATAATTATTTGCTGTACTTGATCCCTAAGTAAATGCCTAGACTTTGGAGTGTTTTTTGTTGTTTTGTCTTTTTTTTTTTTTAAGCAGGCCTTATTTAATGTTATCTAAACTTCTCAAATGTATGGATACACTGTTATTGTATAATTGAGAATAAATGGGTGATCTTCGTGATGTTGTGCCATCCTTATCTACTCCATTTGACTCACAGTGAGTCAGATTTTCACATTTCACTGAAGCAACTGAGATGTTAAATGACTTGCTCTGCTACAAGTGGCAAACTGGTTTGAGTCTGAATCTCAGTGCTACATTTGCTTGCTGGTTCATTTACTCATTCATTCACTTGTCTGATAGTGTATTACTCACCCATTCAACAAATCTTTGAGTAGCTTTAAGGTACATCAGCATTGCGTGATGATGGAAATGAAGAATATGAAATACACAGTCCTGCCCTCCCAGAACACAGTAGTCACATAGCTAGTAAATGGTTCTTGATAAATAATAAATCATGAAGTTTATTTAGCCTATTTCTTCCTTTCATATCCCAAAGGATTTTTCTAAAGACGTTGCAGTGCAAGTGTTGCCTTTGGATAAAATAGAAGAGAACAACAAACAAAAAGGTAAAAGAATAATATTGATTTTTTTAAATTGTGACAACATATACATAACATAAAGTTTACCACTTTAAAATGTACAGTTCTGTGACAGTAAGGACATTCACATTGTTGTACAATCATCATCACCTTTCATATCCAGAGCTTTGTCATCTCTCCCAACTCTACCCATTAAACACTAACTGCTCATTTTTCATCCCCTCAGCCCTGGGCATCCTACTTTTTGTCTCTATGAATTTTGACTACCCTAGGTACGTTATATAAGTAGAATCATATAGTATTTGACCTTTTGTGACTGGCTTATTTCACTTAGCATAATGTTTTAAAGGTTCATCCATGTTGTAGTATGTGTCAGAATTTTCTTCTTAAGGGTAGAATTTATTTTTAAACATTTATTACGTAGTCTTATAGTTTTTATTATTTTCATTTTAAATTAGTTTTTCTTCCCAAATTAAGCTATTACTAGAAGCTATAAAATCCAGAATAAGGTTTGCAATGGTGAAGGTTATCTTGTTATTACCAACTTATTGCAGAGGTTTAGTATTAGATATGTTTATAAATTTTTTTTTTTGAGACGGAGTCTCCCTCTGTTGTCCAGGCTGGGGCGCAGTGGCGTGATCTCAGCTCACTGCAACCTCCAGCTCCCGGGTTCAAGCAATTCTCCTGCCTCAGCCTCCTGAGTAGCTGGGATTACAGGTGCACACCACCACACCCAGCTAATTTTTCTATTTTTTTTTTTGTAGAGACACGGTTTCACCATCTTGACCAGACTGGTCTCAAACTCCTGACCTCAAGTGATCTGCCTACCTCAGCCTCCTAAAGTGTTGGGATTACAGGCTTGAGCCACTGTGTCTGGCCCCATATGAATTTTAAAATAGTTTTTTCTAATTCTGTGAAAAATGATGTTGGTAATTGAATAGGAATTGCATTGAATCTGTAGATGGCTTTGGGCAGTATGGTCATTTTAACGATATTGATTTTTCTAATTCATGAGCATGGAATGTTTTCCACTTATTTGTGTCATCTGTGATTTTTTCATCAGTGTTTTATAGTTCTCCTTGTAGAGATCTTTCACCTTCTTGATTAAATGTATTGCTAGGAATTTTATTTTTTGTGTGCCGCTATTGTAAATGGCATTGAGTTCTTGATTTCATTCTCAGCTTGAATGTTATTAGTGTATAGAAACGCTACTGATTTTTGTACGTTGATTTTGTATGCTGAAACTTTACTTAAGTCATTTATCAGATCTAGGGGCATTTTGTAGGAATCTTTAGAGTTTTCTAGGTATAGGACCATGTCATCAGTGAACAGAGGTAATTGGACTTCCTTTTACTTTTTGGATGCCTTTTCTTTCTTTCTCTGTCTGATTGCTCTGGCTGGGACTTCCACTACTGTATTGAAAAGAGTGGTAAGAGTGGGCATCCTTGTCTTGTTCTAGTTCTTAGGGGGAATGTGTTCAACTTTTGCCCGTTCAGTATGATGTTGGCTGTGGGTTTGGGATTATGAGGATTATATTATTACTTAATCACTTAATTTGTTCCTTGTCCTTTTCGATCGTGGAATGCTATGGCTGAGTTCCTAAACATTCTTTTAGTTAAAAAAGATTTTTTTAGTAGCTTATTAAAGTTTAATAAATATTCAGGAATTTAATATATATTTTTGTGTCTTGATTTTGCAGCAAATGACATCTTCATTTCTCGGTATACAATGGGACAGAAAGATGCTCTAAGAACAGTTTTAAAGCAAAAGTAAGTTTCATTTACAGAAAATAATTGGACCATTTCTTATGTAAATCAGCTTCATTTGTACTTTGGACATATGAAAAACCTTTTCACTATGTGAAATATATATTGTGTGATATGTATAAAGCATTTCTCATGGTGCTAGACACATATAAAATACTCAGTAGCAGTTAGCAGTTATTATTATGGAAGTGCTATAGTATTAACTCATTTAACACACCTATAAAATAGATTTACTATCTCAATTTTATAGAATCCCCATTTTCTTTTATTTATTTATTTATTTAGAGATGGAGTCTCGCGTCGCCCAGGCTGGAGTGCAGTGGCACAATCTCGGCTCACTGCAACCTCTGCCTCCCAGGTTCAAGCAATCTCCTGCCTCAGTCTCCCAAGTAGCTGGGATTACAGGCACCTGCCATCATGCCCAGCTAATTTTTGTGTATTTGTAGAGATGGGGTTTCACTATGTTGGCCAGGCTGGTCTTAAACTCCTGGCCTCAGGTGATCTACCTGCTTCGGCCCCGCAAAGTGCTGGGGTTACAGGCATGAGCCAGTGCGCCCTGTGGTTAATTTAATTTTGTGTTAGAATCTAAGGAAGAGCCATACTTTACATTTGAATGATATGTCTCTTAAGTTTGTTTTTGTTTTTGTTTTTTTTAAGACAGGGTCTCACTCTGTTGCCTAGGCCGGACTACAACCTCCACCTCCTGGGTTCAAACAATTCTCCTGCCTCAGCCTCCTGAGTAGCTGGGATTACAGGCACACACTACCACGCCTGGCTATTATTTGTATTTTTAGTAGAGATGAGGTTTCACCATGTTGGTTAGGCTGGTCTGAAACTCCTGACCTCAGGTGATCCGCCCACCTTGGTCTCCCACAGTGCTGGGATTACAGGTGTGAGCCACCATGATCAGCCTTCAGTTTGTTTTAATCTACAGATTTACCCTTATTTCGTTTTTCTTATAATTTGTTTGTCTTAAGAAATTTTCTACCTTCTGGATTTTGCTGAATATATCCTTTTGTTGTCTTTAACATGTTTCTTTCAACCTTGAATTTCTGTCAAGTGGCAAGAATGCTTGATAGGTGGTATTATATACTTCCTGTGTAATACATCGGGATACATAGATATCTGATTTTATCTCATTGTGAAATTAGGATTGATCTGTTAATACACCACCTTTTTGTATCAAATTACAGCATATGGAAATTTGAGGACAAAGAGTCTAAACAGTCAATTTTAGAAATTTAGCAGGAAAATAATTTCTTATAAAAGCTGAAGGAAGCTGGGCATGGTGGCTCATGCCTGTAGTCCTAGCACTTTGGGAGTCCAAGACAGGAGGATCACTTGAGCCCAAGAGTTTGAGACCAGTCTGGGCAATATAGCTAATTTTTTAAAATTAGCCGGATATGGTGGTGTGTGCCTGTAGTCCCAGGTACTTGGGAGGCTGAGGTGGAAGGATCACTTGGGCCTAGGAGTTTGAGGATGCCGTGAGCCATGTTCATGCCACTGCACTCCAGCCTGGGTGACAGAATGAGACCCCGTCTCATCAGAAAAATAGGGAGACAGACAGACAGACAGACAGACAGATGCTGAATGATAGGAAAAAAGCAGGGAAAGCAGAAGAAATCAAGTATAACAGATAAAAGAAAACATAAACACAGTAGAATGTTTTCAACTAGTTCTAGAAGTACGTCAGTGTAATAAGCAAATCTTGGACAAGTCTAAGTCAGAAAACTGGTGAGAGAATGCATGTTAGAAGTAAAAAGAGGACATAATGATAGACTTAGAAGGTATTAAGAATACTGTGTATTAAGAATACTGTGTACTTGAATGCTACAAATTAAGAAATCTAGATGAAAGAAATAACTCACCAAAAATAACCATATAACTAAGAAGATTTTAATAGGCCAGTTACTGGGAAATAAATTTTAAAAAAACCTTCAAAGAGCAATCTCCAAGAGCAGTCATGATTTTGTTTGAGTTCTTGAAAAATTTTAAGAAACAGATTATGATCATGCTATATATTCTGCTCCAGAGCAATGAAAAGCAAAGAATGCCCCTCATGTCATTTTATGATGCTAACCTAGCCCAAGTATCAACACCTAACAATTAGTTTCATCAGAGATATTTTCATCATGCTATTGTAATTTAAACAAACCTAGTTCTTTAAATAAGTTATGAGTAAATTATATTTTATCATATGTTAAAAGATTAATACACAATGATTGGAATGGAGCAATGTTTTAAAAATGGTAATAGCAAATTCTGATGTAACACTTATACACCAGCCACTGTCCTCTGCACTTCTTTATTTTTGTTTTACTTTTTGTTTTTTATTTTGTTGAGACAGGATCTCGCTCTGTCACCCAGGCTGGAGTTCATGGGTAGGTTCACGGCTCACTGCAGCCTTGACCTCCCAGGCTCAAGTAATCCTACAACCTGAGGTCCCCCTAACCGCCCCCCCGCCAGAGTAGCTGGGACTACAGGCATGTGCCACCACATCCAGCTAACTTTTTTACTTTTTGTAGTTATAGGGTCTCACTATATTGCCCAGGCTGGTCTCAAACTCCTGGGCACAAGAAGTCCTCCCGTCTCAGCCTTTGAAAGTGCTTGAATTACAGGCATGAGCCAACATACCTGGCTGCACTTCTTACATACTACTTGATCTTTACAAAAGCCTAGCATGTCTAATAATGTTTCAAGCTTAAGGAATAGAAGGGTTTAAGTCACCCAGGCAGTCTCTCTCCAGAGACAGTGCTCTTAACCATTGCGCCACTATAATAATTCATGATCTATTAATACATTTATATCATTTGATCAAATAAGAAAATATATGTGACAAGCACTACAGTCACATTTAATGACATTTTATGCCCATATCTTCTTAATTTTTTTATTTTTTAAATTAACAAATAATTGTACCTATTTGTAGGGTACGTAGTGTTGTACTTATAATGTATAGTGATCAGATCATGGTAATTAGCATATCCATCATCTGAAACATTTATCATTTCTTTGTGTTAGGAACCTTCAATATCCTCCTTTTAGCTATTTGAAACCGTGTAACACATTATTGTTAACTATACTCATCCTACTATAGTCATTCCTCCTATCTAGCTGTAACGTATTCCTGACTTATTCCTCCTATGTAGCTGTAATTTTGTATCCTTTAACAAATCTCTCCCTATGCCTCCCTTCCATACCCATTTTATACTCAGTCACCACATACACACATAATACCCACAAACTTCTTTAAGAATAGAATGATACATTCCTTTTTTGTTTTTTTAAGACGGAGTTTCACTCTTGTAACCCAGGCTGGAATGCAATGGTGTGATCTTGGCTCACTGCAACCTCCGCCTCCCGAGTTCAAGTGATTCTCCTGCCTCAGCCTCCTGAGTAACTGGGATTACAGGCATGTGCCACCATGCCCGGCTGATTTTTTGTATTTTTAGTAGAGACGGGGTTTTGCCATGTTGGCCAGGCTGGTCTCAAACTCCTGACTTTAGGCGATCTGCCCACCTTGTCCTTCTAAAGTGCTGGGATTACAGGCTTGACCCATCGTGCCCAGCCAGAATGATACATTCTTAACATGAAGGACAATGTTTATTGGAAACCTGCAGTCAATACCCTGTTTAACAGTAAAATTGGGAACAAGACAAGATGTCCATTATTTTTTAAACTTAATTTGGAAGCCTTAGTTGTAGCAGTTAGATAAGAAAATGAAATCAGGTATGGATATTGAAAAAGAGGAGGCAAAGTTATAATTTGTAGAAAATATTGTGTATTCAGAATATCCAAGAGACCACTAACTCAGAAATTTTTACACTAACGAAAGTTCAGGAAGGTGACCAGATACTCAGCATATTATTCAATAATAAAATGAAATAACAATTACCATAGCAATGTCCCCACCCCAAAAAAAAAGTTGGGAATACTCATAACCAGAAGTCTATAGAATCTATCTGAAGAAGTATGAAATTTTGTCAAGGGAAATAACCAAAGGCTAAGATAAATTAAGAGACTCAACATGTTCTTGGATGGGAAGACTAAGCGCTGTAAAAATATAAGTTATTACAAAATTAGCATATGTTTGGCTGTGGTCAGTCTTAAAATTTTTTGTTATTTTGAGAATAAGTGGTAGATGTAAATTGGAAATGTAATTCTAACACTTACCTAGAAGAACATACTGTTGACAAAAAAAAATGTATGTGCCTGTGTGTATACTGTATGTATATATTTATACTGTATATGTGTGTATATACATACACACAGAATTAAGGATACATCCATATAGAATACATTCAGTTTGGAATAGCTAAGATAAATTTGGAAAAGCAAAAACAAAAATGGGATGATGGAGAACTTGCCTTAACTGATATTATAATGTACTCTAAAGCCTTAGAGGAATGAAGAATCTGGCTAGAGTGTCTAGAACAAGGGGAGAACTCCCTTGTGTGTGACTGGAGAGATAAGTTATGAACTCCTCTAAAGGAATTTGGTCTTTAATATAAGATAAATGGCAAATCATTGAAAAGTTTTAAAGAATTAGATATATTTCTTAAAATACTCACTCTGATAGCCATATGAAGAAATGGATTGGAAGAGGGCTAGACTATAGTCCAGCAAATGAATTGGCTCTGGAGTTTTCAGGGAGGAGTGAGTTAGATTGGTCCTGAATACACTGGGCAGTGGTGGTATGGTAATGGGAATCATGCTCAGTTGGAGAGGAAGAGACAAATTTGGAAGATGATTAGGAGATTGAATTGATAGGAATCATTAATTAGATATGAGGGTAAGGAAGGCACTAAGGTTGAATCCCAGATTTTTGGCTTTCACAAATACATGGTGAGTAGTATTACTCATTGAGAAAGGAAATCCTTGTGGGGGATAACTTATTCTGGGCATGGGCAAGGGTTTGAGGTTCCTGTGAGAAATGTGGGTAAGAAGTGTTCAGGAGAAAATGGAATATAAAGGTCAAGTTGCCAGACAGTGGCTCATGCCTATAATCTCAGCACTTTGGGAGGTCAAGCTGGGAGGATGGCTTGAACCTAGAAGTTTGAGATCAGCCTGGGCAACATAGCAAGACCCCATCTCTAAAAACAATAAATTAGCCAGGCGGGGTGGCATGTGCTTGTACTCCTCATTACTTGAGAGGCTGAGGCAGGAGGATCGCTTGAGCCCAAGAGGTTGAGGCTGCAGTGAGCCATGGTTGTGCTACTACACTCCAGCCTGGGTGACAGTGAGATCCTGTCTCAAAAAAAAAAAAGGCCAAGTTCACAAAAGGGATCCAAGCTGGAAATTAAGATGCAGAAGTCATCATTATGTAAGTGGTAGTCTAAGTCTAAGTTCTGGGAATAGTTGAAGTGATTCAATGAGGTTATGATAGTGAAAGAAAGATGGCTAGGGCTGGATGCACTCTGAGAAAACCAAACATTTAAGGAGTATGTGGAGAAAGCAAGCTAGCTTCTAAATGCTGCTCAGAAAGTTTGGCCAGAGATGTAGGGGGTATGGTGTTAACAAAGCCAAGGGGAATTAGGTTCCAAGTGTGATATGCTGCTCCGAGGTAATGGAAGCTAAGGACTGAAAAATGTACACTGAATTGAGCAAGCAGGATTCTTAGTGGCTTTGGTGAGAATAGTTGCAGCATAGCATTGGGATGTTCAGTGGGTTTAAGAATAAAGAAAAACTGGCTAAAAAAGAAGACTAGAATGAAATAATTGCTTCTTAATGGGAGGCTTATGTGCATTTTTTTGACATTTATATGTCATAGCTCTTTACATTTGCCACATTGAGCATTTATTAATGTAATAATTGGAAAAAATAAAATTTAAAAGCCTATAAAGAAATTTATGTCTAGCCTTATAATGTTGTTTCTCTTGTTGGGCAAAGGTAAGTCACTTTCAGACTTCAGGCAGAAACCTTAAAAATAAGGAATTCCTGAATTATATTTTCATACTCTACCCCTCAATTGGTTAAATATATATATTGAGCACTTACTACATACCTAACCCTTTGTTACTTGCTGTTTGGTATGAAAGAAGTCCCGCTACCATTCCCAACCCCAGGTTGCTTACAGCTTAATTGGGGAGATAATATGTATATATATGGAAGAATTAGTGATTAATTACGTTCAATATATTATTAAATTGTCCCATACAGATATTTAAACCCTGGGATGGCTGAGTAGCAAGCCTCCATTGATAGGTAGTAAATGCAAAAGGAGTTAATGAAGGGAGAGATCAAGAGGAAGTGCTAGAAGAACAGGCTTCTTGAAGAAGGTAGTACTTGCATTGTACCTTAAAGGAGGAGAAGGATGTAATAAGTTGCGTGGAAAAAGGGTGAGAGAGCAGAGTGAGGCAAAGTGTGGAGTCACTTGTGGGCCTGGCTTGGTATGTGTAGTTAGTGAGGAGTGCCTTGTGTATGGAAAGCCAAACAGAGGACATTAGCCAATTCAGTTGTTTATAAGGAATAATTTTAGATTTTTGAATGGTGACATGTGTAGGAAGCTTCTAAGCAAGTAGAAACTGGAAGAATGGAATAGTTAGTAATAGGTGATGAAACCTTACGGTTGAGAGAGAGAAGTGAGAAGGGAAATGTGCCAAACTGAGAGAAAAAGCTTTGGTGTCATGGTAAGACCTCTGGGAATTGGGCCCTAACTCTACCACTTAATAAATAGTTCTATGACAGTGATCAAGTAAATCCTGTTACCTCTGTGGACTGCCATTTCTTTTTTTTCTTTCTTTCTTTCTTTTTTTTTTTTTTTTTGAGACGGAGTCTTGCTCTATTGCCCACACTGGAGTGCAGTGGCGCGATCTCGGCTCACTGCAAGCTCCGCCTCTCGGTTTCACGCCATTCTCCTGCCTCAGCCTCCGTAGTAGCTGTGACTACAGGCGCCCGCCACCACGCCCGGCTAATTTTTTGTATTTTTTAGTAGAGATGGGGTTTCACCATGTTAGCCAGGATGGTCTCGATCTCCTGACCTCGTGATCCGCCCGCCTCAGCCTCCCAAAGTGTTGGGATTACAGGCGTGAGCCACCGCGCCTGGCCAGACTGCCATTTCTTCATCTGTAAAATTAGGAAATTAGGATCTCCTGTGACCTCCGTGGACTGCAATTTCTTCATCTATAAAATTAGGAAATTAGGATGGATGTCCTATAAGTTTCTCTCAGCTCTATAATTCTATGACACTCTTCATGCAATTGTGATGAAATAATTGACAACTCTTTATGATTCAATTGGGTGTGAGAAGGTAAGCAAGTAGAGAAGTCAAGATGACTTCAACATTTTGAGACTGAGAGAAAAATGTTATTCTTAGTAGAAATGGGGAAATATCAAAGAGGAGTAAGTTTAAGAGTTCTGTGATGCCTTTAAAAGTCGAGGGGGAAGTCCAGCAGCTGGAGATGGAATGTATTCCTGCCAATTTTACTTAGACGTTCTTAGGGACTCTTCAGTTTTGTCAGTGGTTCCTTTTATTGTTTTCTTTGAGGCCAAATATCGAGCAAATTGGCTAGCCTTCTTTTTTCTTTCAGTATTTAATTAAATGCCTTATTGCAAATATGTATCTATTTGCTGGACTTGTTTTTATTTCAGGGTCTTTTTTTAATTTTTAATTTTTAATTTTTAATTTTTTTTTTTTTTTTCTAGAGACAGGGTTTGCCATGTTGCCCAGCTGGTCTTAAACTCCTGGGCTCAAGCAGTCTTCCTGCCTCAGCCTCCCACAGTGCTAGGATTACAGGCATGTAGCACTACACCCACCTAATTCAGGCTTCTTAATAGTGTATTTTGTGAACATTTTAATAAACTGAGTGACCTTCCTTTCTTTCTGTCTTGCTTTGCTCTGCTCTGCTTTTCTCTTTTCTTCTTTCTCTCTCTCTCTCTCTTCCTCCCTCCCTCCCTCTTTCCTGTCCTGTCCTGTCCTTTCTTTAGACTGAGTTTCGCTCTTTTCGCCCAGGCTGGAATGCAATGGTGCGATCTCTGCTCACTGCAACCTCCGTCTCCTGGGTTCAAGCGATTCTCCTGCCTCAGCCTCCCGAGTAGCTGGTATTACAGGTGCCCGCCATCACGCCTGGCTAATTTTTTGTATTTTTAGTAGAGACAGGGTTCACCATGTTGGTCAGGCTGGTCTCAAACTCCTGACCTCAGGTGATCCACCCACCTTAGCCTCCCAAAGAGCTGGGATTACAGGCGTGAGCCACTGTGCCCGGCCTACCTGAGTGATATTTGTTAAGTAAATCTAAATGACCTAGAATTCAGAAAATTCTTTTCAGTGGTGTTAACAATCCCTCTTGGCGACATTATGCTAAGTGAAATAAGCCAGGCACAGAAAGATGAATATCATGTATTCTCATTTACATGTGGAATCTGAAAAAGTCAGACTTATAGAAGCAGAAAGTAGAATGGTGGTTGCCAGGGGCTGGGGGTGGGGAGGAAGTGGGAGATAGAGGTCAAAAGGTATAATTTCTCTTAGACAGGATTAATACATTCTAGAGATCTATTGTACAGCATGTAACTATGATTAATAATAATGAATTGTATACTTGAAAATTGCTAAGACAGTAGATCTTAAATGTTCTCATCACATAAAAAGATAATTATGTGAGGTGATAGGTATGCTAATAGCTTGACTATAATCATTTTACAATGTATACATATATCAAAATATCACACTGTAAATATATACAATGTTTTTCAATTATACCTCAATAAAGTGGGATAAAAAATAGTCACAAAGTGTACATCAATAGTGCTGTAATTCTTACAATTCTTTTTTTTTTTTCTGAGACAGTGTCTCACTTTGTCTCACAGGCTGGAGTGCAGTGGGCTGATCACGACTCACTGCAGTCTCTACCTCCTCAGGCTCATGAGATCCTCCCACCTCAGCCTCCCGAGTAGCTGGGACTACAGGTGTGTGCCACCACACCTGGCTAATTTTTGTATTTTTTGTAGAGTCAGGATTTTGCCATGTTGCCCAGGCTGGTCTCGAACTCCTGGCCTTAAGCTATCCGCCCACCTTGGCCTCCCAAAGTGCTGGGATAACATGTGCGAGCCACTGCACCTGGCCGATAATGTTATAATTCTTATATAAATATTTGGAGGATGAAATTATCAATAATGGAAAAACCACAGCAGCTTGTCTGAAGGTAATAAGTTATCTCAATTGATTGTTCACAGTCAGTTACAGACCAAACTTTTTGTTTTATTTTATTTTTCTGGAGACAGAGTCTCGTTGTGTCACCCAGGCTAGAGTGCAGTGGTGCCATCTAGGCTCACTGCAACCTCCGCTGCCCGGATTCAAGTGATTCTCCTGCCTCAGCCTCCTGAATAGCTGGGATTACAGGCATACACCACCACGCCCAGCGAATTTTTTGTATTTTAGTAGAGATGGGGTTTCACCATGTTGCCTAGGCTAGTCTCAAACTCCTGAGCTCCAGCGATCCACCTGCCTTGGCCTCCCAAAGTGCTAGCGTTATAGGCCTGAGCCACCACACCCGGCACAGACCAGACTTACTCCACTTTTTCTCCCCTTCTCACTACTGTACTTGAGTAGTCTTTTAAAAAATAATAAAAGAAAAAAGAAAACAATAGCGTTTCTTGGGTTGTCTGCCTTTAGGAGTAAAGCTTAGTACTTTAATTCTTGGAGATTTTTCTGAGTAGTTTTTGTTTGTTTGTTTTGTTTGTTTGTTTGTTTGTTTGTTTATTTTGAGACGGAGTCTCACTGTGTCACCCAGGCTGGAGTGCAGTGGCGCAATCCTGGCTCACTGCAATCTTTGCCTCTCGGGTTCAAGCAATTCTCCTGCCTCAGCCTCCTGAGTGGCTAGGACTATAGGCACATGCCACCACGCCCAGCTAATTTTTGTATTTTTAGTAGAGACGGGGTTTCACCATGTCAGCCAGGCTGGCCTCTAACTCCTGACCTGGTGATCCACCTGCTTCGGCCTCCCAAAGTGGGATTACAGGCATAATCCCACTGTGCCACCTTGTGAGTGTTTTAAATTTGTACTTCTTGAAAATGTATCTTTATAATTGTGCTATACCTTTTTCATATGTTTAATTCTTATTTTCCAAAATAATATTGCTACCTTCAAGGAATTATCTTCTTATTTCTTTAGCCCTTAGTGACCTGGACCTTGATAAATTTTGTTAACCAAATGACCTTGTTTGATAGGTGATTTAATTAAAAAAAATCAAAACCACCTTCGGCAGATTACCATTTGTTAAGTATTTCTTGAAATGTTTCAATGTAGTTTACTGAATACATTTTTATTGCTTTTTTATTTATAGAGCGCAAAACATGCCTGTTTTTAAGGAAGTAAAGGTACATCTGTTAGAAGATGCAGGCATAGAGAAGGATGCTGTTACTCAGGAGACTAGAATTTCACCCAGTGGAATTGATTCAGCTACAACCGTGGCTGCAGCAACTGCTGCTGCCATTGCAACCGCAGCTCCATTGATAAAGGTATATTTTTCTTCCCAGATAATCATAACTACTTTGTGAAATATAGAAGTACTTACTAAGAACTGATTCTATAAATGGTTGTGTCCAGTTATAGACTAGGAACATTGTAATTGCTCTCAATTTGAAAGAATTTTCCCATTTGTGGTTGTGTGTTACTTCTCAGGAAATGTGAAAATTACCATCTAATACTGTGATGGCACTGGCGAATTTAGAACTTTCCCAGTTTTAGCACTGAGAGTCCTACATCCTGGGAAACACCTTGATCCTGGCAACCTGGATAATCGGTTATTCTTATTTGAGAGCTAGAGGAACCTTAGAGATAATCTATGCCTTAGCTGTCACTTTGTAAATGGGGAAGCAGAGAAACAGGTCAGAGTAGGCCTATGAGTCTGGAACAAGTAAGTGACAGAGCCAAAACTAGAACTCAAGGCTGCTGACCTAACTCAGCCTTATGTTAGTAAAATATCAAAAGCTACTTTGCTTTGCTGTTTTCTTCTTTTTAATTTCCATTTAAGTATCTTTTTTTAGGCATCATAAAATTATTTGTGGCAGATTTGTTTGAGACGGAGTCTCACTCTGTTGCCCAGGCTGAAGTGCAGTGGTGCGATCTCAGCTCACTGCAACCTCCGCCTCCTGGGTTCAAGTGATTCCTCTGCCTCAGCCTCCCGAGTAGCTGGGACTACAGGCCGCACGCCACCATGCCTGGCTAATTTTTTGTATTTTAGTAGAGATGGGGGTTTCACCGTGTTGGTCAGGATGGTCTCGATCTCCTGACCTCGTGATCTGCCTGCCTTGGCCTCCCAAAGTGCTGGGATTACAGTGTGAGCCACCGCACCTGGCCAATTTTTTTTTCTTTTGTTTGAGAGGAAACATTTACCTAAGGATAGCTATCTTCTGCCTTTCATTTCTGTGACTCTAAAAATAAAGGCATTAAATCATTAGATATTTAGTGGGTAAAGGCTCAAATTATATCACTTATCAATGCCAATTGATTTAAATAACATTTCTAGTAATTAGACATATTTTTGGTATCCTATAATGTGAATTTTTAAAAATGTTTTTATTGTTTTAGGTGCAGAGTGATTTGGAAGCAAAAGTCAATTCTGTTACAGAATTACTTAGTAAATTACAGGAGACTGATAAACACCTACAACGTGTTACAGAGCAGCAAACAAGCATTCAGAGGAAACAAGAGAAACTACATTGTCATGATCACGAAAAGCAAATGAATGTGTTTATGGAGCAGCACATAAAGCATCTTGAAAAGTTACAACAACAACAAATAGATATTCAGGTATCTGTAATAAAGCCAGTACAGATTCCATAATCTTTTATCACTTGGATCTCTCAGCCAGTATTCATTGATAATTACAGTAGCTCATTAGATTGTAACAGTTTTAGTTCTGAAATCATGATTTGCTTATCTTTCTTCTCCTGTAATGCGGGTAACTCTGAATGTTATATCTCAAATGTCACTAGTTGTGTGAGACCTCTCCCTCTAGTTGGCTTTTCCTCCTTTTACACTATTTTTGTTCATATCATTTTTATTATTTATTTTTTGAGTTGGAGTCTTGCTATGGTTGCCCAGGCTGAAGTACAGTAGTAGAATCTCCAGTCACTACAACCTCCACCTCCTGGGTTCAGGAGATTTTCCTGCCTCAGCCTCCCATATAGTTGGGATTACAGGCGCACACCACCACGCCCAGCTAATTTTTGTATTTTTAGTAGAGGTGGGGTTTCACCATGTTGGTCAGGCTGGTCTCTAACTCCTGACCTCAAGTGATCTGCCTTCCTCGGCCTCCCAAAGTGCTAGAGTTACATGCGTGAGCTGCCATGCCCAGCCATATTTTTAAGTGCTTATATCACATTGCAACTATTGGTTTACGTCAGCAGTTTTCAGTCTGGGAATGTGCACTAGAATTACTTGAACAGCTTTATAAAAATATTTGTGCTTGGCAGGCCAAGCCAAGAGGATTGCTTGAGGCCGAGAGTTCAAGATAAGCCTGGTTGATGTAGCAAGACCTCATCTCTTAGGGGAAAAAATAAAAAAAAAATAAAAATTTAGCCTGGCATGGTGGCATGTGCCTGTAGTCCCAGATACTTGAGAGGCTGAGACTGCAGGAGACCTTGAGTCCAGGAGTTTGCAGTTACAGTGAACTATGATAATACAACTGCACTTCATCCTAGATGACAGAGTGAGACCCTATCTCAAAAAAAAAAACTATATACACACACACTTACATACACACACACACACATATACACATACACAAACACATATGCTTAGGCCTTTCAGCGATTTTGAGCCAGCGATTCTGAGGTAGTGCCTGGCAATCATTGAAAGCTTCATAATGATTCTGATGCACACCGTTGGATAAGAACTACCTGGTGTACATGTTTGCTTTTGCATTTAATTAATTAAAATAATGAACATTTTTAATGCCTTTTGAGAGTAAGGCACTGGGCTATTATAAAAAGCGTTATCCTCACAAGGAGCTGTAGCATACTTTCTTATTTATTTTGGAATTTCTTTTTCTTTCTTTTTCTTTTTTTTTTTTTGGAGACGGAGTCTAACTCTGTTGCCCAGCTGGAGTGCAGTGGTGTGTTTTCGGCTCACTGCAACCTCCACCTCCCAGATTCAAGTGATTTTCATGCTTCAGCTACCCGAGTAGCTGGGATTGCCGGCCTGCGCCACCACACCCAGCTAATTTTTGTATTTTCAGTAGAGACAGGTTTCTACCATGTTGGCCAGACCAGTCTCGAACTCTTGGCCTCAAGTGATCCACCCATCATGGCCTCCCAAAGTGCTGGAATTACAGACGTGAGCCACTGTGCTCGGCCTATTTTGGAATTTCTAACTCCTAGAACACGACTTAGCACTCAGTAAACTCTTTTTTTTTTTTTTTTTTTTTTTTGAGTGAGTGAGGGAATGATCAGCATTGTAAATGTGTTGGTTTTAATTTCCTTTTTTTTCTACTTAATATGAAATTTATTTATTTTTTTGAGACAGAGTTTTGCTCTTATCGCCCAAACTGGAGTGCAGTGGCGCAATCTCAGTTCACTGCAGCCTCCGCCTCCCAGGTTCAAGCGATTCTCCTGCCTCAGCCTCCCGAGTAGCTGGGATTACAGACGCCCACCACCATGCCCAGCTAACTTTTTATATTTTTAGTAGAGATGGGGTTTCACCATGTTGGCCAGGTTGGTCTCAAACTCCTGACCTCAGGTGATCCGCCTGCCTTGGCCTCCCAAAGTGTTGGGATTACAGACGTGAGTAACCGCGCCTGGCCTACTGTGCATTTAAAAACTTAAAAAAATTAAAATATAACATTCAGGATGGGCACGGTGGCTCATCCCTATAATCCCAGCACTTTGGGAGGCCGAGGTGGGTGGATCACATGAGGTCAGGAGTTCAGGACCAGCCTGGCCAACATGGTGAAACCTCATCTCTACCAAAGATACAAAAAATTAGCTGGGCATGGTGGCACATGCCTGTAGTCCCAGCTACTCAGGAGGCTGAGGCAGGGGAATCACTTGAATCCGGAAGGCAGAGGTTGCAGTGAGTTGAGATTGGGCCACTGTACTCCAGCCTGGGTGACAGAGCAAGACTCTATCTTAACAACAACAACAAATATATATATATGTGTGTGTGTATATATATACACTCATATATATGTATATATCTATAACTTAATGACTTTCTAAATTATATATTTTTTGTTAAGACAAAAATTTAGAAGAATGTACTAAAATAAGTTTATACTTAATATATCATCATAAAGTAGACATTAATTTGCTATAATTTTCAAGACTTAACAGGGTTAATCTTGAGCTTTTCATGTGGTTGAAGATAATATTTTATTGGAATGATTATATGCATACCAAGTAAAGTTTAGTAAGTACTCCCTGCATGACTAAAATTGAGTATGCAGCAAATTATCTAGTGAGAGACCAGGAATGAGTCTATAAACTATTAGATAACTTTACTTCTTTAAGCCTCAATTTCTTTACCTAGAAAATATTTTCTGTTGTTCAGGATAAAATGAGATGACACATTTGAAAAGCACATTGATTCCTTAAGGAGAGGCTCCTACTTAGTCCTAAGTAACCTGCCATCATCCATCCTTCCATAACTAAATCTGTAACTTAATGACTTTCTAATTTTGGAAGAATGAAATCTTTGCTAATTTAGATGTCTTACTTATAAAGCTTATAATTACAGAGAGAGTTGAAGTTTTGGTTACATACTGGATATATTAGTTGTTCAGTAAATGCTTAATGAAATGAAATTAGTTGAGTCTGTTTCATCTGTTTTATGTAGAGGGATCTCAACACACTTTTAGAAATTCTGTAAAACTATAAATTTTTTTAGGTTTTTCTTGGCCTGGCATAAAACTCTATTTTGATTATTACTCATTGCATGCCTGTATCAAAGTATTTCATGTGCTTCATAAATATATACACCTACTGTGTACTCTCAAAAATTAAAACAAAACAATAAAACCCTCTTTTTTGAAACGAGTTTTATTAGTTAAGATACTTGCTCATTACAGATATTTTATTTTATTTTATTTTATTTTATTTTATTTTATTTTTGAGATAGAGTCCTGCTCCGTCACCCAGGCTGGAGTGTAGTGGCACCATTTCGGCTCACTGCCACCTCCGCATCCCGGGTTCAAGTGATTCTCCTGCCTCAGCCTCCTGAGTAGCTGGGATTACAGGCTCCCACCACCACACCCAGCTAATTTTTGTATTTTTAGGAGTGACGGGGTTTCACCATGTTGGCCAGACTGGCCTCGAACTCCTGACCTCAGGTGATCCACTTGCTTTGGCCTCCCAAAGTGCTGGGATTACAGGCTTGAGCCACTGCACCTGACCCCATTTCAGGTATTTTAATAAATAGTGCTGAAAACTATGTTGTCACTCTAGTTTCCATTTATATACAAATGCATATATTATTGCTGCTGCTAAGCATGGATATTTATTTGAGTACTCACTATCAATGATTTTCAAACCTTGACCTCAAACAAAATCCTACCATTTAGGATATAAAAGATGGGATGTTTTGGTTTAAAATTCTCTGATTCAAGTAGAGGTTTAGGGTGAGGGCCTCTCCTTCCTGGTCTTCTCTTAGCCGGCTGCAATGGCCCCTGAACCATGTCTGTGGTAGAAAGGACAGCACTGAGGTTTAGAATGGTTAAGGAAAATGATTAAGGTCACACAGCAGAGTCAGGCTTAGTCAGATCTTTGTGCTTCTACATCTTTCCAATGGCATCACTGCTGCTACTACAGTGGATATTTGCAATGTAATACATATTTTTCATTGTTTATTAAATGCAGTAAATTATGTTTAACTCCTCTAATATTTCAATGTATTTTATCATCTAACTCTTTCAAATGATATTTGAAAATAATAAAATAATCTGATTTCTTCTAGACTCATTTTATTAGTGCTGCACTCAAGACTAGTAGTTTTCAGCCTGTTAGTATGTCCTCCTCCAGAGCAGTGGAAAAGTATTCCGTAAAACCAGAACACCCTAATCTTGGTAGCTGTAATCCATCTTTATATAACACATTTGCTTCCAAACAAGGTAAAAATTTGTAGTTCTCTATGAATAAAAAATGTCAGCTATGAATTTTCTTTGTGCTACATAAGCTGAAAACATATTTCCTGAGCAGTAGGAGTTTTTGTTTTGTAAAATTTGTTTATAGGAGTTTTTGTTTTATAAAACAATTTTTTTTAAATGTTCTTTTTTTAAAATTTTGTTTCTCAGGCTACCTTGTCTTAGATAAAATGAGTTCTTTTTGCGTCAAGTAATTTTTAGTTTATTTTGAAATTTTTTAAATTATGGATTATGTTATCTGATTTTAATTAATAATCCTCATAAATTATCAGAAGCACTTATAAATTTAGAAAAAATTTACTTATTTACTACAAAAATGCTTGTAAATAAATCAGTTCTCCTGTTCTCTGACAAACTGCATATTTGCTCTTTCTTGATTCTGTCAGAGCAACTACCTGAGTACATTTTTAAACCATTTCTAAATATTTTCAGAATTAGTAATGCAAGTCTGCTTATCTTGATTGAATTTTAAAACTCTATAATAACAAAGGAATACATGGCTTACTTGTTAAAACTTTAGTATTTAAAATAAATGAATAAATATTTTTCTAAGTTATTGATATTTGAATAATGAACTAAAGAAAATCGAGCGACTATCCCTTTAATGATATACAGATCTATATAGTACAATATTTTCAACACTTGATTTGTTAGAACAGTGTTGTATTACAGTCATTAAAGATTGCTCATGCTTTTAAGGTGCTTTACATTTTGCAACAAATGAGTGGTCCTTACAAAACTGTTGTGCCCAGCAATTTGAGAGGCCAAGGTGAGAGGATCACTTGAGTCCAGGAATTCGAGACCAACCTGGGACATATAGTGAGATCCTGTCTCTAGAAATAAAAATAAAAAAATTATCCAGGTGTGGTGGCACATGCCTGTAGTCCCAGTTACTTTGGAGGCTGAGGTCGGAGGATTGCCTGAGCCCAGGAGGTAGAAACTTCAGTGAGCTGTGATCATGCAGCTGTACTCCAGCCTGGGTGACAGAGCAAGACCCTGTTTCAAAAACAAAAAAACAAACAACAACAAAAAAGAACTGTTGCGAAGTAATATGAGTCCATTTTTAAGTTATGAAGAGAGGACAATGAAGCACAGAACGGTGTGACTTGCCTGCTCAAGGTTACCTGACTTGGGAGGGAGGATGTCAGAGCTAGGGCCAGAACTCAGGTTTCAGTATGACCCAGCTGAGTGCCTTCTATAGCAGTGGACACTTTTTTCATAACTCAATTCCAGAGAATTTCTTGCTGATAATTTTGTTTTTCTTAAACTTGAGTTTTCATGAAAAAGGTGTCTATTTTGTTGATTGTAAATTGAATTTGTTTCTTTGTATATATAAATTACAGTAACAAATAAAAGAAAATAAAGAGTAAATTAAAAATTCAGTAAATTAAACTTTTAATTTTTCTATGCTTTTTCTTGGTCAAATATCATGTTTACATATTTGTAATTGTAGCATTTTATACAACTTTTTTACTAGCACATAAAAAGATTTGCCATATTTTATATAGTTGTCTTCATAATTTTAACTTGTAATGACTAAAGGGTGGCCTATTGAATAACTATTTTACAATCTACTTGACCATTATCCTGTTTCGGATACTCAGGCAGTTTTTAGGTTTTCATCTTCATAAATAATACTGTAATAAACATCATATTTAAAGCACATTTTCTTTCTTTTATGTTACTTCCTTAGAATAATTTCATAACAGTAAGATTACTAGGTTAAAGTATATAAAACTTTAATTCTTCCGGTACTTATTGCCAGATGGTTTATCAGTTTTCACTGCCATGAAAAGTATCTGGCCCTGCCAGTTTCACCACAGCTTCAGTAGTTCTGAATATTATCATATAGATTCGTATTTACTAGATGTAAGTGTGAAATGTTTGTAGTCTTCATTTCTTTTGATTTTTAATGGGGTGAAGTTATTTCTCTACACTTAATAATTTGTTCATCATTTATAATTTTGAATTTATTTTTAAAGTATAGGGAAGAGTAATATGCTATAATTTTTAAAGCTTTTTAAAAACAAGTTAAGTTTTTAAAAAATTTTCTGTTAAAGCACCTTTAAAAGAAGTTGAAGATACGAGTTTTGATAAACAGAAATCTCCTTTGGAGACACCAGCACCTCGCAGATTTGCTCCTGTACCTGTTTCAAGGGATGATGAACTATCAAAGAGGGAAAATCTTTTGGAAGAAAAAGAAAATATGGAAGTGTCATGTCACAGAGGTAATAGAGACTTTTACTAGACCTATCCCAAATTAGGAAATTGTCATGAGATTTTCTGTGCCTAGTAGTAACTGAAGTGGGATCTCTATTTGTAATATTTTACTTTAAGTGACCCTTGCTGGGAAAATCAAGCTTCTTTAGATTCTTTGTAAAAGGGGTCGGGGGTATACATTTATAATTATTTTATCTCTTACAGGTTATTATTACTTAAACCTTTAATGAACAAGTTTTGTTAACTTTTTTTTTTTTTTTTTTTTTCTGAGACAGAGTCTCGCTCTGTCACCCAGGCTGGAGTGCAGTGGTGCGATCTCGGCTCACTGCAAGCTCCGCCTCCTGGGTTCACACCATTCTCCTGCCTCAGCCTCCCGATTAGCTGGGACTATGGACGCCCACCACCATACCTGGCTAAATTTTTTGTATTTTTAGTAAAGGCGGGGTTTCACCGTGTTAGCCAGGATGGTCTCGATAAGTTTTGTTAATTTTTATTTATTTTTTATGAGACAAGGTCTCACTCTGTCACCCAGACTGGAGTACAATGGCGTGATCATGGCTCACTGCAGCCTCTACCTCCTGAGGCTCAGTTGATCTTCCCACTTCAGCCTCCTGAGTAGCTGGGACTACAGGTGCATGCCACCACACCAGGCTAATTTTTGTATTTTTCATAGAGATGGGGTTTCACTATGTTTCCCAGGCTGGTCACAAACTTCTGGGCTCAAGCAATCTGCCCGCCTCAGCCTCCCAAAGTGCTGGGATTACAGATGTGAGCCACTGTGCCTGGGCAAGTTTTGTTATTAATAAATAAAAAACAATGCTTTGCTGAAGGTAAGGCTGATCATTTTTAGAGCATGCTTCCTCATATTGTTTTTAGGTGTGAATTTCAATAATAAAACGTAGAGAAACTTAACATTCATCACCATGTTCACTTGGAAAAAGTGCTAATATATGAACTCTTTTTGAGATGAAGTCTTGCTCTGTCACCCAGGCTGGAGTGCAGTGGCACCATCTCAGCTCACTGCAACCTCCGCCTCCTAGGTTCAAGCGATTCTCCTGCCTCAGCCTCCCGAGTAGCTGGGACTACAGGCGCCTGCCACCACGCCTGGCTAATTTTTTATATTTTTAGTAGAGACGGGGTTTCACCGTGTTAGCCAGGATGGTCTCGATCTCCTGACCTCGTGATCCACTCACCTTGGCCTCCCAAAGTGCTGTGATTACAGGCGTGAGCTACTGCGCCCGGCCGTATATGAACTTTTTAACACAGAGCAAGAACTTTTATAAGGGACATGTATTAACCAAACATCATATGTTCTCACTCATAAATGGGAGCTAAGCTATGATAATGCAAAGCCATAAGAATGACACAATGGACTTTGGGGACTTGTGGGGAAAGGGTGGGAAGCGGGTGAGGGATAAAAGGCTACAAATTGGGTTCAGTGTATACTGCTCAGATGATGGGTGCACCAAAATCGCACAAATCACCAATAAAGAACTTATTCATGTAACCAAATACCACCTGTTCCCCAAAAATCTATGGAAATAAAAAAAATTAAAAGAAAAATAGTATATTACAGAGTCTTAAAATGTACCCCTTCTAACAAAAGTAAGTGAAATATTAAACTAAACACTTTTATTCTTGGAATCATTTAAATGCATGCAGGTCTTATCTTAGACACATTTAAAGAATTTTAAGAAAGTCACAAGATAATAAAATCTTTAATAAAGAAGGCAACCTCACACCAAAAATTATTATGTAGTCTTACTACATACAAACAAGGCTAAAGGATAGATCCACTTATTGGTACTTTGAAGAAATAGATAAATCTCTTCTTTACTAATTTATAAAAGTCGTCTATTTTACTGGACTTCGTGATGATGACACTTGTCAAATTCCTTTTTTCTGTGATGGAAATAAATTTAGGGGTTTTTCTATGAATTCAACCTTTTACTTACTTGTTTATGTATTTTTTTGTAGAGACAGGGTCTTGCTTTGTTGCCCAGGCTGGTCTCAAACTCCTGGCCTCAAACAGTCCTGTTGCCTTGGCCTCCCAGAGTGCTGGGATTGCAGGCATGAGCCATTGCGCCTGGTTGTGGTATAGTTTTTATGAGGTGTAAACATTTAGTTTTATTTGATGAGTGTATTTATGGCCTAAATTGTAGGCTACTTTGTAGGCTATAAATTTTTTTTTTTTTTTGAGATGGAGTTTCACTCGTCGCCCAGGCTGGAGTGCGATGGCGTGATTTTGGCTTGTTGCAACCTCTGTGTCCCAGGTTCAAGCAATTCTCCTGCCTCAGCCTCCCAAGTAGCTGAGATTACAGGCACGCACCACCACACCCAGCTAATTTTTTCTATTTTTAGTAGAGACGGGGTTTCTCCATGTTGGTCAGGCTGGTCTCAAACTTCCGACGTCAGATGATCCACCCACCTCAGCCTCCCAATGTGCTGGGATTACAGGCGTGAGCCACTACGCCTGGCTTTTAGGCTATAAATTGAGTAGATAATCATCATAAGAAGCTAACTTAGGCCAGAATACAAATATATGAGATATTATATACAAGAGAAATGAATTAGTATTTGGAAAATGATACTATATCTCTTCTATTTCAGGAAATGTAAGACTATTGGAACAAATTTTGAATAATAATGATTCTTTGACAAGAAAAAGTGAATCATCAAACACCACCTCACTAACTAGGTCAAAAATAGGATGGACTCCTGAGAAAACAAACAGGTAAAAACAAGAGATTGGAATGAAAACTAGATTGAAAAGAGTTTTGTTCAGATTTTTCAAATTTCTTTGGGACTTTTAATAAATTATAGCATTGCTTCTTAAATTTATCTTAGATTTAGTTACTATTTTTTGATGCTAATATATCTTCCCCCTTTCTATAATATAGCTATGAAATGAATATCTCATTTTTTCAAAATGCAGATTATTAATTTCTAACATATGGATTATTCATTTCTGATTAAAGGATATCTAGGATTTGTTTCAAAAATAATCCAAGATAGGTTAGGGGCAAGTAGGTTGGGAGTATAGATAAAATGAGGCTAGCCAAAAGTTAATGATTGTTATAGTTAAATATTGGGTGTATGGGGTTCATTTTAGTATTTTCTCTATTTTTGTGTATATTTGAAATTTTACATAATAAAAAGTTTAAAAAAAATCAAATCTGGGCCATGATAATTATATTTATCTTCAACATCTTGAAAACTACAGTAATAAGAACTAGAGGAGCCATATGTTGAGTAATTTTATGTGGAGATATTGTATAATTTTAGTCTATTTACATTTAATGTAATTACTGATCAGGTAGAATTTATGTCTACCATGTTGCTTTCTATATGCCTTAGGTCTTAGTTCACTGTTCCTCCCTTAGTGCCTTCTTTTGTATTAGACATTTTCTAGTTGCACCATTTTAATTCTTTTGTCATTTTCTCTACTATTATTTTTTGAGTTATTTTCTTCGTGGTCACTCCAGGAATTACAATTAACATATTAATTTAAAGCAATCTAATTTGGATTAATAGTGATTTAATTTCAATATTATTCAGAAACTTTGCTCCAGTAAAGCCTTGTTCCCTCCCCTTTTCTTCTATTATTATCATACAAATTACATCTTTATACATTATAAGCTCATCTATGTAGTCTGATAATTATTACTTGATGCAGCTCTTTTAAATCAGGTAGGAAAAGAAAAGAGATATGAACAAAAATACATATACTGGCTTTTATATTCACCTATATAGTTCATCTTTAACAGTACTCTATTTCTTCATATGGATTCAAGTTAGCCCAGTGTCCTTTTATTCCACCCTGAAGGACTCCTGATAGTATTTCTTATAGGGTAGGTCTGTTAGCAGTGAATTTTCTCAGTTTTTGTTTATCTGGTACTGTCTTAATTTCTTTCTCACTTTTTCATTGTCATTTAAACAGACATTTGGTTTCTCATAGTTGTGGAAGCTGGAAGTTCAAGATCAAGGTGCTGGCCGGGTTGGTTTCTTTTGAGGCCTTTCTTCTTGGCTTGCAGGTGGCCTCCCTCTTGCTGTCTCTTCACATGGTCATCCCTCTCTGCACACACACCCCTGGTGTCCCCTCCTTCACTTTTGAAGAATAGTTTTGCTACATACAGAATTTTTGGTAGATGTTCTTTTTCTTTCAGCATTTTGAATATGTCACCTGACTGCCTTTTGGACTCTGTGGTTTCTGATGAGGAGTTGTATGTTGGTGTGCTTGATGGTATCCCACAGGTCTCTAAGACTTAATTTTTCTTTCCCCAATTATCCTCATAATCCTTTCCTCATAATCTCAATTAGCCTGTCTTAAAGTTTGTTGATTCTTCTGCCAACTCAAATACGGTGCTGAGCCCCTCTAGTGAATTATACATTTCAGTTGTTATATTTTTCAACTGCAGAATTTCTGTTTGTCTTTTAAAAAAATGTTTTCTATCTCTATTGATCATTCTATATTTGGCAAGACTTCATTCTTATACTTTCCTTTAATTTTAAAACTAGTTTCTTTTAGTAATAGCTGATTTATAGTCTTTGCCTAGTAAGTCTAATATCTGGGATTCCTCAACAGCAGTTTCTTTTGACTGTGCTTTTTTTCTGTGTTTGGGCTCTACTTTCCAGTTTCTTTGTATGTCTCATAAATTTTTGTTGAAAACTGGGCATTTTAAATAATACAGTGTGGCAACTCTGGAAATTAGATTCTTTCACCTCCCAGAGTTTATTGTTGCTAGTTATTGTTGTTGTTGCTGTTTGTTTAGTGACTTTCCTGGACTAATTCTGTGAAGTCTGTATTCTTTGTCATGTGCTCCCACTGAAGTCTCTGTTTTGTTAGCTTAGTCTGCTAATGATTGGAAAGAGATTTCCTTAACTGCCTTGAACTGATAAGTCTCCCTCTCTTTGCCATGGATTATGTGTGTGTGTGTGTGTGTGTGTGTGTGTGTGTGTATGTGTGTGTGCGAGTGCATGCACATGCATGTGCTAGAGCATGCCTCCAGTGCCTGGCAGATTATGAGTCTGTTTTAGCCTTTCACTTCCTACTTGCACAGAGCCTCAAGGTCGGAAGTGAGTGATTAGGACCTTCCCAGGTCTCTCTTGGGCATGTACATAGCCCTGTATGTGGACTAGAAGGCATGACCTTCTAGATTCCTAGGAATATGTTGGAGCTTTTCAAAACTCCACTTTGGACATTTCATTGCCTAGATTTTTAACATTTGTTGACCACAATCTTGTTTGCCCCAACTAGTGTCACTACCTCAGGCTGCTGAGATGTTAAACAGTTGCCACTGTTTTTGAAAAATGCCCTGGGGATACTTTCTCGCTGAGCTAGCAGTGAGTCAGTTCAAATAAAGACAAACACTATGAATGAGACTTTTAGGAGAGCTTGAAACCATTCTACTATCTTTAGTGGTTGTGAGGCTGTTGGTTTTCGAGGCCGCCACAGAGTTGGGAATAGGGTCCCGAGAATGAGGCAAGTTAAAAAAATTCCATAAAGCTTGCTCTTCTTACCTAGAGTCAGCCATTTTTCTTGAATAAATGCTCCTGGGGTTCTTGCAAGTCTTTAATTTCCAGAGGTTAGAAAAACTTGATTTTGATGATTTTTGCTAGGGTTCTCATTGTGCTTATGGAGAAGCAGATTTTCAGAAGTTCTTACTCCACCAATCTGGAAGTGCTTCTGGATGTTAGCTTCTTGAAAGCATAACCTTTTCCTGCTCCTTTTCTGCTACATCTAAACTTTTCTGGTTAGATAATTTTGTCTCTTGTGATTTTCTGTGTTTCATTTGTTTAATCACATAACTGATTAATTCCATAGTTCAATTTTAATAGGATACCATTTAGTAATATAGCTAAGACTGTATCAAAGATTTGTGTAATGAAATGTTTACTGAATTTACAACAATTTAGGAAACTTTTTCAAAAATCTTCTGTAGCGTTGAAACTCTACCTTCTCAAAGATTTCCTTCCTGTGAAGAGCTAGAAACAACTAAAGTGACTATGCAGAAGTCTGATGATGTTCTTCATGACCTTGGCCAAAAGGAGAAAGAAACAAATAGCATGGTCCAGGTAAAGTGGGAATGGTCTTAAAATTGATGATTAGTTAAGATAAAAATTAAAAAGGAATAAAAGTTATAAAGATAGAAATTAGGAGGAAGGATGAAGAAAAAGCACTGAAAAAGACACGTCAGCCACGTCTGTTCCATTTATAAAGTATTTCCAGAGGCCTTCACCAAGTGATTTCAACTTATCGCTCCTTGACCAGGACTGAGCCATATAGCCACCTTTGGCTTCCTAGCTTCTGTTGGAAAGGGAGGAAGGGGAAAAGAGACCTGTGAGTGAATGGACTTCATTTATCCAATCCACAATGTCTGCCATTTCTTCCATACATAAAGAGCCAACTTGCTTATATTTTACTTTATTTTACTTTCTTCAGCAGAGAGAGAGAGCTATTATTGGTCACTGGACTGCTTAGCACTGCTATGGATTCCCCACCTCTATTTTATTTAACACTCACATTAGTTTTTTTTCTTTTCTTTTTTTGAGACAGAGTCTTGCTCTGTCGCCCAGGCTGGAGTGCAAGGGCGCAATCTCGGCTTACTGCAACCTCCACCTCCCGGTTCAAGCAATTCTTCTACCTCAGCCTCCCGAGCAGCTGGGATTACAAGGGTGTGCCACCACACCTGGCTGATTTTTGTATTTTTAGTAGAGAGAGGGTTTCACCATGTCGGCCAGGCTGGTCTTGAACTCCTGACCTCAGGTGATCCACCTGCCTCGGCCTCCCAAAGTGTTGGGATTACAGGTGTGAGCCACCATGCCTGGCCCACATTAGTATTTCTAAATGGAGGAAAAACACTTTGATTGCCAAGTATTCTTTTGTAAGTCTTCAGTTTGACAAATTGAGTCCTTAGAATATATTGGTATAATGTATGGCCTCAACAATAGTGATAGCTGTTATTTTGATTAAAGAAATCATTGTGAGTGTAGTAACTTTCTGGTCTTTTTTTCTTTTAAGCCAAAAGAATCTCTGAGTATGTTGAAGCTTCCAGATCTTCCACAGAATTCTGTTAAGCTTCAAACAACCAATACAAGAAGATCTGTATTGAAAGATGCTGAGAAGATTTTGAGAGGAGTACAAAACAATAAAAAAGTACTTGAAGAAAACCTGGAAGCTATTATTCGTGCAAAAGATGGAGCTGCCATGTATTCGCTTATCAATGCTTTATCTACCAACAGGTAAGAGGATGTTGGCATCCAGGGTTATTTATGAGTCTGCCAGTTCCACTTTCTTCATAATTTTTTTCTAAGCACTGTATTTTCCTATTAGTTTTCATATTTTTAAAACGTTCTTTATTGACTTTGAAGATGTGGAACTTATAAAGTTGGAATTTGCATATATATATGGTGGTACTACTTTTTTCTGGTGGAAATTTTTCTTTTAATTTTTTCTTTCTTTGGTACATATCTTCTTGGATCCACATGTGCTTTTCAAACATTTATCCTTCAAATATTTGTTGAAAACAAATAGCAAAGGTTTTTCCTTTTCAGATGAAGGATATTAGGCCCCCATTCTACTATCCTAATATCCTTTCCTTTTCAGATGAAAGATATTAGGATAGCAGGTTCACAACCAGATAAGAGTTAGATCTGATCCAAGTCCTGCTCAGGACAGTAAGTGCTAATTTAAGAAAATTCCTTTTTCTCTTTTATAGAGAGATGTCAGAGAAAATTAGGATCAGAAAGACAGTGGATGAATGGATTAAAACTATTTCTGCAGAAATTCAGGTATGTCTTGGAAAAAAACTGAAAATTAAGTGAATTCTCAGAAGATAATATTGATTCCAATTTACAGGCATTACATTTGTTCTCAAAATATTTTTTATATAAAAATCCACTTATTTTTAATTTAATTGTCACTCTTTATATTTACTTAGTAATAAGTTTAGCTTTGTTTAACAAGTATATTATCTCCACTTATATTCTGGCTCTTATTTGGCAAATTGTTGGACAAAAACTAAAACATGAATAATCTGAAAGAAAATTTAGCAAAAGTGTTTGGAAAAAGAATTATACTTGCAAAGATATTTGAAGACAGTGGATTTAGGAGCATTGGCCCGCCAAAGTAAAAATACCAGAGTAATGCAAAGAGAAAAAAACCAACGAGATTTACTAAGTTTACAGAAGTCAGTTCCAGATGGAAAAACAGCCTCTTTCTCACATCCACAATGGGCATGGTACATCTTCAAACATCCAGCATTGGAAAAGTCTATCTTTCTTAGAGGGTCCATAATTTAAAGGAAATTTAAAAATTTTATATATTTGAGTGAGCAGAACTAGGCAGGCTAAGCTGTTATTTTGTCCTGGCGTGCAAGGTGTATTTTTTTGACTGTGGATGTGCTTATATGCTACTTACAAGGGTAGCAAGGTGAAGCATCAGTACTGTTTCCATAGCAATAAACACAGGAATATATTTTAAAACTTTGTTGGTGAAGAATATATATTTCTAATGAAGTTATGAAAAATTTATTTTAGGTACTATATGGTACACACACACAAAAAAATTGGACTAAGAGTCAGAAGATTTGGAGTCTAGTTTTCGCTCTACAGCTAACTGGCAATGTATCTTACTCTTTTGCAATGAATCTCATGTAAAGTATATTTGTTTAAACTTTCACATAATTTTAATTTATATTTATCTCAGAGTTTTGTTACAAAAGTGTTTGCTTTTTTTGAAATGTATTTTTAATTTTTTAAACTGTTAGCAAAATTCATATGGTTCAAACATCAAAAAGTATAAGAAGGTTTGTCATGCAAAGTTGTCCTGCTACCCCTGCAACCCTTCTATTATTTCCCATTCCCCACTCCAAAAGATACTAGTCTTTTTAGGGTTTTGTTTATTTTTCCAGAGATTTTTGATTTTTATATATCCAATAAAGCCAATATCCTTTATTTTTAATGCATTTAAAACTGCTAAACTGTATTTATATAACAGCAAAAAATAAATTCTAATACTTTCTGATGTGAAAGCATTACTATTTGTAGATATTTTAAGTAATTTTAACTTTGGTTATGTTAAGGATGAACTGTCAAGAACAGATTATGAACAAAAAAGATTTGATCAGAAGAATCAGAGAACCAAGAAAGGTCAGAATATGACTAAAGATATTAGAACCAACACACAAGATAAAACTGTCAACAAATCTGTAATTCCAAGAAAACATTCTCAAAAGCAAATAGAAGAGCATTTTAGAAATCTACCTATGAGGGGCATGCCTGCTTCAAGTTTACAGAAAGAGAGAAAGGAAGTAAGATCCTAATCTATTCTTTTAACATAATTGTTGTGTTATAATTGATCATTTCCTTTAAGAGATAAATAATGAAGCGAATGTGAAGGTGTTTTAAAAATATGAAGGACTATACAAATGTAAGCTATCTTTACACTATTGATACTTAGGGTTTTGGATTTATAATGTGAAAAGCACTGAACAAAATAGATAGTTCCTTTCTTATGAGATCTCACACCCTGGCATCATGATTTTGTAGTTATAGCAGGTATAAAGGTATATCTAGAGATCATCTAGTCCAAAAACTAGATTCTCTAGTTTATAGTACTCAAAATTTTCATTTGCGTGTGTGTATATAGTTTATTTTTCAGTTTAACAAATGCATGTTTAGTGCCTAGTATATGCAAGGCATGGTACTAGATGGTATGGAGGAAATTTTTTTGACTGCTGTAACTAGGCTATAAGTTTCTAAGTGCCAAACATGGATTGTTGAGCAGATCAGTAAAGCATCTAATTCAATGCTTGTACTTAGTAGATTCTCAGTAAATGCTCCCTTTCTGTGACATTTAGATTATGGTTGAAGGTGGGTTCAGAAATATATAAAATTATTTAAAGGTTAAGGTTATTGTATTTTTATTGTACTGGAGTATAATAAATATGTAAAATGTGTTTAAATGTTTCTTGTTGGTGCTGAAAATATACTTAGTAATGTAAAAATGTTCATGTTTCTTAGGTGGATGATTTTTATATTTAAAGCTTTTCAAACTGATGCTTGAAACCTGTATCTAGAATTTAAGGGCTGTTGAAAACAGAGGTTATTTTTTACTTAATCATTCTTGTTATAATACTTAAGCTAGCAAAAGGAGGCTTTAGAAAAATGAGATAAGTGTTTGATGACTGTTTTCATGGTGAGTTGAATAACTTTGTACACACAGGGGCTTTTGAAAGCAACCACAGTAATACAAGATGAAGATTATATGTTACAAGTCTATGGAAAGCCAGTTTATCAGGGCCATCGAAGCACTCTTAAAAAAGGACCATATCTCAGATTTAATTCTCCATCTCCTAAGTCCAGACCACAGAGACCAAAAGTAATAGAACGAGTTAAAGGTAAGGAATCTCATTTTTTATGTTTAATCTCATTTCTTAATAGTATCAGTTTAATATGTAAAGTTTCTTTTTGCTTTTTATTTATTGCTTATACGTGCCATTCAAATTATATGATGCTTGGGGATGGAAAAATAATTCCTCTTAGGAGAGGTAGGAAGAAATAGACCAACATTTTTAAAAAGACACAAGATAGGAATAATTGGGAAGAAATGTAGGATTAAATGGCATCTTCAGATAAAGCATCATAAAATTTTTATTTAGGAGAAAATGATTAAAAAAAAATTTTTTTTTTAGACAAGGTCTCACTCTATCCCCCAGGCTGGAATGCAGTGGCACAATCATGGTTCACTGCAGCCTCGACCTGCTGGGCTCAAGCGATCCTCCCCTCTCAGCCTCCCAAGTAGCTGGGATGACAGGCGCACACTACCACGCCTGGCTAATTTTTTTGTATGTTTTATAGAGACAGGGTTTCACCACATTGCCCACACTGGGTGATGATGAATCTTGAGCATCTAAATTATAATCTGGGAAAGTAGACATTTCCCTGAAGACCTAGGTGCATTATGAACAGAAAGATCAGCCATATGCTGTTTATTATAAAAGTGTTGATGAGCACTTTTGCAGTTTTGTTTTCAAAGAGGCTTAGGTAGAAAGGTGAAAACTTTTTTGTTGCTTTTGTGCACAACTGAAAACATCTTCATGTATCACTGTGTATTTTGAGTCACATCTACTGTTTCACTGGTACTGTGTATTTAAATACAACTTTTGGTTATATACTGAGTCTGTTGACTTTGGTTATGTATTATAGTTTCTCAGCTTCTGCTTAGCAATCAGTAAGCTACAGCTGACAATATGTGATAACTAGTAGATACAAACCCATTTTCCTCTCTTATCCTTTCTAGAAGTTGGAGCTATGGTGGTTACTTTGGTTCCCTTTGCTTTCTAAAGGTTATGCAATCATATAGAGTGTCAGGTTATATAGAAATTTTACTAATTTAAAATAGAAAGCATATAGCTTATGGGTGATATTTATCCTAATGGATGGTATTTACCCTGAAGTTTTCTCTTATTTAGTGTAGTTTTGCTTTTTTTTTTTTTTTTTTTTTTGAGACAGAGTCTTGCTCTGTCATCCAGGCTGGAGTGCAGTGGCACAGTCTTGGCTCACTGCAACCTCCACCTCCCAGGTTCAAACAATTCTCCTGCCTCAGCCTCCCGAGTAGCTGGGATTACAGGCATGCGCCACGATGCCCAGCTAATTTTTTTTTGTATTTTTAGTAGAGACAGGGTTTCGCCACATTGGCCAGGCTCTTCTCGAACTCCTGACCTCAGGTGATCCACCCGCCTCAGCCTCCCAGAGTGCTGGGATTACAGGCGTGAGCCACTGTGCCCGGCCTAGTATAGCTTTGCTATTAGTTTATATGGGGGGTTTTGAAAGTCTTTGCAAAAAATAATTTGAGGTTTTAAAATGCTTTCAAATCCAAAAATAACTTTATTCAATAACCCTTTTAATGATCAGAAGTGATTAAGAGCCTGTATTAGTTCATTTTCACACTGCTATAAAAAACTACCTGAGACTGGGTAATCTATAAAGACAAGAAGGTGTAATTGACTCACAGCTCCACATCTCTGGGGAGGCCTCAGAAAACTTAGAGTCATGGCGAAGGGAAGCAAGGCATGTCTTATATGGCAGCAGGAGAGAGGGAGCAAAGAAAGCCATGCCCTTTTAAACCATCAGATCTCATGAGAACTCATTCACTATCACAAGAACAAATTAGGGGAAACTGCCCCCATGATCCAGTCATCTCCCACCAGGTCTCTCCCGTGACGCATGGGGATCAATTTGAGATGAGATTTGGGTAGGGACACAGAGCCAAGCCATATCAGAACCTAAGGACTTATGCTTATCCTAGGGCCTCAGTACCTGCCACTTCCTCTGTCTGGAGAGCTCTTCGTTCAGACACTTGCATGGTTCTCTCTCTCAATTCTTCCGTCTCCGCTCTTAGATGATAGCTCCTTAGAGAGCTCTACCCTGACCATTCTATTCAAAGAATTATCTCCTGTTCCTCTACATCTCCTCACTCTGCCATATTGTTCTTCATAGCACTTCACATTTTCTGTGTTATATTTTTATTTGTTTGTTTTATTATTGTCACTACTGGACTGTAAGCTCCATGAGTACAGTTGGTTTAGTCACCTCTGTATTCCTTGTGCCAGAAACAATGTTTAACACATATTAAATGCTGAACAAACATTTTAAATAAACACTTAAGAAAAATATTCATTCAATAGAATGACTATCAGAGAACAAGACGAAAGAATATAGACATGGTATTACAATTTTTCTTCCTGGGGTCATAAACAAAAAGAAACTATATTTAAAAGTCTGGATGTGTAGGTTGGGCACAGTGGCTCATGCCTGTAATCCCAGCACTTTGGGAGGCTGAGGCAAGAGGATTGCTTAAGACCAGCCTCAGCAACATAGCTAGATCCTGTCTCTACAATAAATTTAAAAAATTAGCAGGGCATGCCTGTAGTCCCAGCTACTTGGGAGGCTGAGGTGGGAGGATCACTTCAGCACTTGAGCTTAGGAATTCAAGGTTGCAGTGAGCTATGATAGTGCCACTGCACTCCAGCCTGGGTAACTGAGCAAGACCCTGTCTCTAAAAAAAAAAAAATTAGATACATTAAAAAATTAGATGCATAGAAACACCCACATGTGAAGTGGAAGTGTAGGTGACGGTCTGAGACATCACCACCAACCTGGGCACTGGGGAGATGGCCAAGACTGACCCCAAGACCTTGCAGGACCTCACCTCGGTGGTGTAGACACCCCTGCAGCAGATGCAAGATAAATTTCAGACTATGTCTGACCAGATAATTGGGAGAATTGATGATATGAGTAGTCACATTGATGATCTGGAGAAGAACATCACAGACCCCATGACACAGGCTGGGCTGGAAGAACTGGAAGGTGAAAACAAGATACCTGCCACACAAGAGAGTTGAGGGTTGCTAATAATTTATATAATGGAATCTGGAACATCATTTTTCTGAGCCAAGAGAAGATTGAATGGCTTTTTTCAGCTAACTACTGTGTGTAGACAGGTTTTATATTATAAAGTGTGCATTCTTATCACATACTATATAGTTACTTTATAAAGCAGTTTATCCCCCAGTTTCTTGAATGTGGTATCTTCACATCTTGGACCTTGGTCAGTTGTGCTATTAATTATTAAACACTAAAACTTTGGCAGTTCCTGCATTTTAAAAAAAAAAGCACCCACATGTTAAAAGTAAAAATGTAATGTCAGGAAATTATTAAGAAAATATTTTAGCCTCTTCCTTTGCCCGCTTACTTTATTCTTTACTTTTTTGTGTGTGTGTTCCATAGACATTTATCCACTTCTCCAAAGATACATAAAATCAAATTTTTAATTTTTTAAGATTTAGGATATAATGGCTATATGTGTATGTATACATCATAGGAACAGAAAAAAATGTACAGCAGTCCCCCCTTATTCATGGCGAATGTGTCCCAATACCCTCAATGGATGCCTGAAACTGTGGATAGTACCAAGCCCTAACATGTACTATGTTCTTTTAATCTGATAACTGAGATGGCAACTAAGTTATTAATGGGCAGGTAGTGTCTACAGTGTAGAGACCCCAGACAAAGGGATGATTCATGTCCTGGGCAGGATGGAGCAGGACGGCATGAGATTTTATCGCGCTACTCAGAACAGCGTACATTGTAAAACTTATGACAGCCGGGCATGGTGGCATGCGTCTGTGGTCTTGGCTACTCGGGAGGCTAGGGTGGGAGGATCACTTGAGCCTGGGAGGCAGAGGTTGCATTGAGCTGAGATCGCACCACTGCACTCCAGCCTGGGTAGAGTGAGACTCCATCTAAAAAAAATTAATGAATAATTTTCAAATACTTATGAATTGTTTATTTCTCAAATTTTCCATTTAATATTTTCCAGCCAAGGTTGATCCTGGGTAATTGAGACAGGGAAAGAGAAACCACAGATAAGGAGAGACTACTGTATAATGATATTAATTAGTAAGGTTTAAGTAAGTATAGAATTTGATTGTCTGTACATAATTTAAAAAGATAAAGCTGGTTATTCAGAATTATGTTGTGTGTAAAGGTGTAATGAGAAAATGAAAATCATCAATTCCAAAAATGATCATTAACTTTTTCGTACCTATGGAAAAAAATTTAAAGAATTCAAACATTGTTGGAATATTCTTCAGAATCTTTATTTAACATTTTTTTCTGGTTATTATATCTATTTTGTCACAGTAGCTGTACAAGTTGTATGTCTATTCAGGGGCTGGCAACTGTGGCCTACACGTGAGCTGCCTGTTTTTATAAAGTTTCATTTGCCTCTAACTGTGTTCATTCATGTATATATTGTCCATGGCTTCTTTCATGATACAACAGCAGAACTGAGTCATTACAGCTGAGATCATGTGGCCTGCCAGACAAATATTTACTGTCTGACCATTTAAGAAGTTTGCTACCTCTGGTCTATATATTACTTCTGTTTTGATGCCTTGTAACCTTATATAGAATTAAGATTTTTCTGTGAAGAGCTGTTGTATTTCTAGATGTCTCGATAGTAGATATTCTAACAATATTTTAAAATATCTGCCATTGGTGATTATTATAGGCACTAAGGTAAAGTCAATAAGAACACAGACTGACTTCTATGCAACAAAACCTATGAAGATGGATTCTAAAATGAAACATTCTGTTCCTGTGTTACCTCATGGCGATCAGCAATATTTGTTCAGCCCAAGTAGAGAAATGCCTACTTTTTCAGGTACATTGGAAGGTCATCTGATTCCTATGGCAATTCTTTTAGGTAAGAATCAACAAAATATGTGGGATGGATTTTATTTTATTTATTTATTTGTTTGTTTGTGTGTTTATTAGAGACGGGGTTTCACTGTGTGGCTCAGAGTGGTCTGGAACTCCTGGACTCAAGCAGTCCACCCACCTCAACCTCTCAAAGTGCTGGGATTACAGGCGTGAACCACCGTGCCCAGCCATTGAATTTTAAATTCTTATCAGCAGTAGCAGAACTTACAAAATGGTACTAACATGATAGTCATCTACCTTTTCCTGTAAATGTTATTTGTTTTTGTGGGGAAGGCCTCACAATGTATTTTATGCTGTGTAATAGCAATCTCTGAAATGATGGGTTCCTGCTGTAGTTTCACCAATAGGAAAAATTCTTTTAGTATGTTATATTATTGTAGATGAAATGAAATTTTAAACAATGTTTTGGCTGGGCACAGTGGCTCATGCCTTTAATCACAGTACTTTGGGAAGCCGAGATGGGAGGATTGCTTGAGACCAAGAGTTTGAGACCAGCCTGGGCAACATAGCAAGACCTTGTCTCAAAAAAAAAAATTAGCTGGGCTTGATGGCTAACACCTGTAGTCCTAGCTACTCTGGAGGCTGAAGCAGGAGAATCCCTTCAGTCCAGGAGTTTGAGGCTGCAGTGAGCAATGATTATGCCACTGTACTCCAGCCTGGACAACAGAGCAAGACCCTGTCTCTTAAAAAAGAAAGTTTAAATATGTCATGGACATTCATAATAATTCAATAAGTTTGATTATCTTGTTAATATCATTATGTCTTTGGGGAAGTATTAAGGTACTTTTTTTTGTACTTTTGAACTAGGCTATCATAAGTGAAAGCTGTGTGGGTGTGTAATCTAAGCCAATAGTTGTTTATTTACTTATTTGCCTTCTCTCTGAGTCTTCATGTTAAAAATTGAACAGATCATTTTTGTCCTCACACCAGCTGTTCAAGTCTAGTTAGCTCTTTTTTCCCTTTAGTGTCATTGCTGTTCTTTTGTTTTGATTAACAATTTAAGTATGAATATTTTTTAATGTAAGAGACTTTTTTATTTTTGATATTATGAGTTAATTTCATGTCAAATAATAGCTCTCTGTTTAAACATATCTCCTAGTAATAAAATAGCTCACACTTTTAAAGTCCTTACTGTGTGCCCGGTAGAGTTCTGAGCACTTTACATATATTCTCTCATTTAATCCACCTTATAAAGCACATGGTAATATACAAATTGTATAGCTAAGAAAACTGAAGCACAAAAGGGTTACATAATTTGTCAAAGGCTACACAGCTAGAATGGTGCCAGGATTCAAACCCAGGCAGAGGCAGTCTGGCTTTATAGTCTGTGTTTTCAACAAGTACACTGTACTACCCCTCTTTGATATGTAGAAAACAAGTGGGACTTTGGAAGTGAAAGTTTATAAACATTTTAAAATGTGGATAGTATTAATAGCTTTCTATTAGCCTTTATTTTGAGGTTTAAATTAGATAGTGATGTGAAGTGTTGAGTACATATAAGTGCTTAATAAAAGTCACTGGGTATGGTGAGCATGTCGACAGTGCTGATGATGGAGGGAGGGGTGATTGTCAGATAGGGCTTTTTTAAATATGAGAATATAGCCATTAAGATCCAGATGGTATATTAGACTTTTCCCTTTTTTCCTGAACTATCTGACTTATTTTTTCTCCTAAACTTCTTAGGACAAACCCAAAGTAATAGTGATACCATGCCACCTGCTGGAGTGATTGTCAGCAAGCCACACCCTGTAACTGTGACTACTTCTATTCCTCCATCATCTCGAAAAGTAGAAACTGGAGTAAAGAAACCTAACATAGCCATTGTAGAAATGAAGTCAGAAAAAAAGGATCCTCCTCAGCTTACTGTGCAGGTATGCCAGGGTGCATGAGTAGAAAATTTTAAGGAAGAAAAAATTTTTTTGCTTAACGTTAGTATGGAAATCCATTATATTGCTTCATAAAAATATTGCTTTTGATCATGGCTCTTTTTTTTTAATTTATTTTTATTTTTTAGACAGAGTTTTGCTCTTGTCGCCCAGTCTGGAGGGCAATGGCGCAATCTCGGCTCACTGCAACCTCTGCCTCTTGGGTTCAAGTGATTCTCCTGCCTCAGCCTCCTGAGTAGCTGGGATTATAGGCGCCCGCCACCATGCCCAGCTAACTTTTTGTATTTTTTTGTAGTAGAGATGGGGTTTCATATGTTGGCCAGGCTTGTCTCGAACTCCTGACCTTAGGTGAATCCACCTGCATTGGCCTCCCAAAGTGCTGGGATTACAGACATGAGCCACTGTGCCCCGACGGCTCCGTTATTTTTAAAACTGTGATATTAATATGTTTCTATCCTGTTTTGCATGATTTAAGCTGCTCTTCTAGGCCAATGACTTATATACAAGTGGCTTGGTGATATTCCAAGGGGAACAATTGAACTGTGTATTATAATTAATTTTAAAAATTTAATATATGTGACTTATATAATTAATACTTCAAACTTTACACTAACATATGTTAGAAGACTTGAATGAATACAAGACTTCAACAGGCTCATGTGGGAAGAAACCCTTTGACATTTCACAAACATCTACCCTTCGGCCTGGGATCCAGCTGTAGAAGCTGAGGTCTTCACTAGGTCTGGACAAAGATGAACATGAGTATTTACATGCGACTTTCTATTGACCAGTCAGGAGGCAACTGTAGGAAAGCGTTCATGAACTGTGGTAAACTTTTTGGCTGATTTACTCCAACTCCTGTATTCGTCTTACCATCCTTGCTTACTTACAAATAATTAGAACACTGCAGTCCTTAGACTGCTCCAAGGTTCCTCTTTTGATTGAGCCAGGACAAATGAGTTTTCTTGGGCAACTTAGTATGCCCTCTGGGAAGAGAGAAGACTTGCCTCATTCTTGGATCCTGATCACTGAGGAGAAGATAATCCTGGAGCTGTCGGATGCCACCACATGAACAGTCAACAGGCTCTTAGTACTGATTTTTGACTGGACACTCCTCCCTGAACAAACGAACTATCCATTTCTTCTGCACAAATTTATACAGAACAGCCTCAACCCACCAGCCTGAGAGATTCCCAGGGACTTAGAAATTGCCCATGTAGCTCCACAAACACTTCGTTCTCATAGATTGACTTCCACTCTGCAGCTAAAATTGATAGTGTGTTTTCACAGCCAAGTTGTTAGGGCTGAGGCAGTCAGTGGATCTCAGGAAGATTCCCAGCCCTGTGCTTGATAGGAGCAAATGCACAATAAAGCCCTGGCTGCAGAATCTTTCAACTTCCAGTCATTCTTGCAGGGCAGAGAACTCCCAACATGAACCCAAGTGTGTTCCTCTCTTATAGCAGTCTTTGGGCATCCTTCTGACAGTGTAGGCCCACTAACCCAGTGGTGCAGCAGCTATGGAGGCTTCGGGAGACCTGGGGACACTTCAGCCTGGACAGCTCCCTGAGCCAAGTACAAACCCGGTCAATGTGTATTGAACGAATGAGCATCACTAGCACAGTCAGTCCATGGAGGAAATTAGAGGATCTAGGTCGGGGGGAAAGAATCCTAAATTAAAAGGCAAACAACACACAGTAAGAACATATGAAACGAAGATGCTAGTAAAGCATTAATTTTTAAATATAAAGATCTCTATAAATTAATAAGAAAACACAGATCCAAGTCTAGAAATGTTCAAAGGACATGAATAAGACTCTACAAAAGAGGAAGTACAGTTTATCAGCAAGGAAACTAAATAAGTTTTGCCAGTAGCCAAGATAATGCAAATTGAAATAACAATAAGATGCATCCATTTAAAAACTATTATTGCTGAAACAATCATATTATCTAATTTTGGTGACGGTTGGGTAAAACTTAGACTTAATTATGTTTTTGATGACGTAAATAGAGGTTGTTAAGATTACATTTCACCAGTACTTCCAAGAATCTTAAGTATCCATGTCCTGTGGCCCAGAAAGTTAATCCAATATCTGGCTATCTAGTATACTGAATTAATTTAGGGTTTAGGAAGAAAACTGTGTGTGTGTGTGTGTGTGTGTGTGTGTGTGTGTGTGTGTGTTTGTGTGTAAGTTTTTTTTGTAGTGATATATATATAATAGTGGAAAAATTGGAAATTTCCTAAATTTTTCCAATTGAAACATAATTAAATAATTAAGACATGTTTGTTGAAATGTTATATAGTCATTTAAAAATATAATTATGAAGTCTATACAAAAGCATGATAAGTGTTTATGGTTCTTGTAATCACAATGAAAAATCAAGAATGAAAACTATTTTAAATTTTAGTTATGTATAAGTAGATAGTAAAAGACAAAGGGAATAGTGAAAATGAAGTCATCTTAAGATAGAATTTTGTGTGTTTTCCTCTTTATTTTTCATATTTTATAAAATATGCTTTCATAATTAAAAAATTTTGTTATCCATTGGCTTCACAATAAAAACTTAAAGGGCATGCTTTGTTTTTATGTATATGTGTATACACACACACATACACATGTATATACACATACTCATAAAAATATTTGAGTAAAAATGATAAACAGAAAGCTGAATGTTGTATTCTGTTTTAGGTATTACCCAGTGTAGATATTGACAGCATTTCAAATAGTAGTGCTGATGTCCTTTCACCTCTGTCTAGCCCCAAAGAAGCATCTCTTCCTCCTGTGCAAACTTGGATAAAGGTATATTTCAGAATTTTATCATATTATTTTGAGTAATGTCTGACTGTAGATTTTAACTAATGTTACTCCATTTAAAGCCTTTTATCATAATGATAACTTATAATAATTTACATTTTGAAGAAAAGATTGAAAACAATTTTTTTTTTTTCAGTCAGAGTCTTGCTCTGTCGCCCAGGCTAGAGTGCAGTGGTGTGATCTCAGCTCACTGCAACCTCCGCCTCTCGGGTTCAACCAATTCTCCTGCCTCAGCCTCCTGAGTAGCTGGGATTACAGGTGCCTGCCACCACGCCCGGCTAATTTTTGTATTTTTAGTAGAGATGGGGCTTCACCATGCTGGCCGGGCTGATCTTGAACTCCTGACTCCAAGTGATTCCTCTACCTCGGCCTCCCAAGTTCGAGAATTACAGGCGTGAGCCACCACACCAGCCCAAAACAAATTTTGAATTGTTTATGAACTTGAAAGTTTGTTTCAGATCCTTACATTTATAACTATTTGGAAAGTGATAATCTTTAGTGTAACTTTTTGGTAATTTAAGTTGTGAAACTCTCATGTGAAGAAAGAATTTCTGTCACTTTGGTGATGAATCTTTGATTTACATGGGAATTATAGATATCCTAAATGAATTTTATAGTGACAGTTGGGAGTTTATATTTTGGAATGTTACCTTGTTATCCCACTGTTGACATGATACAAAAATATGCATTTCTTCCTGGCATTTATTTACTTTTGAATAATGAAGTTATGGCTTTACTACACAGCAAAATAGCACTGTAACTTACCCCAGGTTTTGTTTATTGTAAGCAAATTTGGCCAAGGGTACAGTTTTAAAAGGAGAGAGAATACCAGCAATCTTTCATGATCACAAGTAATGAAATAGAACTGTCCGTAAGTGACATTTGTGCTTAATTGAATTTTTTCATCAGTAATTTTTTTTAACCTTCTGTTTATTGAAACTTCTGTGATAACAAGCAATAAATTTTTGGACTGTTTATCATTCTGCTGTCAGTAAGAGGCTATTGCATGACTACATTTTATATAATGAGGCCTAATGATTAGATTTGTAAAATGACTATTTTGTTTTTTTTCCTGAATTATTTGATTCTGTATCCATCTTCGTGTGAGGTCATATATGTTTATACTTAGAGATCTACACATGTAAACACTTTCCTTTATCTTAATTCTGGAAGAGAAGTCTCAATTATATCAACCTGTTGATCAATTAAGTGATATTGCTGATGGAGTCCTTTACAGAAAAACAGCTGATTAATTTTTTAAAGCTATTGAAATGTTGACCTAATGGCTTGGGGACTAGCTTGGATTTCATTTACTAATTAAATCAATTCTGAATAGGGTATTAAAATGATTAAAAAGGACCATGTAATTATAAGCTTATACTATAGGTGGAAATATGATAAATTACTTATAAATTTTAAAAGTGTTAAGCACAACAAAAACTTTCTGAAAATGTTTTCTTAGACTCCAGAAATTATGAAGGTAGATGAAGAAGAGGTGAAGTTTCCAGGAACTAACTTTGATGAAATAATCGATGTCATACAGGTAACAAAGCTTAGAAACCATGAGAAATTATTTTTCTACCGGTATTTTTCCAGGTTGTTGACTGTCTTTGGCCTATCAATATTATGTTACAGTGCTTTGAGATACTTTCTTTTACTTTTGAGTTAAATATACTTTTATTTTAAAAATTATAAAGTTGTTATTCTAGAATGTCTTTAATCTATATCACCTATCTGCCTTCATGAAGCTTCATGATTATCTGCCGTTTCCCACCTAGATTTTGTCTATCTGTTTCCTGCTTTCTTCTTTCTTTCCACTTCCTTTGGCTTCTTTTCCTCCAATTTGTCTTTTTTTCATTCTATTAATTTTGGTTTTTGGATTCGTGGTGAGGTGACTAGTTAATTGATATTGAGAAAAAAGTTGTGAGAAATCTATAATCCAAAGGAATATCCCATATGGAAGGAAGAGTTATAGAAATGATAGAAATAATGAAATAGAGGGAAAAATAGGTGGAAGTAAATTATAAAGAATGGGACAAAAGATCATAGAACATTGAAACTACTTGACCATTATGTCAGTAGACTTTAAAGAACACATTTGATCATGTTTCTTTGACTTTTAGAGCTAAGATCAGTTTTGTTAATCATAAAATGAAATCCAATTTTAGAATATGCATATTAATGTTATTGGCTCACAGATATGTATTTTCTCATGTGAGTGCCACATGAGAATTTTGAAGGCAGGGACCTTATTTATTTTTATATTCCTAATGCCTAGCAAAGGTACTTGGTAATTGTTTATGCAATATACAAGTGAAAGAAATGGTTATAGAAGTAGCAGAGAATTTAGCATTCAAAGACAAGTGTTCCTGTATTAGCTCTGCCATTTATAAGCTGTGGACTTCATTTTTCAATGGAATAATATTACTGAGTTGTACTATTTAGAGAGACCCAAAGTGTTTTTGATTGAATTATTTATAGATAAAATGATATGATATCTGTGATTTGCTTCAAAATGATATGTGAAGGGGAAAGTGGCTAGATGAGACAAGATTGACCATAAGTTGATAATTGTTAAAGCTGGGGAGCGGATAAATGCAATTCATGTTATTTATGTAACAGATACAGTACATGGACACTATTTGTTTACTTTTAAACACATATGATTTTTTTGTAATAAAAATTTTAACAATTCCAGAAATAACTCTATTGGTTATGATGTGGTAATGCAAATAATCTGTAAGATGACTGACCTTATTGCATATTTAAATGTAAATTATAAGTTGTATAAGAGCAAAAAGTGATTTTGGAAGTGTATTAGTCTATTTTGCATTGTTATAAAGGAATTACTGGGTAATTTATAAAGAAAAGAGATTTAAGGCCAGGTGCAGTGGCTCATGCCTGTAATCCCAGCACTTTGGGAGGCTGAGGCAGGTGGATTACCTGAGGTCAGGAGTTCAGGACCAGCCTGGCCAAGATGGTGAAACCCCATCTCTACCAAAAATACAAAAATTAGCCGGGCATAGTGGTGGGCGCCTGTAATGCCAGCATCTCGGGAGGCTGAGACAGGAGAATTGCTTGAACCCAGGAGGTGGAGGTTGCAGTGAGCTGAGATCGCACCATTGGACTCCAGCCTGGGTGACAAGAGTGAAACTCTGTCTTAAAGAAAAAAAAAAAAGTAAAGAGATTTAATTGGCTCATGGCTCTGCAGGCTGTACAAGAAGCATGGTGCCAGCAACTACTTCTGGTCAGGACCTCAGGAAGTTTTACTCAGATAGAAGGCTGTGAGGGTCCAGATGTGTCACAAAGCAAGGGAGGGAGCAAGAGAGAGAGGAGGATGTGCCAGTCTCCTTTAAACAATCAGCTCTCATATGAACTAACTTATTACCATGGGGAGGACACCAAGCCATTCATGAGGGATCTGCCCCCAAGACCCAAGCACCGCCCACCAGGCCCCATCTCCAACACTGGGGATCACACTTCAACATGAGATTTGGAGGGGACAAATATCCAAACCATATCAGGAAGCATCAATTTTTTAATGATAATTATTAAGTTCATACATTTCTAGAGAGAAATAATAGTGTTTTATGTAGGAATAATTATGTTTTCTAGTTTATTTTGTGATTGCATAAAATGAATATTGGGTTCTAAAAAGACAAACTGATTGTGTAATTAAGAGTTCCTCAATATGATATGTCTGACTAATGTGTATATTATAATTAATGTGATACCACCTAATTAGAAATGCTGTTGGTTAATTTAGAAGGGTTTCTTAATTCACCTAGTTCCTTGCCTATAGGTGGTACTCAGTAAATGTTGAACAAATACATGAATATAATAGTTTTGTTTTTGTTACTACCAGGAAGAAGAAAAATGTGATGAAATTCCAGACTCTGAACCAATTCTGGAGTTTAACAGAAGTGTTAAAGCTGATTCTACAAAATATAATGGTCCTCCATTTCCGCCAGTTGCTTCTACTTTTCAGCCCACTGCTGATATTCTGGATAAAGTAATTGAGAGAAAAGAAACACTGGAAAATAGCTTAATTCAATGGTAAGTTTATAATGTTTTTGGTATGAATAGAACCATAGTAGAAAATATAAATGGAAAGTATTAAATTGTGGCTGAAAATATTCCTTGTCTTCTTTTGTTTATTAAACTTTCTTTGCTTTAGTCACTGGAAAGTGTTTGATATAATGCTGAGGGCTTAACTATTGTTGGAGGTTATTGTTTTTGTCCTTGAATATTTGTACTCAATCTGTCTACTCTGGCAAAGCAGACTATTAGGAAGCCTTAAAAATGTACATGTTCTTTAATCCAGTGATTCATTTCCAGAAACTTATCCTAAAGAAGTAATTATGGTTTGCTGCTAGGCCAGGGCCACGAACCAGTACCGGTCTGTGGCCTGTTAGGAACCAGGGAACTAAGCTGCACAACAGGAGGTGAGCAGCGGGTGAGTGAGCATTACTGCCTGAGCTCCACCTCCTGTCAGATCAGCTGTGGCATTAGATTTCATAGAAGCACAAACCCTATTGTAAACTGTGCATGTGAGGGATCTAGGTTGCACACTCCCTATGAGAATCTAATGCCTGATGATCTGAGGTGAAACAGTTTCCTCCCGAATCTATCCCCCCACCCCCTACCCCACCACCCCTGCCCTGGTCTGTAGAAAAATTGTCTACCACAAAACCAATCCCTGATGCCAAAAAGGTTGGGACTGCTATACTAGGCCATATAATACCTAGCACTACAAAGAGGGCACTATTCTAGGTTTGTTACATACTGATAACAACAAGCTGTAATATGTTATTATTGTTACATATTACAATAACAATTGTAACTTGTTACATATGAATATGAAATGAATGCTATTATTTGTATTTTTACTTGTAAGAAACCTTAAGGAAGTTTTGGAATAAGTGAAATGGCTGAATATTAATATAGTCATGAAAATTAGGTTTAGAAGAAATTTAATGATATAAAAAGATATTAATAATGTACTGGCATATAAACAAAGCAGGATACTAACAATGTAACCCCAGTTTACAAGATCTTACTCAAAAGTAAGTAGGCAGCTAGCACAGTGGCTCACGCCTGTAATCCCAGCACTTTGAGAGGCCAAGGTGAGTGGATCACCTGAGGTCAGGAGTTCGAGACCAGCCTGACCAACATGATGAAACCCCGTCACTACTGAAAAAAAAAATACAAAAATTAGGTGCGATGGTGCACACCTGTGGTCCCAGCCACTCGGGAGACTGAGACAGGAGAATCGCTTGAACCTGGGAGGTGGATGTTGCAGTGAGCTGAGACTGTGCCACTGCACTCCAGACTGGGCGAAAGAGTGAGATTCTGTCTCAAAACAAAACAAAACAAAAAACTGTGCATAAAACAAAGTTTGAAAAAGCATATATACCAAATTAACTGTGTTTATTGCTGAACCTAGGATTATAGGTGAGCTTTATCAATTTTTTAAACTCTTACATTTTTTTCTAAATTTTCTACAATGAACACCTATTATATAATAATTTTTAAGAAGTCTATTAACTGCACTAAAGAAATGTTCTAGAAGTCTCCTGTTCCCCTTTCCCTTCCTGAAGATGACTTTGGAAATAAATTTTTTCTTTACATTTTAAGAGGAAAACTACCTATAATACAGCCTATATGTGTATTACCTTGAAGAAAGGGCAGCTGGACATCTTTTCTAGCTCTGATCTTATATGGTTTTTATGTGTGCACTCAGAGTGGAAATCAAACAGTTTAGGTACATGATATGCCAGATAGTCATTGGCCAAAGTCTTATTTTGAGTTTAGGAGTTCTTTTAAGCTTTTCATTAGACTAATCTGAAAGACTTTAATTTGATTTCATAAACTATCTCCCACAAGGAGATTCTGTTTAGTGTGTTTTATCTTCTTCAGAGGGACTTTTTTTTTTTTTTTTTTTGAGACAGGGTCTCACTCTATTGCCCAGGCTGTAGTGCAGTGGTGTGATCACAGCTCACTGCAGCCTCAACCTCCTGGGCTCAAGCCATCCTCCCACCTCAGACTCTTGAGTAGCTGGGACTACAAGCACGTACCACCTAATTTTTGTATTTTTTGTAGAGACAGTGTTTTGCCCTGTTTGCCAGAATGGTCTTGAACTCCTGAGCTCAAGCAGTCTGCCCAACGTGGCCTCCCAAAGTGTTGAGATTACAGATGTACCATGATGCCCAGCCCATTTTATTTTTTTTCTTCTAGATTTAACTTTCAGAATGACTGCTTTCATACCAGCATGTTTGTGGCATTGGTAAAGGTTATTTTTAGGGGTGGTATGTCTAACATTTTTTACATTTCAATCAAATTGAGGAATCTTAACTTTTATCTGCCCCACCATCCTCTCAGGGTAGAGCAAGAAATAATGTCAAGAATTATCTCTGGGCTCTTTCCAGTCCAGCAACAGATTGCACCTAATATCAGTGTTTCAGTCAGTGAGACAAGTGAACCACTGACTTCTGACTTTGGTAAGTGAAATGGAATTTTTTTTTGTTTTTATTAAAAGACAAAAGCTTTAGTTCATCGTGGATTTATATATTCCAGAGGTCAAGTAAATTCTCCAGTAACAAAAGGTAAGCTCTTCTAACCTTACTTCCTAGTACTTCTTTGGTGATGGTTAGTTCTCTCTCACCCTCTTATTTCATATTGCGGCTTTCAGATTATTAAACCACTCTTCATACCTCCCACCCCAAATCTCTTTGTTATCCCCATAGTACTTTGTACATATTTTTCTTATAGTAATTATCAGATTATATTAAGGTTGGTTTCCATATCTATCTCACTCTTTATACTATAAATTACTCAGGATTTAAGGATGTTTCTCCTTTTGTGCCTAGTCCTTGCCTGATACCCAACAAGAGTTTAAGTATTCATTGAATGGTTAAAATGAGCCTCTTTCTTTATGGAGCCTATGCCATTCTTTTCTCCATTTTTTTCTTTTCTTCCTTTCTTTATGGAGCCTATGCCCTTCTCTTCTCCATTTTTTTCTTTTCTTCCTCTTCTTTTTCTCCTTCCCCCTTTTCCTTTTCTACTCCCGCTTCTCTTCCCCATTTTTTTTTCTTCCTCTTCTTTTTCTCTTTTCCCCTTTCGCTCTTCTCCCCATTCTCTTCCCCATTTTTTCCTTCTCTTCCTCTTCCTCCTGTTTTTCTTCCTTTCCACCTCCTCCTTGTTTTTTTGAGGTAAGTTTACTTGCCATAAAAGTCACCACTTCTAAGTGTACAGTTTGACAAGTTTTTTTGTTTGTTTGTTTGTTTGTTTGTTTGTTTTAATTAGAGCCAGGGTCTCCCTCTGTCATCTAGGCTAGAGGCTGGACTGCAGCGACATGATCATAACTCACTGTAACCTCTAACTCCCGGGCTCAAGCAGCTCTCCTGCCTCAGCCTCCCAAGTAGTTAGGACCATAGGTGTGCACCACCATGCCCAGCTAAAAATCATTTTGGGTCCAGGCACACAGTGGCTCACGCTTGTAATCGCAGCACTTTGGGAGGCCAAGGAGGGCAGATCACCTGAGGTGAGGAGTTTGAGATCATCCTGGCCAACATAGTGAAACCCCGTCTCTATGAAAAATATAAAAATTAGCTGGGTATGGTGACACACACTTGTAATTCCAGCTACTCCGGAGGCTGAGACAGGAGAATTGCTTGAACCCAGGAGGCGGAGGTTGCAGTGAGCCAAGATCACGTCACTGCACTCCAGCCTGGGCAATAGAGCGAGACTCTGTTTCAATCAATCAATCAATCAATCAGTCAATCAATTTTGTAGAGATGGGGTCTTGCTATATTGCCCAGGCTAATCTCAAACTCCTGGCCTCAAGTGATCCTCCTCCCTCAGCCTCCCAAAGCACTGGGATTACAGGAGTGAGTCACCGCACCTGGCCCAGTTTGGCAAGTTCACACAGCTATATATTAGCCACATAATCATGAGACAGAAAAACATTTCTGTCTTCTCCAAAAGCTTCCTTATGCCATTTTGCAGTCAATTCCTAAACCTCACTCATGCCCACTGGCCCCTAACAACACTGATCTGCTTTCTATTACTGTATTTTTACCTTTTCTAGAATTTCATACATATGTAATCATGCAATATGTAGCCCGTTGTTGGCTGGCTTCTTTTATTAGCATAATATTTTGACAATCATGCTATTGCATGTAGTAATAGTATAATGTATAGATATACCATAATTTGTCAATCCATTTACCAGTTGATGGACATTCATAGTCTTTCAGTTTTTGGCTATTATGAATAAAGCTGCTATGAACATTTGTAAGCAAATCTTTGTGTAGAAACCTTTTAATTTTGGTTGGTCATATGATAAGTAAATGTTTAACTTTATAAGAAACTGCTAAACATTTCCAAAAGTGGGTGTACTATTTTGCATTCCACCCAGCAGTGTATGTGACTTTAGTTGCTCCACATCCTCCCCAACACTTGGTGTTGTCAGTGTTTATAATTCTAGCCATTTCTGAACATATGTGGAGGTATTTCCCTAACTATACTAATACCTGAGTAGTATAATTATTAATGATGTACAACTTTTTAATGTGTTTATTTGCCATCTGTATATTTACTTTGGTGAAATCTTTTTAAATCATTTGACCATTTTTAAGTTCGAGTCGTGTCTTCATATTACTGAGTATGAAGTTTTTTATCTATTCTGGATATAAGTGCTTTATTGGATATATGTTTTGTAAATATTTTCTTCTACTTTGTGTTTTGCCTTTTTGTTTTCTCAGCATTATTTTTTGAAGACAAAAAGATTGATTTTGAAGAAGTCTAATTTATCAGGTTTTTTCTAGTAGTTTGTAGGGATTTTTGCATGCTGCTTTTAAAAAAATCTTTGCTAACCCAAGATCATTAAAATAGTTTCCTATGTTTTCTTCTAGAAGATGTATGGTTTTAGATGACACATTTAGGTCTATAGTATATTTTGAGTTAAGTTTTATGGTGTGAAGTAAGGATCAAGTTCTTTTTTGTTTGGGGTTTTTTGGCATATGGGTATCCAGCTGTTCTAATACCATTTGTTGAAAAGATTATCATTATTCCATTGAACTACCTTAACATCTTGGTTGAAAATCAATTGGTTATATATGTGTGCATCTTGTTTTTGGACTTTGTATCCTGTCCCATTCACCTGTAAGTTATACTAATACCATACTTCTTGATTACTGTAATTTAATAGTAAGACTTGAAATTAGATAGTGAAAGTTTTTCTAACTTTGTTCTTTTTTTTCTTTTTTATTCCTGTTTATCATTATCTCTACTTTTTTTCTTCTTTCCAGCCTCAGGATAAGCTATTCTTTCTCCCTCATAGACTATCCTTTAACAGCCCGAATCCTAGACTTCAGAGTCTATATTCACCACTTTAATTTCTCATTACCTACTTCCTCTTTGGTCCTTATGGGTTGGCCTTCTTTTGCCCTCCCCCTCAAGAAACTCCTTTCTCACAGCATTTGCTTGTCAAAAATGCTTCCCTTTTTCAAATCCTTGTTTTACTGTATGGCTCAAGCATAGGCACTATTGACCATCTCTGATTCTTAAACTCTTCTCCTGGTGTTGGCTGCTTAGACTTCATTCTGTTAATTCTTCCTCTTTTTTAAAAAAAAAAAACTTCAAGACCTTCATTTTCTCATTTTATTTTCTGCTACTTGAATAAAATTATTTCCCTAATTCCCATGCTTTGTCCTCTTTTCTGTTTTTTTCCAGTTTCCTCCTGACATTAGTTATCCTGTGTCAGTTGATGAACCCTAAGCCATGTATTTGGGCCGACAACTTGCAGTTCTGCTGGTTGATGAATATTGTGCTTGATGCTCCCCTGGCATCTCATCTTTAGTATGTCTAAAATGCTTCTCATTTTTGAGATCACAGTTCTCCCAGCACCCAATCTCTAAAGCCTTGGAGTTATTATTTGTTCTATTTTCTTTGCTTTGCTCTTCTTCATTCCCCACTCAGCCATACCCTATATCCCAGCTTCATAGAGTTTATTGTTGCATTTGGCTAATTTGTCCTATTTAGCATAGCTCACATGCCTCCTTCTGTTGTTACTATCCCAGTTTTCTCTCATCATCTCATCTTTGAAGGGAGGACAAAAATGAACAACAAATTTATGAGAAAATTTTTTTCTTGGTGAAAATCTGACAATTTACAAATTGGGTATTTAGATCCTATTTTCTTCCCTGTAAAAGATTTGTGTTTGCTTTTGTTTTGCCAGTGTCTGGGTGGGGATTTGGGACCTTATAAAAACGATGTTCTGATTTTGGGCCATGCTCAAAGAATGAATTATGGAAACTAAAAAGGAGATGTATCAACATATATTGTTGAATATGAATGTGGGATTGGGATAGTCTCTGCTATGGTAACTCAAGAGCAAATTGCTGTTACTTACCCCATCAACAAGTGATCCCACTAGACTTCTACCCACTTTTTAGGGAATTCTGGATATTGTTACTATAGTTGTGTTACTTAAGCAGTACTCTTTGGTGAGGTCACATCTCCATCAGGTTGTACAAATGAGTATCCACTTATTTTCCACATGGAGCTTTATAAATATCACTACTTTAAGTCAAGTAAAGTCTCTCCAGGAGATTTTACTTAATTTGATGTACATTCATGTAAGTGAGAAGTACAACCCATTCAGATATTAATATACCTATGGGACATCTGATAACAAGCACCTCAACTGCAGTAGATGTTAATAACTGATGTATCTGAAACTAGAAGGAAGGGAGGTTTGCCTTTATATTTAGTGCATTCTTTTGTTGTAGTCAAGATCTATCACAGAGTTTCCTGTTGTTATACTCTTGGAAATGTGAGTTGTATTCAGATGAGGGCATTTAATGTGCCCATTTTTATCACTAAATTCTGTAGTAGTAGAGAAGAGGCCATCTGAGTAAATTTTCATCTCCCTTTTTTTTATTTACAGAGAATATTTGTTATGTAAGTTGTCCTCTTAGTCTTTTTCATAATAAGTAGATATGTTTGTATTTTCATTTTTATTCCTCTTTCCACCCTCCCCCACCCACCCCCATACACGTATATTGGCATCTCTAAACTTTGTTTTGTGTTTTTTTTTTTTTTTTTTTTGACAGAGTCTCACTCTGTTGCCCAGGCTGGAGTGCAGTGGTGCGATCTCAGCTCACTGCAAGCTCCACCTCCCGGGTTCACGCCATCCTCCTGCCTCAGCCTCCCGAGTAGCTGGGACTACAGGCGCTCGCCACCACACCTGGCTAATTTTTATATTTTTAGTAGAGACGGGGTTTCACCATGTTAGCCAGGATGGTCTCAATCTCCTGACCTCATGATCCACCAGCCTTGGCCTCCCAAAGTGCTGGGATTACAGGCGTGAGCCACCGTGCCCGGCCGGCATCTCTGAACTTTTAAGAATGAAAGTTTGGCCCAGGCGCGGTGGCTGTCGCCCGTAATACCAGCACTTTGGGAGGCTGAGGCAGGTGTATCACCTGATGTCAGGAGTTCAAGACCAGCCTGGCCAACATGGTGAAACCCCATCTCTACTAAAAATACAAAAATTAGCCAGGCATGGTGACGCGTGCCTGTAGTCCCAGCTATTCAGGAGGCTAAGGCAGGAGAATCGCTTGAATCTGGGAGGTGGCAGTTGCAGTGAGCCAAGATCACATCATTGCACTCCAGCCTGGGTGACAGAGTGACACTACGTCTCAAGAAAAAAAATAATAATAATAATGAAAGTTTGAATTGCAAGCATATTTCTTGCCCACTTATTCTGATTTTTTTTTTTTTTTTTTTTTTTACTTTTAGTGGAAGGAACAAGCAGTGGCGCCCTCCAGCTTTTTGTTGATGCTGGTGTTCCTGTGAACTCAAATGTGATTAAACATTTTGTTAACGAAGCTCTTGCTGAGACCATTGCTGTCATGCTGGGTGACAGAGAAGCAAAGAAGCAAGGTCCTGTTGCTACAGGTGTTTCTGGGGATGCTTCAACAAATGAAACATATTTGCCGGTATGGGGAATTTTTGAGACATTTATTGAAGAATAGTAAAATAGATGAATCTTAAGCTGCATACCATAAGATCATGGTTTGTGGTAGAAGTATTATTATCATTTTTAGAGACATGGTCTTTATTTATTGCCCTGGCTGGTCTTGAATTTCTGGGCTTAAGTGATCCTCCTGCCTCAGCCTCCTGAGTAGCTGGGATTACAGGCACCAGCCACCATGCCCAGCTTGTGGTAGAATTTTATTCCTTGTTGCTATGATTAAAGTAACGTTTCCCCCAGCATTTTATTTTAAAAACTTTTAAATCTATAGAATAGTTGAAAGTATGATACAATGAACATCTGTACACCCTTTACCTATACAGTTGTCCATTGGTGTACGTGGAGAATTGGCCAATCCTTGCATACTCGACTCTCACAGTTGGCCCTGTAAAACCAAAGAATATGAAAAGTCAGCCCTCTATATATATGGATTTCTTATCTCATGAATACTGTTCTTGATCCACATTTGGTTGAAAAAACCAAATTTGTATGATTGGCCTCTTGCGGTTCAAACCTATGTTTTTATTTAGTTATTTATTCAAGGGTCATTCATATTTATTGATTGATAATATTTTGGCACATTTATAAAAATCTGTCTTTATATCTGCTATATATTATATATCCTTTAAAAACCATTTGAAAGTTACAGACATCATGACACTTTACCTTAGAAGCATCAGCAGTATCTCCACAGAACAAGTTGCTTTCTTACATAACCAGAATACCATTATCACACCCCCCCAAATTTAACATTGGCATGTTAATAATATAGAATATAGAGACCATATTTAGATTTCCTTAATTGTTTCAAAAGTATCCTTTACAGTTTTTTTTTTAATCAAGATATAGCCAAGGATCATACATTGCTTTGCGTTATTATATGAACTGATATTTTTAATCTTTAAAAGAAAATGCATTTCAGGAACTTTTATTGCTTGTTTAATCAACCTTACTTGTGTTAAAAAGAATTTATAATCTATTATAGCAATATGAAATTATACAAAGCCAAAATTTACTCTGTATTACCAGCTGTTTAAAACTATAGTTACTTCTGATCCTATAGATCACAAGGACATCATTTTATATACATGAAACATTTAAACATCATTTGATGTATAAAGTTATATACTGTATTTTACTTTTGTAGAGATTGTTGTGGTATAATGTGATTAGTGTGCCAAAGATTTGATCTGTAGTTTTGATCTGTGCTTTATTAGCTCATTGGGAATATATGCAGTACAGATGTGGTCAGGGTTATGGTTTTTTCTATGCCAATTACTTTGGTTTGCTTTCTGCCTATATATATTGCATATATTTTCATGAGGGTGATTGGATGAGAAAATGTGGGAAAACCATTGTAAAGAGCTTGGATTTTGGGGTTGGTAAAAGTTGAATTTGAATTCCAAGCTCCACTACTTTAGTTTTATGTCTATAATAAAGATAGAATACTTAGTTTAAATGACCATGGCTTTGCTGAAATCTACTTCCTAAATATGTAGTAGGGCAAGCACTACTCCCAGCCTGCAACTTGTCATTCTTTATCTTCAGAAGTGTCATGGCTTTTCTTGGCCTTTTAATCTCTCACATATATTTTAAAGTTAGTTCTTAAGTTCCATAAAAAATATTGTTGAGATTTCAGTGGGAATTAAACCAATTTTGACTGGTTTCATTTAAGAAGGATTGACATCTTTATGGTACTGTGTTCTCTTTGCCAAAGTTTTGTGGAAGATTAAGTGAGATGATATATGGACAGAGCTTAATCTAGTGCCTAGAACTTGGTAAATAAACACTCAGTTACTAATAGTTTATCATTTTTATTATCCATTACCAATACTAGAAGAATACCTTCAGATCCTTTCATCATGATGAGTTATATATATTAAATATAGCGTTATATTTGAAAACAACACTTCTGTGCTATATGTTTATGCAGTCAAGAAGAAAAAAAGACATCGTGTACTTCTTTCATTTTAAAATGAAGACTAAGAGTACATTAATTATTAAGCAATGCTATAGAAATTCTAATATGCTTCATGGTTTTAAACTGCATCTTAATTTGCAACCCATAATACAGAATAAAGGGTAATCACCTTATATAAAGACTTTAGAATGAAGAAAAAGTCAAATTTTATATATATATATATATATATATTTTTTTTTTTTTTTTTTTTTTTGAGACGGAGTTTTGCTCATGTCGCACAGGCTGGAGTACAGTGGCGTGATCTCGGCTCCCTGCAACCTCTGCCTCCCAGGTTCAAATGATTCTCCTGCCTCAGCCTCCTAAGTAGCTGGGATTACAGGCGCCCGCCACCACGCCCAGCTAATTTTTGCATTTTTAGTAGAAACGGGGTTTCACCCTGTTGGCCAGGCTGGTCTCGAACTCCTGACCTCGTGATCTGCCCATCTCAGCCTCCCAAAGTGCTGGAATTACAGGCGTGAGCCACCACACCTGGCCCAAATAATATATCTTTAAAATGGTCAGAGGACAGACAGTTCATATCCATAGAAGAAATACAGATCACCCATGTACATATTAAAAGATGAAGATGATCAACCTCATAGATAATAAGAAAAAAGTTATTGAAATTGCATTTTGACTGATCAGATCGGCAAAACTCTAAAAGTTTGATAAATCTGGGGGAAATTGTCATTTTCCTACCTTCTGGTGGTAGTATAATATAGTAAAATCTTGTAGTAGGAAATCTGGCAATATCTATTCAAATTAAAAACATAATTAGTCCTTTAATAGAGCAGTCCCACTTCTGGGAACTTATTCCATAGATATATCCATATATCATACATATGAAATGACTGAAGTCAAGATTATTTGATAACTCTGAGGAAGAGCTCTAGGTAGAAAGGACAAGAGTAGGAGAGAGACTTAATTTTCACTATCCTTTTGTACCTTTTGAATTTTGAACCATTTGAATGATTACCTATTCAACAAATTAATATTAAATTGTTACATTTTTCCTTCTCCAGTACTTTCCATCTCCCTGCTGTCTTCATCTCTCCCTAACTCCCAATTCTTCTTATCCTTCCATTACTTTTTATATACTCAGTTTGTGTGTGTGTGCAAAAAGGCTGATTTTTTGGTATGTTGTCAATCACTTAAAATGCTTCCTTTCTGTTTTATGCCTTTCCTTCATGTCTGTAATTGGGTTTGATCATCAGCTTTATCTATTTAATCTTTCAGTCTTCTTTATTTTTAAAATTTCAGCTTTTATTTAGGTATAGGGGGTACATGTGTGGGATTGTTATATGGATATACTGGACCCAGGTAGTGAGTGTAGTACCCAAAAGTAGTTTTTCAACTCATTCCCCCTTCTTCCCTCCTGCCCCCCCCCGCCATCATAGTCCACAGTGTCTGTTTTTCTCATGTTTATGTCTATGTGTGCTCAATGTTTAGCTCTCACTTATAAGTGAGAACATGTGGTATTTGTTTTTTTCTTCCTCTGTTTGTTTGTTCAGAATTATGGCCTCCAGCTCCGTCCATGTTGCTGCAAATGACATGATTTTTATTCTTTTTTATGGCTGTGTAGTATTCCATGGTTTATGTGTACCACATTTTCTTTATTCAGTCCACCATTGATGGGCACCTAGGTTGACTCCATGTCTTTGCTGTTGTGAATAGTGTGGCAATGAACATATGAGTGCATGTATCTTTTTGGTATAACGATCCTTAGGGTATATACCCAGTAATGGTCTCAAAAGAAGACATACAAGCAGTCAACAAACATATGAAAAAATGCTCATCATCACTAATCATCAGAAAAATGCAAATTAAAACCACAGTGAGATACCATTTCAGTCAGAATGGCTATTATTAAAAAGTAAAAAAAAAGCAGATTGCCATAAATATGTATACTTGCTATGTACCCACAAAAATTAAAAATAAAAATTTTAAAAACAAACAACAACAAAATACAAACCCACAGATGCTAGTGAGGCTGCAGAGAAAACAGAACACTTATACACTGTTGGTAGGAATGTAAATTACTTCTTCTCTATTTTAAAAGAGGGTGCCTTAGAATTCTGTGGGGACCACTTCAGAGGCAGAGTTATTTCAATTGCCTGAGACTTGCTGCAGGCCAATCGTAGACTAACAGGTAGAGGTTCAAGAGGTAGGGTACTTAACCCCGCCATCAATTTAAATTATATATAGTCTATGAATGAGTTCATATTATTTTCAAATTACTTTTATTTGGGTGATTATAAACACAGTTTATCTTGTTTTATTTATTTTAGGCAAGAGTGTGCACCCCACTGGCTACCCCACAGCCTACGCCTCCTCGCTCACCTTCATCACCTACTAAGGACTGTGTTTTGGTAAAGACTCCAGATTCTTCTCCCTGTGATTCGGATCATGATATGGCTTTTCCTGTGAAAGAAATATGTGCTGAAAAAGGTAGAAACTTTATTTCTATAACTCGGTTTTAATTTTAGCAACTATTAAATTTCATGATTTGTATATGTACTTGTTGCTTACTAGGTTTTAGTAAATCATTTTTTCTCACAAGGAAATTTAGGAACTGATTGCGACTTCTTAAAGTCTATAATTGAGGCCAGGCAGGCATGGTGGCTCACGCCTGTAATCCCAGCACTTTGGGAGGCTGAGGCGGGTGAATCACGAGGTCAGGAGTTTGAGACCAGCCTGACCAACATGGTGAAACCCCTCTCTACTAAAAGTACAAAAATTAGCCAGGTGTGTTGGCACGTGCCTGTAATCCCAGCTACTCAGGAGGCTGAGGTAGAAGAATTGCTTGAACCTGGGAGGCAGAGGTTGCAGTGAGCTGAGATCGCACCATTGCACTCCACCCTGGGCAAGGGAGTGAGACTCCGTCTCACAAAAAAAAAAAAGTATACAATTGAATAGATGCTTAGACTACTTTAAGTATATGGTGGTATTAACAATGATGTCTTCTCAAGGTATTTTTTAACACTTTACTAAATTTAGGAATTATCACATTAATGGCTACCACCATTGTCATTATTATTATTAATTATAATTGCCATTATTTGTGTGCTAAAATGGTAAGGGATATCTGAAGCAATGTATCATGCCATCCTATGGAGTTCTTTACTGACTACTATCTTTTTCTGTCCTTTTAAAAAAAAAATCTTTAGGAGATGATATGCCTGCCATCATGCTTGTTAATACTCCAACAGTTACCCCTACTACTACACCTCCTCCAGCGGCGGCAGTTTTTACCCCAACTTTGTCAGATATTTCCATTGATAAATTGAAGGTATCAAGCCCAGAGCTTCCCAAGCCATGGCGTGATGGAGACCTGCCACTGGAAGAAGAGAACCCTAACTCACCTCAAGAAGAACTTCATCCAAGAGCTATGTAAATGAGAACATACTCACTAGTAACTGTACATTTCAACTTATGTTTGACTTATGTGATCCATTGAAAACATAGAAATATTATACAAAGCTTTATAAACCACAGACTACCTTATACTTTGAAAGAAAGAACTTTCATAAATGTTGAGTTTTGAAAAATTATCAAATTATACCTTCACCTTTTTTCTTAAAAGGTTTGAAACAGCTAGAAATAAAGGTATCTATTATATTGTTAATAAAATAGAAAACAATTTCTCCCTATTGTGGATCATTATTTACTATGATCAGTTAACTTTTATATTATTTTATATCTCTCTGTATGGAAGAGCTTTCAAGATGGCCTATGATTAAAGCATGAAAACAACTTTTAAAAATCTTGTTAATTATAGTAGTGCAGATTTAAAAAAATATTTTGCTAAAGGAGACATAGTCTTCGAGTCTGTTTTTTATATCAAAATGAATACAGGCCTTCAGTGACCTAACAAGCTCCAAATATGTCTTTATTTTCTTAGTGTAATGTCTGTGGCTAAGGATGAAGAACCAGAGAGTATGGATTTCCCTGCTCAGCCTCCACCTCCAGAGCCAGTTCCCTTTATGCCATTTCCTGCCGGCACCAAGGCCCCTTCCCCCTCACAGATGCCAGGTTCTGATTCATCAACACTGGAGAGCACATTGAGTGTTACTGTCACTGAAACTGAAACTTTAGATAAACCCATCTCTGAAGGAGAGATTTTATTTAGCTGTGGTCAAAAATTGGCCCCCAAGAGTAAGTTAATTTGTATTAGTTGATTTCACTTGTTAGATTATGGTAATTCCCTAAGTAATACTTTTCTATTTAAAGTGTTTTTACTTAACTTTCAAGATTTAACATGGTATAGTAGAAAGAATAGGGGACTCAATGCAATTTAGTTAACTTTTCTGGGTCTTAACTTCAGAAAGTAAAATCTTCCTCATAATCCCACCCTCCAGAAATAATATCACTATTAATGGTTTGGGGTAGGCCTTTCCAGTCTTTTTTGTCTATGCATATATAGACACATAAATACATACGTATGTGGATGTATGTTTACCTTTAAAAATAGGATCTTACTATGCATATTGTTTTGAAAACTGAATTTTTTTTTTTTTTTTTTTGAGACAGGTTCTCACTGTCATGCAAGCTAGAGTGAGGTGGCATGATCATGGTTCACTGCAGCCTCAACTTCCTGGGCTCAAGTGATACTCCCACCTCAGCCTTCTGAGTAACTGGGACTACAGGCATGTGCCACCACGCCCGGCTAACTTTTATATTTTTTGTAGAGATGAAGTTTCACCATTTTGCCCAGGTTGGTCTCAGACTTCTGAGCTCAAGTGATCCACCCGTCTTGGCCTCCCAAAGGGCTGGGATTGTAGGCCTGAACCGCCTCACCCAGCCTGAAACCTGAATTTTTTTTTTACCAAATAATATATTGTGGATATCTTTTAATATAACTCCATATTTTTCTTATTTTTATTTTATGGCTGTGTAGTCTGTTTAATCCCTTAATAGAGGGCATTTAGATTGTTTTCAATGCTTTCAGTCTATACACAACTCTCTAATTACCATCCTTTCATGTATATATGTCTTTGTGCACTTATCTGGTCTCTTCCTTAGAATACATGCCTAAAAGCTAAATTGCTGAGTCTACTTTAAAGATGCATCACCAACATGCTTTCTAGAGAGGATTTTTTTTTCTTTGCTCTAAGTTCTAGAAAGGATTTTTAGCTCTTAATCAGTTTTAATTATATCAACAGTATATGAGAATACCCGTTTCTCAATTTCATAACTACAATTGATATTTATAGTTTTTAATTTCTAACAAACTGGTAGGTTAAACAAAATTCTCATCTTTGTTATAAATTGTACTTCAAAAAAACTGGTAAGATTGAGTAGTTTGTGAATTACTTGTTTATAAACTTTGCCAGTATTTCCATTGCAGTATAATTTTGAATCTAATATGCTATGGCTTTATGGTCAGATTATTTACTAAGTTTGTGTTTCTTTTTTTTTCTAAACTTTTATATTTTAATTTCTAGTTTTAGAAGATATAGGACTGTACCTGACAAACCTTAATGATAGCTTATCCAGCACTCTGCATGATGCCGTTGAAATGGTAAGTAACGATTGACTCCAACACTGAATTCTGACAGGAAGAATATCTGTATGAATTGGTTGCCATTGATCAGGTTTTTTCTCAATTTTTTGAGTTATAGACACAAAATTTAGTAAAATAACCATGAAATAATTTAGGGTTTCTTGCACATTTCATTATGTAATCTTATAATTGTGAGAATGAAAAAAAGTTATTATTAACCCTCGTGGCTCTAGTAGTAAAAAATATACATTTAATGTAATTAGGTAATGAAATCTAGCTGATTGCAAATTGTTACCTCTGTATGTTGTCTTTACAATATTTAAGCAGGATCTTACCTATTTAAACCAACTCTCTTGTAATACATTTGTTATTTTTCCCTAACCATGATTATAATTCTTTGTGCTAATAAATATTTAAACTTAATGGCTTAAAAAGAAAAATGAGGTCCAGGGATGTTAACCCTTTCTAGTTTTTATCTAGCTCTGTAGAAGCAAAAGTTGATATTTAAAACTATCACATTATATATAAATATATAGAAGTGATAGTAAGAATTTTCTTTTGAAAAAACCGTTAAGGAATAGAAATCTTTACTTTTTATATATTTTTAAACAACCTAAGCAAGGAAAGGTAATTGTACTCAACTATCATCTATGTTTATTCACATCTTTTTAAAGCATTGTTGCTGTTTTTTTAAGTTATTTCACATAGGCCTATGAAGATACTTCATTAAGAAGTTTTTTGATAAGATTTTAATGAAACAATTTTTAAACAGTAATTATTGCAAGTAATTGGTTGAGCTAATTGTGAAGAGAGCATAGCAATCACTTTTATGAAATAATATGGGAAGAAGGCATAAATGAGATATCTTTATTTTCAGAGAAGCATTACTAACATTTGGCCTATTAGTGTACAATTATAGCATTTTTCTCCTCTCTTTGAACTTTTTCAAGTGGCAAAGCATGTTTAAATTTATTTAAAATAAATAGCTAAACCGAACCAAGACTAAATTATAACTTGTTTCTCTTTTTCTACATTTGAAACTAAATTCTAATGTTGATATTTTTACTATGCCTAAATCACATATGCTACAAATTCATAATAAAGTCAAATACAATAGTACAATCTGGAAAAACCCCAAATAACTTGAAATCATGTACCAGTGGGCATTTATCTATACATAGCTAGGGGATAGGGACTTATAATCTGGAGTTAATAAACTTTATTTCATGAAAAATAAATACAAATACTTTCAATGAATTTAAAGTCATGTTAATATCTGTATTTACAAGATAATCTACTTTGTTGGACTCTGAGGCCCACACTGTTCCTCATTGTTGGGATGGGCCTATTTTGAGGCATGAGGAAGCCTATACAGGGTGCTCCAGTGAGGGTCTTCAATACCAATGCCCTCGCCAAGTAAGCCAGATGTCAGCCCAAAGGCAAAGGGACATTGAGGTCTATAGCTGCCATACCATAGTTCTGCAGTTTTTCATTTTTGCTTGTGGTCCAAGTTGCAGTATTACAGTGCTTTGCCCCCATTGCCACACTGTGGCATTACTTTACTGCAGAAATATGAGGAGGAGGCTGTGACCCAAAAACAATGATATCATATAAAACATTTATGATTCATGGTAGCTCAACTGTGTGGGACAGACGGTTTGATTTTTATGTTTTTATAATCTCCAGTTTATGTTGTACCAAATTATACTGTGGTTTATATTTGAGGCAAAGATAGAGGGCTTTTATTATAGACAAATGGAAATGAGAACTAGATGAAAATAAAGAGTTCATCTCCTTTCCAAAAATGCTAATATCATCATTTCATGACTGATAAGTTTTTATTAATCTTAAATTGAGAAAAATGCAATTGTTCGAAATAATTTATTTTTATTAATTGTCTTTATGTTTCTTTTAGGAGGATGATCCTCCTAGTGAAGGGCAAGTGATTAGGATGTCCCATAAAAAATTTCATGCAGATGCAATTCTTTCTTTTGCTAAACAAAACCAGGAGTCAGCAGTTTCCCAGCAAGCAGTCTGTCATTCAGAGGTACTTTTTAACTTTAATGACTTTTTTTTTTTTTTGGTTAGATCTAAATACAGGAAAAAATTAAAATATTCTTACTACTAGTTAAAGCATGCTAGTATTTTGGTTTTTTCAAGGGTCAGTGTTATAGCAACTTTAACTTGGAATCATGGAACTGTAGAGTTTTATAACAGAAAGGAATTTAGACCATCTGTTCCAACCACCTTGTTCTACTGCTAAAAAAGCTGAAGCTTTGTGAGGATTCATTATGCAATTATTTATTAAGTATCCATTATATGCCAGACACAACCTTGGAAAAGATACAAAGATAAGTAAGACATGACCCCTACCTTTAAGCAGCTTACAGTCATGTAAGAAGATAAGGGCTTACACAAGTAATTATTCAACAGTGCAATAACTAATCAAATAGCTGTATTTACAAGTACTATATGAACACACAGGAGAAAAGACTCTGCCTGAAGTTAGATGACACTTCATACACAATATTACATTGATGTCAGTCTTTAAAGATGGAGTAGGACTTTGCAGGCAGCAACGAAAGGGAAGGACATTTCAGAAGCAGAAATACCATTTGTTAAGGGATGACAGCCAAGAAATATTAAAGCATATTTGGAAAGTATTGAAAATCTCTGTGTGGCTAGAACTTTAGATGAAGAATCAGATACATCTGGAGAAGGAGATTGAACCAGATGATCATAAAGAACATTTTATTTAGGCCATGGTAAGGCTTGGGCACTGTGGAGCCCATGAAGGTTTTTGGACAAGGGAGTTGCCTTAGGAAGGAGTATGAAGCCATAAACAAATGAGGGAGACATGGGGGATCTGTCAGAACACCACTGGAGTAGTCCCAGCAAGAGAGAATGAGAACAAAGACAGTTACAGCAGAAATAGAGAGGAGAGAGATTTAAATTTAAGGACATAGGATTGACAGTAATTGGTCATTGGTTGAGAGAGGTAAAGAAGCTTTTTTTTAAGGATAATCTTGAGGTTCCTACCTTAGGAGCTTGGATGGGTGATTATAGAGTTGTTGGCTTAGAAGTGCAGACAGAAGAGTGCCAGATTTTGTGGGGAAAGTAATGAGTTTGATATACACATTATATTTAAGGTGCTTAAGGAAATTCCAGGTAGAAATATACAACATTGTCATTCAGACTGGTTAATGATGGAGCTGGGACTAGGATTCTTGATCTATAGTGCTGTTTCTATCATATCTGGTTGTCTTCGCATGAACAAATGTCAACTGGCTTTAGATGAGCTGGAGATCTGAAGACTATATAGGGCCCAAGGAGATGGTTGGTTTTATTTTCTGTTTTTATTTTTAAAACTTTAAATGATTAGGAAAGGTAGGAGAAGATATAAAATTTAGTAATGGGAAAAAATGAAGGCTTAACATATTCCTTCTGAATTTAAAATAATTAAATTTTCTGCAACTTTAGTTAGCAATAGATCATTTCACTGGAGAAATATTAGTTGTGATATCTGTGTTGCTAAATTCAAAAACATACTCTCATAGCTGCAGAAATTAAGATGATTAGTATCGAAACCAGTAAGCTGAGAGAGAGAAAGGAGGGAGAGGAGAGAGAGAAAGCGCATGTGCGGGTGGAAAGGAGAGAGAAAGAGGGACAGGGAAGGAGGGAGAGAGAATGAGACAAGCAAATGGTACAAAAAGAGGTGGCAAATAGCAGAAGTGTCTGCATAAATTTATAAATTCCACTGACTAATCCTAGTTTTCTTTCTTTTTGGAAATCACTAATATCAATGTATTTATTCGTGCAATTGTATCAGACGTTTTTATCTTTTAGATGCTGGGAAATTTATCTTCATTCTTTTTTTCTCTTTTTTTTTCCTTCCTTTCATTTTTCCCCCCTCTCTCTAGAACTCTTATTTCCAGATATTGACACTTCTATTTCTGTTTTTCTTATCCCTTAAATTTTCTGTCTTTCTTTTCTTCTCCATTCTGGGAGAACTCCCCAATCTGATCTGCTAAGTATTAATTTGTTCTCTGCTATACTGTTTATCCCATTTATTGTGTTTTTCATACTTGACATTCTTGTTTTTTGTTGTTTTTTTTTTTGCTTTGCATTTTAATATCTTTTCTTATCGCCTACTCTGTGTCTGTCTGTCTGATTAATATCATTCACTTTGTTGTCTGGTTTTTTTTTTCTTTTTTAAACTTATTGACTCCTCAGGTATCTGGTTCTTTTGACCTGTGAGTTCTTATTTCACTGATGGGATCAACTATTCTGTCTGAGAATTTGGGTAAGGATAAAACCATGGTCTGTTTCAGAGAGTTAAAGAAGAGGGGAGGAGAGAGCCCTAGGGAGGAGAGCCTTAGGCAGCACAGAACCACCCTTGGTCACTGTCCCTGCTGTTTGCTGTTACTCCACTATATAGCTCTCCTGGTGATTATTGTGTCTTTAAGCCCTTAGGAAGACGTTGCTTTGGGAGGGTTTATAATCCACTAGTCCTGGGGCTTGGAGGGGAAGAAGGTGAAGGAATGATGCCCACGGATGGGCTTCTGGACAGATTTCATCTATAGTTGTCACCATAGCTAGGCCTTCATGTTCCCTGATATTACTCTGGGGCGCCAGCATTTGCAGCTGGGGTTGTTAATAAGAAGACTTTTATGGTTGAGGGGCAAGCAGTAATCTCAAATTAATGGAGGAAGAAACAATGACTTTTCTCCATTCATTCCTCTCACAAAGCCCCTCCACACAGCCTCCTCGCTAGGATGCAGCCCCTTTCTTTCCACGCGTTCCAGTTTGAGTTAACTGTCTGTCTTTCCAGGGGCTTTTCACACCTTTTACTTTAGTTCTCAGAATCTATGGGTTCTTTTTCACCTCTGTAGTTACTCCAGTGTTGATTTTGAGAGCTGGCAGCCTTTGTTACTGTGCTGTCCTGGCTAGACCAGCAATGCAGAAGTTAGAATTCTATCTTCTCCAGATCTTTTTCTAAGCATTAAGCATTTATATATGTATAAAAATATATTTGTGTATATGTATGTGTGTGTGTGTGTGTGTGTATATATATATATGTGTGAATCTTTTTGAGACAGAGTTTCAGTCTGTTGTTCAGGCTGGAGTGCAGTGGCTCAGTCAGCTCACTGCAGCCTCGAACTCTTGGACTCAAGCAATCCTCCCATCTCAGCCCCCAGAGTAGCTGGGACTATAGGCATGCACCATACCTAGCTAATTTTTTATTTTTTGCAGAGACGGGGTCTCACTATGTTGGCTAGGCTGATCTCCAACTTCTGACCGCAAGTGATCCTCCTGCCTCAGCCTTCCAAAGTCCTGGGATTATAGGCATGAGCCACCATTTCTGGCTTAGTGTATAATTTTGAGGTGTGTGTATATATTGTTGTGCAATTTTAAATTTTAAAAAGCAGGTTGCAAGGCTTTTTAAAATTTAACATAAATCCTGAAGATCTACTATATTCTTTTTACCTACTATGTAGTATACCATAGTTTAATTATTCTCCTATTGAAGGATTTTTAGATTGGTTCCAAGTATTCTCTAATCAAACTATACTAGGTATAAAATCCTTTTTTTGTACTCATGAGAAATTATTTTTCTAGATATAGATACTAAGGCATGGAATTGCTGGCTCAAAGATATAAGCATTCATAATTTAAATAGGCACTGAAAAATTGCCCCAGCTGTATGAGATCCCTTTCCCATGTCACACATAATGCTTTTAATCTTAAATTTTTGCCGGTCTGATTAACAGTGACATTTTGCATATTTTCTTGTCTAAAGGGCTATTAATATTTTGCATATTTTCCTGTCTAAAGGGCTATGTAATAAGAACTAGTAATATTGATACATTATAAGTTAAAATATTGCTTTGCTAAGTTGTGGCTTTTCTTTGTGCTTGAAACTTCTTGCTTAGAGGGGCATTTGGTCAGTGAAAGCTCACTGATGGCAAAACTGTAATTTGTACATATATGTAGATGGGCTAGGTATATTACTCTGCATTATAGGCAACCTGACTTAAATTGGCATGAACTTAAGCATTGAGTATAATCCAAAACTCAGAGATACTTATGAGTATGAGACCATTTTGTAAATAGGCAAGATAAGTCTTCAGTAGGGTCATAGAGTATTCTTAAGGTGTTAAATAGTTCAGCAGTTGCAAATATCCTAGAAAACAGATTCACAACAGAGAAGTTACTGTAGACTGTCAGAGTAATATAGGCATTGTGAAATATTTCTCATTAATTTCTGGGGAAAACATAATTGCCGTCATTCTAAACACTGCCCAAGAGTCTCCAAGGGATTTCATATTAATTATGAACAGTATTTTTTAATTTAAAGGATGTTGAGGCAATCAGTATTCCTAAAGAAGAGTCAGGCTAAGGGAATAAGGAGAGATAGAGATGTACATAGGAGAATGAAGGCAAATTGAAGAGAATCTTGAATGTTGAGCTAAGAAGTTTAGATTTTATTTTATAGTCAATGGAATCATCAAAGGCGTTTCAGCAATGATTTCTTCATATAGTCTAGTTAAAAAAAACACTTGTTGGTTGAAATTAAACCCCTTTTAAATGAGAAACATGGGAGCTTTCAGATAATTGGAATTTTGCTTCAGTTCTTAATTAGTAAATTCATTAATTAGAATATCTCAAGTCATAAAATGTACTAGTGATTAGGATATATAATTTTTTAATACAGAAAGAAAATAGGAGTCTTATATTTTTTCATTTGTTCATTTATTTCATAGATTTCATTTAAAACGATTTTTTTTTTTTTTTTTTTGAGACGGAGTTTCGCTCTTGTTGCCCAGGCAGGAATGCAGTGGCGGGATCTCGGCTCACCACAACCTCCACCTCCTGGGTTCAAGCGATTCTTCTGCTTCAGCCTCTCGAGTAGCTGGGGTTACAGGCATGCACTACCATGCCCGCTAATTTTGTATTTTTAGTAGAGATGGGTTTTTGCCATGTTGATCAGGATTGTCTGGAACTCCTGACTTCAGGTGATCCACCCACCTCAGCCTCCCAAAGTGCTGAGATTACAGGTGTGACCCACCATGCCCAGCCAACGATTTTTGTGCTTTTTGTATTTTTTATTTTTCCCAAGGAAAATAACATTATTAAATATGACTAAAGTATTCTTCTATAATCTGTATACTTTTTTTTTTTTTTTTGAGACAGAGTATCACTGTCGCCCAGGCTGGAGTTCAGTGGCTCAGTCTCGGCTCACTGCAGCCTCTGCCTCCTGGTTTCAAGTGATTTTCCTGCCTCAGCCTCCCAGGTAGCTGGGACTACAGACACCCGCCACCACGCCTGGCTAATTTTTGTACTTTTTTTTTTAGTAGAGACGGGGTTTCACCATATTGGCCAGGCTGGTCTCAAACTCCTGACCTTGTGATCTGCCCGCCTTGACCTCCCAAAGTGCTGGGTGGTGCGAGCCACCACTCCAGGCCTCTATACTTTTATAAAAATCTTATTATTGATATATGGGGTAACCTTTATGCTGTTTAAAGTATATTATTCTCCTCATCAATTGTTTATTGTGAAGTTTACACTAACAAACTTTAGGTAATTTTTATTCATGAAGAATGAGAGAAATTTTCTGTTATTCCCATTTTAAGCTGTATGAACAATGTGTAATGCATACCAGCATTTAGTGGTTTTGATTTTTTTTTTTTTTTTTTTTTTGAGACAGAGTCTCGCTCTGTCACCCAGGCTGGAGTGCAGTGGTGCAATCTCAGCTCACTGCAAGCTCCACCTCCCGGGTTCACACCATTCTCCTGCCTCAGCCTCCCGAGTAGCTGGGACTACAGGTGCCTGCCACCATGCCCAGCTAATTTTTTGTATTTTTAGTACAGATGGGGTTTCACCATGTTGGCCAGGATGGTCTTGATCTCCTGACCTTGTGATCCGCCGCCTCGGCCTCCCAAAGTGCTGGTATTACAGGCGTGAGCCACCGTGCCCAGCTGATTTTTTGTGGTTTTTTTGACACAGGGTCTCACTCTGTCACCCACGCTGGAGTACAGTCGTGCAATCTCGCTCACTGCAGCCTCTGCCTCCTGGGTTCAAGCTAGCCTCCTGCCTCAGCCCCCTAAGTAAATGGGACTACAGGTGTGTGCTATGATGCCCAGCTAATTTTTGTATTTTTTGTCGAGACGGGGTTTCGCCATGTTGCCTAGGCTGGTCTTGAACTCCTGAGCTCAAGTGATCCACCTGCCTCAGCCTCCTAAAGTGCTAGGATTATAGACATGAGCCACCGTGCTGGCCCCATTGAGTGTTTAAATTGTAATATAATTTTTCTTATGTATTTTATTGCTATTTAATTGGTGCTTGAAAAACAGTGGTTAATTTCATAAAATATATGAAATTATTATATTGAAAACAAAGCCTATCACGAGGCTTATTAGACTAACTTCTTGAACTTTTCTTGCATGTAATGTATATGTGGCATAGAAGGCAGTTTGTAAAATACCTTCCAAGGAGTCAAAGGGTATTGTTCATGATATTTGGCAAAGATTTCCTGTTTTGACTTGATTTTAATATAATGGTTTTAACAATTGTTTCTACTTTTTAAAGGACTTGGAAAACAGTGTGGGTGAACTTAGTGAAGGACAAAGACCCCAGCTAACAGCGGCAGCAGAGAACATCTTAATGGGACATTCTGTCTATATGCAGCCACCTGTCACTAATACACAGTCTTTGGATCAACAGTGTGATCCTAAACCATTATCTCGGCAATTTGACACAGTTTCAGGTAGACACCAAAATATTTTTTCTTGATGTGTCATAGTAGTATCCCTAATCTGAGTTGAGGAAAGTATACCTATTTTCAGATAGGGGCTTGCAAAATTTCTTTATTAAAAGGGATTTTAATAATTGGAAAGTTTGGTGATAACTTTTTTTATAGTATATATAGCAGTGTTTCCCCAAATGTGATTCGTATATCAGTGTTGGTACATGAACCTTTGGGTGGTATGTGAATTAATTTTGGTAATACACATACATACACTTAAAACTTTTTAACTGTGATACTTTTATTTTATTTCATTCTATTTATTTATTTAGAGACGGAGTCTTGCTCTGTCACCCAGGCTGGAGTGCAGTGACACAATCTCGGCCCACTGCAAGCTCTGCCTCCCGAGTTCACCCCATTCTCCTGCCTCAGCCTCCCGAGCAGCTGGGACTACAGGAGCCCACCACCACGCCTGGCTAATTTTTTGTATTTTTAGTAGAGATGGGGTTTCACCATGTTAGCCAGGATGGTCTCGATCTCCTGACCTCGTGATCCGCCCTCCATGGCCTCCCAAAGTGCTGGAATTACAGGTGTGAGCCACCGTGCCTAGCCTATTTTATTTTATTTTATTTTTTGGAGATGGAGTCTTGCTTTGTCACCCAGGGTGGAATGCAATGGCACAATCTCGGCTCACTGCAACCCCTGCCTCCCGGGTTCAAGCTATTCTCCTGCCTCAGCCTCCCCAGTAGCTGGGATTACAGGCGCCTGCCACCATGCCCAGCTAATTTTTGTATTTTTATTAGAGACAGGGTTTCACTATGTTGGCCAGGCTGGTCTCGAACTCCTGACCTCAGGTGATCTGCCCACCTTGGCCTCCCAAAGTGCTGGGATTACAGGCATGAGCCACCATGCCCAGCCGATGCATTTATTGTAATATGTACTAGAAAAATATAACGAATCCATGAAAATTGACATAACAGATCTTTAGGACAAGGTTAAATTAGATAATACTGTAGACATTTATTCTTTATGCTATATGAATTTCAGTAGCACTCTGCATTCAGGACTATTTTAGAATTTAAATAAACTTTCTGTTGTGACACACTGGAAATAAGGATAGAATAGAGAATACCAATCACTGGCATATATAGTTGACTCTCATCTATGGACCATTGTTATATTCTGTGGTCACCACAAACATATTAACAAGTATTGAACCATTACTCCTAGGGGAAATACAGGATTAGGTTTCTGTGAGCCTCTGGTCATAACATTTTTATGAACTGATCAATACATAATCTGGTTTTATTTATGTTTCTGTTTAAAGAAGTCTTATTTAATATATATTTTGGATTCATTAATATTGAACTCACAGCCATTGAACTATCCAGCAGTATAACTTGTGCCTGAAGGAAGCCTATCTAACATGTATATTTTCTCCATAAGACACAGCGGAGCCTTTTTGTGCTTAGAAACACTAGACAGGCCAGATGCGGTGGCTCACGCCTGTAATCCAGCACTTTGGGAGGCCAAGGTGGGCAGATCACCTGAGGTCAGGAGTTTAAGACCAGCCTGGCCAACATGGTGAAACCTCATCTCTACTAAAAATGCAAAAATTAGCCGGGCATAGTGGCAGATGCCTGTAATCTCAGCTACTTGGGAAGCTGAGGCAGAAGAATTGCTTGAACCCGGGAGGCTCAGAGGGCAGAGGGCAGAGGTTGCAGTGAGCCGAAATCGCGCCACTGCACTCCAGCCTGGGCAGCAAGAGCGAGTCTCTGCCTCAAAAAAAAAAAAAAGAAGAGAAACACTAGACAGTACTTCAGCACTAAGGGGCCATTTTAAACAGTGAAATCACCAAAAAAAAGAGGATGAAATCTGAAAAACAGCTTTACGTATACTGTGAAAAGGTCACTTGTTTACAGTATGAGAGCTGGAATAAGGTGGAATGTATCATTGTTCAGCATCAACTGGAAAAATGCATGTTAGGTAATTTAAGTTTTTCACCACTCTGTACATGTCCACAAATGACCACAAAGGTGCTGCAAGTATTGATTTGGGGGGTTATAAATACGTTTTAGCGAGTAGATAAATTTGCAAATATGTAATTTACAAATAAATGAGGATCTGCTATATTCTTATTATTGATTTTTAAATGCCCATTGTTTCTTTCTCTTAAGTGAAAAGAAACTTCTGGAGGCATGCAGATTTGCCAGAAATCAGAAAAGGAAAAGCCTGAAGTATTTAGTTTCATATTGAGTGAACACCTTGTATCATTCAGAATTGGGAGAAGTCCGAGACTGAATTTCCCATGTGAATAAATGTAAAGATTGGCCTTATTTCTCATTTTGTACACATAATGAGAGTATTAAATGTTTTACATTCTTTGAAATTTGTAGGATTCAGATGGCATGAAATGTGACTTACATTTATGTCCAGCTAAATTTGCAGAATGCAGTTAAACAGAGTTAACACTAGGTGGCTCTCGCAGATCACTTGAACTGCTAGGTACTTAAGAGCTACTAGGTATCTGAGAGCAACTAGGTACTTAGTTGAAATGTTACAGAATAAACTCCCTGAGGAGATAGCCTCTTCAGTCCTTTTTAAATCTCTGGTAACCCTAGCAGATTACCTATAGTACAGTGCATTTTTAATCTTAGGTACATTGTAGGTATTTGTTTAATTGGAAAAAATAAGTAATATGGTATAACATAAGATTGAACACATATGTAAGGCAGTATAGCAGAATAGCTAAGAGTTTAGGCTTTGAGAGTTTCAGAAATGGGTTTGAATTCCAGCTCTGTGTATCTTTGGTCAAATAACTTAATGTTCCTGAACCCAAATTTCTTTATGTGTCAAGTGGGGATAATATTGCTATGTACAAAATTACCCCACATTTAACAGCTGAAGGCAGCAAACATTTATTATTTCACAGAACTCTGAAAGTCACAAATCCGGTAGTGGCTTACCTGGGTGGTTTTCAGGATCTCTCCTGATGTGGCAGTCAAGGTGATGGCTTGGACTGAGGTCATCTGAAGGCTTGACTAGGGTTGAAGGATCCACTTTCCAAGCTCACTCACATGGATTTAGCAAGAGGCTTCACTTCCTCACCATGTTAACCAGTCCATAGGGCCGTGAATGATGTGGTAGCAGACATCTCCCAAGAGAAAGTAAGCAATCAAGATGGAAACCATAATGTCTTTTTTTTTTTCTTTTCTTTTGAGACAGAGTCTCGCTCTGTTGCCCAGGCTGGAGTGCAGTGGTGCGATCTCAGCTCACTGCAACCTCTGCCTCCTGGGTTCAAGTGATTCTCCTACCTCAGCCTCCTGAGTAGCTGGGACTACAGATGCACGCCACCACGCCTGGCTGATTTTTGTATGTTTTTGTAGAGACGGGGTTTTGCCATGTTGGCCAGGCAGGTCTCAAACTTCTGACCTCAAGTGATCCACCCGCCACAGCCTCCCAAAGTGCTGGGATTACACGTGTGAGCCACTGCGCCCAGCTGATAATGTCTTTTATAACCTAATCTCCAAAGTGACATGCCATCACTTCTGTCATATTCCATTGATAACACAGACCAATCATGGAACAACTTAAGAGGTGACTTTTAAAAAGTGGAGATACCAGGAGGGCAGGGATCATTGGGGGCTATCTTGGAGGTAATAGTGTCTATCTCATTACGGTTATTAGGTACATGTATTTGACAATGCATGTAAAGTACTAAGCTCAGTGCTTGGCACATGGTGTTGTTCTCTTTAATAATGCTTGAAGTATGAAAAGTACTATCTTATATGTACTTAATAGAATCAGAAACTATCAACAGTTGACTAAAAGGACTTTGCCTATAGAAAACTAATTTGTTCCTCTTGTTTCAAGATTTTCTCCTGGTGACCACAGACTATAACTGTGGTCCATAGATGAGAATCAACTATATATGCTAGTGATTGGTATTGCTTTTCATCTTGATTTTTAATAACTTTGCTTACAGAGGGTCATCTATTCTTACTTTGCCCCTCCCCACCCCTGCTAATTTTCAGGAAGTGTCCTATTTTCTGTAGTCCTCTATCACTGTCTCCATTACTGAGGCTCTCAGGTTGGGTTGAGTAACTGAAAGTTGCAAAATTGGCTTTGAGGAGTTGTCTTGGGAAACCTAAAATGTAAGCTGTAATTTGAGTGAATTATTTGTGGACCCTGGGATATACTACCAACTACAGCTTTTTATTTACTCAAAAAACCTGTATTGAATACCCACTGTATACCTAGAACTGTGTAAGTACTACATTAAGCACTCAAGATTCAAAGATGATAGATATCTGCTCTCAAGATATTTACTAACTAGTGTGGGAGAAACAAATAACAATTATAATATTGTGTGACTAGTACAACACAGACGGCTGTGGGAGTGCAGAGGAGGAACTTAACTCATTTGTGAGGGCTTAGAAAAGGTTTTCTGCAAGATCCAATGTGAAATTGAATCTTAAGGGAATTAGCCAGATGGTAAATTATGATAAGAATATTCCAGTTTGTTCATTTACTTATTCAGAAGATATTTTTGAGTGCCTGCTATGTGCTGAGCATGTGCTAGGTGCTAGGAATATGAAACTTGGTAAGGCCCTGTTCACAATGATTTTTTTTCTCTAGTAGACATAGTAGATAAGAAAGCAAAAACATGCAATAAATTACTGTAGTTATTGTGAGGAAGCCCGTATAGGATGGAGGTACAGGTCAATTGTAGTTGAAGGGATTCAGGAAAGACTTCATAGATGAGGGAAGTCTTGCTTGAAGTGACTCCTCAAAGATGAATAAATGCTTGCCATGTGGTGAGTGAGGAGGGACCTTTCAGACAGAATATGCAATGAGACAGGGGACAAAGGCAAAAAAAAAAAAAAAGCAAGGGTTAATCGTGGAAATGCAGTGTTTTTGTCAAAGAATTAGAGCTTAAGATGCAGTGAAATTGCAGCAGGGAGCAGAAACCAGGTCATGAAAAGCCCTGGATTATCTATTAAGGAGTACAGTAAGGATCGCTTTGTATACAAAATGGGAAATAATAACAGTCTTACTTTATACTTATTCCCATGAACAATTCAGCCTTAAGTTTCTGTCAGTTCTGAATGTTGTGTGATATTCATCAGTCTGTTAAAGATTATAAGTAAATGAGTGATGTGATCATATTTACCTTTTATTTAGCAAGATCATCTGAGATGCAATGTGATGGATAGATTGGAAGAGTTAAGACTGGAGGCAAGGAGCCTGATTAGACAACCATTAAAGTTGACCTGATGAGACATTATTCAGTAGTGAGGATATATAAAAAGGGAGATTTGAGAGAGAATTAAGGAGATGGACAGGAATTCATTTGAATGTGAGCAGTACAAAAGAAGCAGAAAGTCTAAGAAATCCCTAGGTTTCTGTCTAGAATTATTGGATAGATGGTCATCTCAGTCACTGAGAGAGAGAGTGAATATGGAGGAAGGACAGAATTAGGAGGAAAGAGATGGAATGGGGTTTATACATACTGAATTTGTGATGCCTTTGACTTTCATACAAATGAAAAAAATCCATTAGATATGCCGGACCAAAAACTCTTGCTGGACTGGCAATTTTAGGCAAACTTAGTCTTCTCTAAAAGTCTGCCATGGTTGCTTTCCACTATAACAAAATTCTAGGAAAGTAAAATTAGGGATTTCTAGTTATGATTAATTAAATTAAATTTGACTTGAATGAAATAATATTTTAAATATCCCTCTTTTAAAGGTCTAACTTGCATTATACAGGTAAGACACCCACACTCAATGAGCCTGCTTGTTAGAAGACACAGCAAATTCAGCACTGTTATGATTGCTGTCAGGGAATCCTTTCCTGACCCTTATCACTGGGTTAAATACCTGTCATGTGTACTCTCTATAATTCTCTAATGTCACCTGCCTAATGTTGCTCTTATCACACTGATATTAATCTCATGTGAGGGTACGGACTTTATCTTGTGTACTGTCATATCCCTGTCACCTAGCAGGTTATATAGTATACAGAACATAGTAAATATCTGTTAAATTATAGGATGGTGTATTATGTGAAAGCTATTACGCACTTTTTGAGTGCTCCCCACCACCACTTTTTTCCTGTCCCATGTATGCCTTATCCCAAGTAACCCATGTTAAGATTCTGGCATATAACCTTCCTGTTTTTTACCTCACACATATAATTATATGCACACATGCATGTACAATATATATGGTATGTGTGATTGCCATTATTTTACAACTTAAGGTCATATCTTGCACACTTGCCTGCATTTTGTGTTTTACCCAGTAAACCCTTAGATTATTCCAGGTCAACCGGTATTACTTAAATTTATTCATTTTAATGATTACGTAAAACTTCATAGTGTTGATTTCCAATAATTTATTTAGTTGTTTCTCTATTGATGGATGTTTATTAACATGTCCCTGCACTATAAACAATGCTAGAGTAAGTATCCACACACACATCCTACCAGATTGTTGTGTTTTATATACTCCTCCTTACTCCAGTGTATGTACTCCTGGGAAGCTCTTCTATACACGAGCAAATGTATCTTTAGTTTAGAAATAGATAATGCCAAGTTGCTTTCTTGAAAGTTTAAACCAATTTATTTTTATCAGCAGTTTATTAGTGCCCTTTCCTTACATCCCCTCCTGAAATTGTGTTGATTAGTTTTTTTACATGCCTCAGTAGAAATATGAAGATATGTTTCTGACTCCTGGTGAGTTTATATGTCTTTTCATTCATATGTTTGTTGGCCATTTGTATGTGCTCCTATAAAGTTCTTTTCCCATCTGGGAGGTTCTCAGTTTTTCTTGTTAGTTTTAAAGCTGTTTCTATAGTTTAGATGTTTTCTACTATTTGTATTGTAAATATCTTTATCCAAATTTATATTTTGCTCATCGACATTGTTGATGATCTTTTTGCCATATAATTTAAAAATTTATATGTAGATATTTCTAACTTTTATACTTTCCGTGCTTTCATGGCTTGATTATGTTGCTATACTGTAGGAAAAAGCTAATCACTTTTATCTATTTATCTGATATCCAGTCACATTACCAATTCTCTTATTAGTTCTAATAGAGTTCTTTTGTTTTCATTAAAGTCTCTTGGGTTTTCTAGGCATATACCATATATCAGCAAAAGAGTTTTCAATATCTTCTTTTTTTAACATTATATGTAATTCTTTTCTCTTAATTCATTTGCCACTCTTAGAAAAATGTTGAACAAGTCACATAGGAATAGAAAAAGGCATATCAGAATATAAAGAGGCAAATAAAGCCTGAAACATTAGTTACTCTAAATTATAGGTATTATTACCATTATTTAAATTAATCTCATGTTAGATAATTAAATGAGAATCAGGTAATAATTTTGATAAATTGTTTTATACAGATTTAATACCATAATAGTAAAAATCAAAACTCAATGCGGCTGGACATGGTGGCTCATGCTTGTAATCCCAGCACTTTGGGAAAACGAGGTGAGCGGATCACTTGAGCACTTGAGGTCAGGAGTTCAAGACCAGCCTGGCCAATATGGTGAAACGCTGCCTCTACTAAAAATACAAAAATTAGACAGGTGTGGTGGCGCATGCCTGTGGTCTCAGCTCCTAGGGAGGCTGAGGCAGAAGAATCGCTTGAACCCGGGAGGTGGAGGTTGCAGTGAGCTGAGATTGCACCACTGCACTCCAGCCTGGGTGAGTGAGTCTCCGTCTCAAAAAAAAAAAAAAAAATTAAAACTCAATAGATGTATTTCGCTTTATGTAAAAGCCCATTGAAAACCTAGATTAACATAAAAGATCAATCAGAGTGATTATTTGCTATATCTAGGAAATTGTCAACAGAATGCCTTTAAATGGAAAATATCTATGGCGTCTTTGAAATATTTTTTCAGTCTGGGTGCAGTGCAGTGGCTCATGCCTGTAATCCCAGCACTTTGGGAGGCTGAGGCAGGAAGATCACTTTAGCCCAGGGGTTTCAGACCAGCCTTGGCAACATGGCGAAACCCTGTCTCTACTAAAAATACAAAAAATTATCCAAGTGTGGTAGCGCACACCTGTAGTCCCAGCTACTCAGGATGCTGAGGTAGAAGAATCACCTGAGCCTGGGAAGTCAAGGATGCAGGGAGCCATGATCATGCCATTGCACTCCAGCCTGGGCAACAGGAGTGAGACTCTGTCTTTAAAAAAAAAAAAAAGTGTATATGTGTGTGTGTGTATATATATATATATGTATGATTTATATATATGTATGATTTATATATATGTATGATTTATATATATGTATGATTTATATATATGTATGATTTATATATATAAATCATCTATATGTATGATTTATATATAAATCATCTATATGTATGACTTATATATAAATCATCTATATGTATGATTTATATATAAATCATCTATATGTATGATTTATATATAAATCATCTATATGTATGATTTATATATAAATCATCTATATGTATGATTTATATATAAATCTATATGTATGATTTATATATATCATATGTATGATTTATATATAATATATGTATGATTTATATATCATATATTTATATATGATATATAAATATATAATTCATATATTATATATGAATTATATATTGATTTATGTATATAATTTTTAAATATATATATTTAAAACTTAATTTGCATATAACTCTTCAGGTCTATTTCTATTGATTATATTTTAAAAGGTTGTCTAGCAAGACTGTGAAACAGAGAGCAGTGACTTAATTCCTCTGTGCTTCTTGCTAGCTCTTTGATTTTGGATAGTTAGTTAACTTCTCTGAACCTTAGTAATGTCAGTGAGAGACAGTTACAATGCTGTCTAACCTATCTTACAGAATGATTGTAAAGTTCAAATGTAATAAGATAATGTACTCATATATGAAAGTGCTTGGAGTATATAGTGCAATACAAAGGTACAGTGGTTAGATACATAGATATCTCTGCTCTTGTCTTCTTTTTACTGATTTGACTGAGGTGCCATTTATTTATTTATTTATTTATTTATTTATTTATTTATTTAGAGACGAGGTCTCATTTTGTTACCCAGACTGGAGTGCAGTGACGCGATCTCAGCTCAGTGCAACCTCCGCCTCCCGGGTTCAAGCGATTCTCCTGCCTCAGCTTCCTGAGTAGCTGGGATTACAGGTGCCATGCCACCACACCCAGCTAATTTTTGTATTTTTAGTAGAGACAGGTTTCACCATGTTGGCCAGGCTGGTCTCAAACTCCTGACCTTAGGCATCCACCCGCCTCAGCTTCCCAAAGTGCTGGATTACAGGCATGAGCTACTGCACTCAGCCAGAGGTGCCATTTAGATAAGAAAATAAGAGCTTGATCACTTGAAGAACAAAATCTACAGAATAGAGCTAGGCAATACCAACATTTTCCAGGCAGGAAATTGCCCTTTGCTTTAAGATTACATTTTAGATAGAAAGTATTCTATTGACTCTTAGAGATAGGAAAGGTAAGCAGGAGTATTAAGAGTTCGTATGTGGGAAGGAGGCTGCAGATGAACTGCATGGGCAACTTGTTGATTGGAACTTTACATAGAATATTCCATGGATTTGTTTGAACATAGGTACTTTTTGCATTCTCTCTGAGTTTTGGTTTTAATTGCAGTGAAGGCTTGGTCCAAGTGTTTTTGTTTGAAGTACACTGCTAGTTCTAATTCAGCAGGTGAGAAATATTGGTGGTTTTAGTCAACTACTTGTTCATTTTTGAAGATAAATTTAACACTTTATTTTAACTTTTTATTTACATTTTTGATAACAGGTAGTATTTATGAAGATTCATGTGCTAGTCATGGTCCAATGAGTTTGGGAGAATTGGAGTTGGAGCCAAATTCTAAGCTGGTTCTTCCCACAACACTTCTGACAGCACAAGAAAATGATGTTAATTTACCAGTAGCCGCTGAAGATTTTTCCCAGGTACCAAATTAATAGCACTTGTATTTTACTTAAAATGAGAATTGAAACACTGTTGCCTTAGCATGGTACCCCGTCAAGAGCCAAGCCTCTGGAGTCAGATAGCTTCAAATCATGCCTCCTTTATTTCCTAACTCAAGTCTGAATATAAATCTAGTTCACCCAAGCTGTGCCCTAGAACACATTACTTAGCCTCTTTTAAGCCTTAATTCCCTATCTTTAAATTAAAGAATAAAATAATGGCCAGGTGCAATGGCTCACACCTGTAATCCCAGCACTCTGGGAGGTTGAGACAGTGGATCGCTTGAGTCCAGGAGTTTGAGACCAGCCTGGGCAATGTGGCAAAATGCCATCTCTACAAAAAATACAAAAATTAGCTGGGCTCCTGTAGTTCCAGCTACTTGAGAGGCTGACGTGGGCAGCAGATTGCTTGTGCCCGGGAGGCAAAAGTTGCAGTGAGCCCAGATTACACCACTGCACTCCAGCTGGTGACAGAGTGAGACTCTTGTCTCAAAAAAAATGAATAAGTAAATAAAACATAAAAATAATATATATAAAAGTAAGGTAGCGATTTCATTTACATCTCTGTATCTGCATGCAATACCTAGCTCAGTAATTTACATATAGTAGGTGCTTGATAAGTGTTTATTACATTGAAATTTGTAAAAAGTGTTTCATAAGAAATGTATTGCATAAGAAATTTAATGCTGAGGTAAGCCAATGGCCCATGCAATCTTGTGTACTGAAAAAATAGGTTAATTACTCACCAAGATGTTAATCTAAAAAAGTTCAGTATTAAGTAGTTTTTTATTTGTGTATTGGAAATTCGTTCAAAATTACCCATTTTGAACTAATTTATGAATAAGTATTCATGGTATTATGCAGCAGGACGTGTTACGGATGAAACCAAAAAATATGTAAGATAAAGATTGTTTATGGAACACATGATTATGTGGGGTTCAGTATTACCAACCTGTGACCAAGCAATGATCAGGAAAAACTAGTTAATAATGAAAAAGTATCTGTTAATAACTTCGGTATAAAAAAAATTTTTGTGACCATGATTAGGCAAACATTTCTGGGATATGATACCAAAGGTACTATCTATGAATAATAATTTTTTAAATTGGTCTTATCAAAAATAAGAACTTCTGTTCTTCAAAACACAGTTAAGAGAATTAAAAGGCAAGCCACTGACTGGGAGAAAATATTTACAAATCACTTATCTGATCAAAGACTTCTGTTCAGAATATATAAGGAGCTCACATAACTCAATATTAAGAAAACACACAATCCAGTTGAAAAATGAACAATAGATTTGGACCAGTCCTTTACCCAGAGAAGATAATATAAATGGCAAATAAGCACATAAAAAGATTCTTAGCTGGGCGTGGTGGCTCACGCCTGTAATCCCAGCACTTTGGGAGGCTGAGGCAGGTGGATCACGAGGTCAAGAGATCGAGACCATCTTGGCCAACATGGTGAAACCCCATCTCTACTAAAAATACAAAAATTAGCTGGGTGTGGTGGTGTGCACCTGTAGTCCCAGCTACTCAGGAGGCTGAGGCAGGAGAATCACTTGAACCCGGAAGGTGGAGTTTGCAGTGAGCCAAGATCTCACCACTGCACTCCACCCTGGTGACAGAGCAAAACTCCTTCTTGAAAAAAAAAAAAAAGATTCTCAGCAGAGTTAGTCATTAGGAAAATGCAAAATAAAACCACAATGAGCTACCACCACACATCCATTAGAATATCTAAAATCTAAAAGACGGTCATGCCAAGTGTCGGCAAGGATGTGGAGCAACTGAACTCTCATACTTTGCTGATTGGGAATGTAAAACGATCCAACCCCTATGGAAAAGCGCTTGGCCATTTAAAAATATACACCCACCATATGAACCATGCATTTCACTCCTAGTTTCTCAAGAGAAACTAAAACATATATTTACACAAAGACATGTACGTGAATGTTCATACAACCTTATATTTGTAGTAACCAAAAACTGAAAACAACACAAATGTCCATCAAGTGGTAAATGGACAAATTGTGGTGTATCCTGTACAGTGGAATACTTAGCAACCAAAAGGCATGAACTATGAATACAAACAATAACATGGATGGTTCTTACAAAAGTTATGTTGAGTAAAGAAGCCATACCAAAAAAAAAAAACACTGATTTTATTTATATAAAATTTTAGAAAATGCAAACTAATTTATAGTAATAGCATTTCAGTTATTTTTGGGGGATGGTAGGAGTTAGAGGTGGAAAGGGCAAGAAGGAGAAGATAAAAGGGTGTGAGAAAACTTTTGAGATTGATGGATATGTTTATTGTATTATCTTGATTGTGGTGATGGTTTCATGGGTTTATAGGTAGGTCAAAACAGCAAATTGGATACTTTAAATATGTGCAGTTTATTGTCTGTTACATGTATCTCAATAAAACTTTAACAATAAAAGAAAGATTACTTCCTTTTAATTGATGGCTTGTTTTAGAATAAAGCTATAAAGTGTTACCAGAAGAAAGGGCCTCAAAAAATTCCCTTGTTAGATTTCTTTAGCTAGCAGGGACTTATGGTTATTAATAATAGCACACATTTATAGTGCTAGATGCTGTTCTAAGTTTTTTATGTATTTTAACTTATTTAATCATTATAACAGCCTAATGAGGTAGTTGTTACTATTATCCCCATTTCATGAATGAGGAAATTGAGGTATTGAGCAGTTAAATAACTTGCCCAAGGTCAAAGCTAGAAAATGCCTTACCCAGATTTGAACACAGGCAGTTTAGCTCCTGTGGCCACAGCTCTTATTCGCTGTGAGTAAGTAAGGAAACCAATAGAAACGTTCAAAGTTTCAGCAGCCAGAGCCAGAGGTAGTCCTAGTACCCATCTTAGAAATACACACCAAGATAATATTTCCTTCGAGGCAGAAACATACATGACTAACGGCTCTAAACTTGGAAGACCAGAGTTAAGGCTAGTTATTATTACTGCAGCTTAGAGCTACTAATTTTTACCCCTAGATAAAGAGGATGCCTGTCAGAGGTGCAGTGATTACATTGTGTCCATGTGGACAGATGTTTTAGATTCTTCTATGGTTGTATTTATTGATAAGGGTCCAGGGATTTCTTTTTAAGTTCCTGTTAAAGCTGTTTTCAGGGGCTCATTTATAATTAAGCGCATAAAATAGGAAAGAGAAGAAAGAAAATCACACAATTTGTGATGTGTGATTACGAAGAGATTTGTGACTACTGTAAATTTCTAATTTGGTTATGTTATATGAGAGATGATAGTGCTTATGGTGGAGCATATGTTTCTTGAATGGCAAATGGAAGATAACAATACCTACTCACACTTCTGAGAATTAAATGATGTTACTATATATAAAAGCTCTTCGAAAATTGCAGTGCATTATGCAGATTTTCATTTTATGCAAAAAGTGGTTATATGGAAGAGTTTGCTGCCAAATTAAGTTCTTATCCTGTCTAAATCCATTATATGTATATAAAGTAGTTTGATTCATAAGTAGCTCTGAATTCTCTAATGAAAATAGACAGAAATGACTTGAATATTTGAAATCTGTATATATGATCCAAATCTTTTTAAAGGTTTTTTTTTGCAACGTCTTTTCTTTTGTAATATGTACCTCATCACCTATTTATTGGTAGAAGTGCGAATAAATAAAAAGCAATAAAAAGCAACTAGAAAGCAAGCATATTATTAAAATTTTATAAACACTTGAATAATTTGACTTCTCAGATTTTTTTAAGTAACTAAAAAATAATATTATGACTTCATATCTTAAATTATTTAGTACCAACTAAAGCAAAATCAGGATGTTAAGCAAGTTGAACACAAACCATCACAAAGTTACCTATGTGTTAGAAATAAATCTGATATTGCACCTTCACAGCAACAAGGTAAGACTTGTTTTTATGTAATAATACAATAGTTTGATACTTGTCTGAATATTGAACAAATATGAGAATTCTTTACTTTTTATACATCCCACTGCTCTCTAGGTTTTTGTTTTCTTTTGTTTTCTCTCATTTAGTCCATTTACATGAAGAATCGGTGTTGTATTTGACTATGTTAGTTAGTTCTTTTTACCAGTAAACACTATTTCTAGTGGATTTTTTAAACTCTTAGCTGGTGTCTTTCCTTTACCCTTGCCTTTTAGTTCTTGTTCGATTGAATACCGAGGTCTTTTTATCTGTATATAGGTCTGTTTGACATTACAATATGTTAAAGACAGGGATTATGGCTGTATTTAATATGCTTTGTAAAGCACATTATTTAGTGCGTGGTGGTGCTGACCAAGTATAACTTAAAAGCAATTGCCTCTCATATTACATACTGTGATATGGATGACCATATCATAGTTCTTTATCAAACTCGTGTGGTTACCTTTAATTCCACAGTCAGCATTCAAGCATTTTGATGTTGTCTCTATGTTTCTACAAGGCTGTTGGCCTTGTGTTTTGTTTGCCATCTTGCTTCTTAGTCATTTACATTTTCTATAACCTAAAATCTGAAATTTGGCAGTAGAAATTAAGATCTCTTCTGTTTAAAAACTTTCTGCCCACAATTCTGGAAGAAGTATTAGAAATATTTTGAGAAGTGGAATTTTTCTTTTTTGCTTTTATAACTGTGATTTTTATTTAATTTTCAAATAATATTTAATTGAGCAAATGCGTATTATTGAATGCCGGTATAATTGCAAATGTAACTATGCATTTGGTGTTTTGGGAAGGACCTAAATGAGGAAGTGCTCAAGATAGTAAGATTATGCCACTTAAGGTTTAGGTTTTCACTCTTCCATTTGTTGTCTGTTCCCCTCTTGCTCCAAGTTTTCAGAACTTTGTCCTCCTGACCCTTTTTTTTTTTAACCTCACCATAGTACGTTAATATTAATGTACTATGGAAAATACCTATAAAACTCTTCTTCTGGTGATTTAAGAATTAATCATGATAGTATATCGATATGGGCAGATAAATGTTTCTAAGATAATGTCAGAATTTACTTCATGTTCTTCTACTGAGTTCTCATTTATGAACTGTCCTTCGCAGTCAATGATAGTTTCTTTAATGTTTTTAAAAATCAATCATTTTTGACATTATGAATGAATTTCATTTTCTTGGGGATGTTGTATGTAATGAAATAATTATTTTTCTCAGCTGATAGGAAAATGTCTCTGGTAAGATGTTAGCTGGTAGAAGGAAGTTTTATGTGGAAAGGGTTTACAACAGTTGGATTTAATACATTTGAAATGTTTTACATTTAATTTTACATCTAATACAAAAGGTAAGAGAGCAGACCTATACCAGCCTTGACTAAAACAAATAAATACCAGTGGGCTATAAAGAGAACATTTTAAATACAGGCGAAGTCTTTCACTCTATAATTGGTACATATCTTTATACTAGAAAATTTCTTGAATGAATATGATTGCCTTGGCAAATATAATCAGTTATGACTTTTTTCCCCATAGATTTTGTGGGTTTTATTATTTTTTTTCTCTGATGAAACTCTGAGACATTGCCAAATGTTGCAGAAAATAGAAGTCAGAGTGCCAAAATAATTCTCTGGAGCTCTCAGGACTTTGGGTGACCTTGAAGGAATTCAATCCTCTCATACATAGAAACCTTGAAGATAATGAAGGAAATTCACCTTATCACAGGGGAATTAAAACCACATCTTTTCTAGCAGATAAATGCTTCCAAGAATACTAGAACCCCAAATTTTGGCTATTTCAGGGGGAAGTATCATGTATTTCACTTGAAATGTGTAGTAGTTTAATATATGTCTATAAAGAAAGGAGCAGTAGCAGCTGTTTTAATGATCATCCATTAAAAATTAACCGAAGAATGGTAGGACACAGATTCCAGCACCATATTGCTAGGAACTTAGTAAAGTACTTAGTTTTTTTCCACCTTGATTATTACTTTCAGATTTTAATATAAAAGAGAGGAATTCATTGTTCTGACAAATGGTATCTTTGGAGCCTTTAAGAGTAAAACCTTTTAATTTGGTATTGAATTTATTGGGTCTATCTTTGACCACGTGATACCACTTACCTGATTCTATGTACTGATTAATGTATCTAACAGTTTTATAGTGAAAGTACTTTTTTAAAAAGTATTTGAATGGTCATTTCTATTTTTCCCCCTTTGCTGTACAAGTTAATTTTTACTCATCTTTTGCTATGCAAATTAACTTTCATCAATACAAATAAGAGGCTAGTTTTAAGTCAATTTATTTGTCATGAGCCCAGGAACAATTAAATTCTATAAAGTAATGTATTAAAATAGTACACTTTAAAAATTATTTTCCTTCTTTTTTTCTCTTTAAATTTTAAGACCATCATAATAAATTATCATTACAAAGTCAAACATACTATATACTACTATCAGTCAATGGGGAAAAAATAAGTCATATGTTTTATGGTAAAATGCTGTGATAGATTGGATTGTCAAATTTGCTTGAAAAAAATCACAGCAGTTTTTAGTTTTTCTTATTTGTAGATTACACGTTACTCAGAAAATAAGTATCAAAGTGCTAAAAGTAATAGGTGTAATTGCTGTTATTTGTCAAAATCAGTTTACATTTTTGTGGGAAATACAGAATCACAAATATTTCTTTCTGGCATTATGTCCTGAGTTAAATTCTAGAAAATTTAGCACCTTTTATACTCATATAGCTGTGACGATAACTTTAAATATGTGAACATTAGGAAATTCAAAGCTTATATATTCTTAGAAGCTAATTTTGACCACGTGTGCAAATTATTTTTCTTTTTTAGTAGAATGGTGCATTTTTTGCCTTTGTATTTGAAATTTAGCTAAATTACAATAGCTATCAGAACTACAATTGACCTTAGTAATTTCAAAACCATAGTTATAAGGGTTTTAAGTTGATTTTTAAAAATCTTAAGATATGATAGGGATTTCAAAACTATGTGTGTGTATCTCTGATAGGGAGGGGTTGGGGCACAGACTAATAAGTGTGCCAAAAATCTGTGAATCCAAATGTGTAACAAGCGTTGTCTGAATAAATGTCCACAAATCCGTGCTATTATTGGTTAACAAAAAATAAATTCACTTTGAAATGTTGCTGAATTTGGGAGTTTTGTTTCCACCTAGGATGAGGAAATTGGAAAGAGTGTCACTTTCACCCTAACTATAATAAAATGTCAGATAAACTACAAAATCATTAACATTTCTTGAACCCATCAGAGAGCTTCTGATGCAGAGCAACTAAGTAGCCTAAAGTCCAAGGAAAGACAGACTCCTCCAAAAAGAGATGAGACACAAGCACTGTCTCACTTGTGACAGAGCATGGTTACAGGAAGAGACACAAGCACTGTCTCACTTGTGGCAGAGCATGGTTACAGAAAGAGACACCAGGCACCAGTCAAGCAGATAAGAAGTATTTGGTTAAACTTTTTAAGTGGGTTTCTAAAGGCCAAGTATAGAACCATTGGTAGTCACAGATACAAGTGGAGTTCACACCCACTTGTAGGCATCTTCTGCACAGACCTCTAGAGAAAGATTGTGGGGAAAGGCAGAGAGTCTCTCTCACTGGTGCAGGCCTGAATGAGGGGAGTGGCTGTCACTGCCAGAAAGACAGGATGCCCCACTTTGACCCTTCTCCTTTAAGAACAAAAGCCTTAAGCCACTGAGGAAGGGGCAACACATCTGTTATTTCCAGGGTATAGGTGAAAACCTATTTGGCTGGGGGAAGGGTAAAGAAAAAAAAAGAATCCACTCCTGGCGGAGAAGAAGGAAATAGTCTTGGTCCCACAATCTTTTATTAGCACTATTAGAAGTTTCTTATTGTTGGGAGAGTGGTTGGAAACTGTCCTGCACAAAATTTGCCAAAGGGACAAGGCAGAATTTAAAATGTCAGTTCCCTCCAAATTGATCTGTAGATTCAGTGCAATCTCAAAAACATTCCAGCAGGGATTTCTGGGTAGAAGTTGACAAGCTGAAGCTAAAACTCATGAGAAAATGCAGAGGACCTAGAATAGCCAAAATAACTTTTAAAAAGAAAAATAAAGTTGGAAGATTATACTATATAACTCTAAGACTTATTATAAAGCTACAGTAATCAAGACAGTGGAATATTGGCATAAATATCAATGGGATAGAATAGAGAATTCAAAAAAATAAGTCCACACATTTATGATTAGTTGATCAATTGATTTTTACAAATGGGAAAGACGATTCCATGGAGAAAGGATAATCTTTTCAACAAATGGTGTTTGGACAGAGCTCATCTATATACAAAAAAAAGAACCTCAATCTATATTTCACCAACACACAAAAATGAGCTAAAAAATGGATCATAGATCTAAATGTAAAGCCTAAAACTACAAAACTTCTAGAAGAAAATATAGGAGAAAATGTTTCTTTGTGACCTTTGGTTGAGCAAAGATTTCTAAGCTATTGCAGAAACTAATGATAATTGGACTTAATCAAAATAAAAATTTCTGTTCATCAAAAGACAGTGTTAAGAGAATGAAAAAGGACAAATCACAGACTGGAAGAAAATATTTGCAAATTTGCTTTCTGATGAAGCAGTTATGTCCAGAATATATTTTTAAACCTTACAAAACTCAACACTAGGAAAACAACCCAATTTTTAAAATGCATAAAAGATTTGAACAGATACTTCACCAAAAAAGAAATTTGGATGGCAAATAAGCACATGGAAAATTGTTCAACATCATTAGTAATTGGGAAGATGCAAATTAAAAATTAAATACCACTGAATACCCATTAGGTTGACTAAAATCAAGGAAACTGATACTACCATGTGTTGGTGAGGATATAGATCAATTCTAATTCTGATACATTGCTGGTGGGAATGCAGAATGCAACATGCACCTTGGAAAACTGTTTGACAGTTTCTTATAAAATTAAACATAAATTTACCCTATGACTCAGCAGTCCATTTCCTATGTATTCATTCAAGATAAATGAAAACTTATTTTCACACAAAACCTGTACTCAAAACTTTTTTAGCAGTTTATTTTATAATTACCCAAAACTGGAATCAACCAAAATGTCCTTCAACAAGTAAATGGATAAACAATCTGTGTGGTACATCCATACAATGGAATAGTACTCAGCAATGAACAGATGTGAACTACTGATACACACACAACAGCACAGATGAATCTCAATTGCATTAAATGTAGTGAAAGAAGTTAAAAGGCTACATACTGTATGATTCCATTTATATGGAAAAGGCAAAATTTTTTGGAAAAGGCAAAACTATAGATATGGAGAACAGGTCAGTGGTTGCCTTGAAGAAGAGTTTGACAACAAATGGCAGGAGGGAACTTTTTTCCATTTTGATGGAAATATTATATATCTTGATTGGGGTAGTGTCTATATAACTAAGAATTTTTCAATGGTTAGTCTTACTGGTTATAAATTATACTTCAATAAAATGATGTACATATTACTAAGTTTATGACACTTTTGCTTATTATGAATTTTCTTAATTAGCTTATACTAAAAGCTTATCACTTGGGAAAGTATAAAAGGTTTTGTTGTTAAAAGGTGTGTAAATGTGATACTGTATTACATTTATTTACTCTTACATCTTTTTCTTATATTAACACTTTAGGAGGAGATAGTTTGACGTATTTTATAATACAGTATATTTTCAATACAGTTAAATTGGATTTTTAGGTGTTTATTTAAAAATACATTCCATTTAGACTAGAAATCTGAAACATTTATGTTTTGTAATTAATAGTGACTAACTGGAAACAAAGAAAAATTGTATGTGCTAATCTACAGTGGAAGTACTCTTGTTTAAAATTTTCTTTTTTAGATTTCAGAAAGGGAAGAACTGTCAGCTCAAAAACTTGTGTTTTTTACTGGCACATCCAATATAATGTGTAATCAACACAGTTTAACTCAGTAAACATTAATTGAGGGCCCTCCACACTCTACGCTACTAAGCTTCAATGCCTTTTTGCATTATCTTCTTTCCACCCAGAGTTACCTTCTCTCCCCACTTTTATATGCCTACAAATTACTTATTCTTCAACATTCAGCTCCATCTTTCTGAGTTCTTACTGAACCTCCGATTGAAAACGTCTTATTCATTTTAACCCACTCTCTTCCCCTAGCTCTTTTCTGCCTTGAACATAATCATAATCTTAACAACAGTTTTTTGCTGGGCACAGTGGCCCACACCTACAATCCCAACACTTTGAGAGGCCGAGGCGGATGGATCACTTGAGGTCAGGAGTTCGAGACCAGCCTGGCCAACATGGCAAAACCCCGTCTCTACTAAAAATACAAAAATTAGCCGGACGTGGTGGCACATGCCTGTAGTCCCAGCTACTTGGGAGGCTGAGACATGAGAATTGCTTAAGCCTAGGAGGCGGAGGTTGCAGTGAGCTGAGATCGCACCACTGCACTCCAGCTTGGGCGACAAAGTGAGACCCTGTCTCAAAACCAAAACCAAAACAAAACAAAACAGGGGAATACATTTACCAGAGGTTTGCTAGGTGTGTTCTATGTTAATTTCATTTATTCATCACAATACCATGCCATGCAGGTAGTTTTGTTTGTTTGTTTTATAGAGATAGAGTTTCACTGTCACCCAGGCTGGAGAGCAGGGGTATGATAGTTCATTGCATCCTCAACCTCCTGGGCTCAGGCAGTCTTCCTGCCCCAGCTTCCATGTAGCTAGGACTACAGGTGTGTGCCATCATGCCTGACTCAGGTAGTTTTATTCCTGTTTTACAAGAGAGAATGATAAGATTCTTGAAGGTTAACTAATTTTCCCAAAGCACACAATTTAGAAAATGAAGATCTGGAATTCCAGCCCAGATCGACTTGATTGCAAAGCTGATGCTCCTTTCCTTTTGTAATACTATTTATTGAATAAGCATTTAATAAATATTTATCGTGTGACTTAACAGCTTGTTGATAAGAGCTGCTTTTATCATCTCTATATTTCCAGGACTGATTATTTAATATTCCAAAGAAAGTGATATATGGGATAGTGTTGTGATTTGTTTTTAAGATATGTTATCTGTTTCTTATTTAAGAGCGCTTGTTTCCCAGTGTAGCACTGTGGTGATCAGTAAATGTTCATGGAATTAAATTTGATGATTACATCATTTGCTATTAACCCCAAACAACATTTAATTCTGTTATTTAGTAATAAGACGGAAGAAGGAAGGGAAGAGAAAAATGAGAATATTTCATTACAATCATTTTTCCATTACTGTCTCTTTTTAATGTAGACAGTCGTGCAAACAGCCACAGTGGACTAATCTAAAGTTATTTTTATTTGCTTTTCCAAAAGATTGATTTCTTTTATAGTATTAACATACATTTTTATTATTTGAGGACAAAATAGTTGAACAGAGGGTAGGGGCAGCCGAGAATATGCCCAAGGGTGGGGAAAATTAAATCAGCTTAGATACTAGTTCATGGGGAATCTTTTTGAACTTTAGATGAGAAAGAAAAATCGTGTTGACATTCATTCACTCTTTCTTTTTAAATTGAGATATAATTCACATACTGTAAAATTCTCCCTTTAAATTCTCAGTGGTTTTTAGTATATGCAAAAAGTTGCTGAATTACCATCCCTTTCTAATTCCAGAACATTTTCTTCACCCTAAAAAGAAACTCCATATCTATTAGTAATTGTTTTCCATTCTACCCTCCCCAACCCTAACCCTGCCAACCACTAATCTACTTTCTGTCTCTATGGATTTCCCTATTCTGGACATTTCATATAAGTGGAATCATACAAGATGTGGTTTTCTTTTTGGCTTCTTTCACTTAACATAATGTTTTCTTTTAGTTTTTTGGGGTTTTTGTTGTTGTTGTTGTTGTTGTTGAGACAGAATTTTGCTCTGTCACCCAGGCTGGAGTGCAGTGGCGTGATCATGGCTCACTGCAGCCTCTGACCTCCCGGGCTCAAGCAATTTTCCCACCTCAGCCTCCTGAGTAGCTGGGATGGCAGGCGTGTGCCACCATGCCCGGCTAATTTTGTTTTCATTTTTTGTAGAGACAAGGTCTCACTCTGTTGTCGAAGCTGGTCTTGAACTCCTGGGTTCAAGCAATCTGCCCACCTCAGCCTCCCAAAGTGCAGGGATTACAAGTGTGAGCCACCGCACCTGGCAACATAATGTTTTCAAGGTCCATTCATATTGTAGCAGGTATCATTACTTTATTTTTTTATAGATGAATAATATTCCATTGTGCATTCGTTCTTAGGTTAATCTTTTTTAGCATCCCTTTACATAAAGTACCATAGAAAGTGCTGTGGCCCTAGAGAGATGGATAAAACAAAGCATCTGCTCTCCCGGGATAAAAAGAAGAAAGGCCATTTCGTGAAGAGATGAAGACTGAGCAGTTGTGGCCGCCTTGCCGACCTTGGGCAGCAGTTGGCTTCTCCACATAGTACCCGGGAGTAGGAGTCTCAGAATCGAATCTCTTCTGCCTCCCCACTTCTGTGAGATTTTTTTGATCTTCAGCTACATTTTCGGCTTTGTGAGAAGCCTCATCATCCAACACAGTGGCCAGCAACGTTGCCGACAAGACGGATCCTCACTCCATGAACTCCCGTGTGTTCACTGGGAATCTCAACACTCTTGTGCTCCAGAAATCTGATGTGGAGGCAGTCTTTTCAAAGTATTGCAAAATTGTGGGCTGCTCTGTTCATAAGGGCTTTGCCTTTGTTTAGTATGTTAATGAGAGAAATGCCCGGGCCGCTGTAGGTGGAGATGTACAGCTCCTCTTTTGACTTGGACCATGACTTTCAACGGGATTATTATGATAGGATGTACAGTTACCCAGCACATGTTCCTCCTCCTCCTATTGCTCGGGCTGTAGTGCCCTCGAAATGTCAGCATGTATCAGGAAACATGAAGGGGAAAAAGTGGCTTCAATTCTAAGAGAGGACAGCGGGGATCTTCCAAGTCTGGAAAGTTGAAAGGAGATGACCTTCAGGTCATTAAGAAGGAATTGACCCAGATAAAACAAAAAGTGGATTCTCTCTTAGAAAACCTAGAAGAAAATTGAAAAGGAACAGGGGAAACAAGCAGTAGAGATGAAGGATGATGAGTCGGAAGAGGAGCAGAGCAGTAGTTCGATGAAGAAAGATGAGACTAATGTGAAGGTGGAGTCGGAGCGGGGTGCAGATGACTTTGCTGAGGAGGACCTACTAGATGATGATGACAATGAAGATGGGGGATGACCAGCTGGAGTTGATCAAGGATGATGAAAAAGAGGCTGAAGAAGGAGAGGATGACAGAGACAGCACCAATGGCGAAGATAACTCTTAAGCACATAGTGGGGTTTAGAAATCTTATCCCATCATTTCTTTACGTAGGTGCTTGTCTAAGATCAAATTTTTCACCAGATCCTCTCCCATGGTATCTTCAGCACATGCTCACTGTTCTCCCAATCCTTGTCCTTCCCATGTTCATTAATTCATAGTGCCCTGCACCTAGTTCCATTTTCACCTCCTTTGATGCCCTAGTAGTTTTGTTAAGTCTTACCCTGTAATTTTTGCTTTTAATTTTGATACTTCTTTATGACTTAATAAAAAGGATATGTGGTTTTTATTAACTGTCTCCAAAATAATCTCTTGTTATGCAGGGAGTACAGTTCTTTTCATTCATACGTAAGTTCAGTAGTTGCTTCCCTAACTGCAAAGGCAATCTCCTTTAGTTGAGTAGCTCCTGAAAGCAGCTTTGAGTTAGAAGTATGTGTATTACACCCCCACATTAGTGTGCTGTGTGAGGCAGTTCAACACAAATGCAACAACGTAGTTTTGTGAATGAGAGCTGGCATGTCAAATGCATCCTCTAGAAAAATAATTAGTGTTGTAGTCTTCTAATGCTATTCTTCTAATCAACCTAGTAATGATTTACTTAAAATTTTTTAGTGATTTTAATTTTATATAAATTAGGCAGACTATTTCAAGCAGGTAACAGTGGATTATTCCACTAAACCAGTTCTACCCTTTTTGTTCATATAATGAAAATAAGAGAAGCTTGATTATTTCAGTTCAGAATACATTACCCTCAAATAAATTTAGGCCAGAGATGTAGCTACGCAGCTGTCCAGTGTCATAAAAAAGCAATTCACCGGTGAGTGATCTCTCCATTCAGAAGTGTGCAGTCTTAATGTATGGCTGTAAGAAACTGTTATTTTATGATCTTTTTACTAAAAGCTTGACTGAAAACTAAAATAAATTAATAAATTAGAACAGAGAAGTGATATAGTCTTATTATGCATATAGGATGAACCACTACTAGATTGTTAGTCTCTAATACAGTATTCCTCAAATTTTAACAGACAGAATTCTCTGGGAGTATTTATTAATAAAATGTAGATCCTAAAGTGATTGTTTGCCTGAGACGGGGCCTGGGAATGTAAACATTAAACTAGTACCTGTGGTTATTCGGATGCAGAAGAGGGAGGACCACCCTTTGAGAAACACTGATTAAAGACTCCAGTTGTTTTTGATGATTCTGTTCTATTTAGAATTAGAGGCACTTTGGAGAAAAATTGCATGAGTTCAAATCCTAGCTCAGCTATTTACTAGCTGGTGACCCTGGGTGAAATACTTAACCTCTCTGTGCTATTCTTATCTGTAATATAGTATAGCTATTTCATGGTAATTAAAGACATAAAATACACTTTTACTAGAACCTGACATATATTAAGAGCTATTAAAGTGTTAGCTTTGCTCATTGCAACCTCTGCCTCCCAGGTTCAAGTGATTTTCTTGCCTCAGCCTCCCAAGTAGCTGGGACTGCAGGTGCGTGCCACCACACCCGGCTATTTTTAGTAGAGACGGGGTTTCACCATGTTGGCCAGGATGGTCTCAATCTCTTGACCTTGTCATCTGCCTGCCTTGGCCTCCCAAAGTGCTAGGATTACAGGCATGAGCCACCATGCCCAGCCCTGAAAGTGTTAGCTTTTATTAGCATGACTGTTTCTAGGAAATCTCTCCTTTTTGAATACTCATGTTATAATCAGCTCTCCTTTAACAGATAGGAAATTAACCTATATTTGTCCTAAGCTTTAAAGGATGCTGGTGAGGAAATGCTAAAGATGGTACATGTTCAATATAGTGTTAGGGAGATAAATTAAGTTTCAACAAAATTGTTTCTCTTCAGTGAATATATTTAAGATTATATGTATAAGATATATCTTAGGGACCTGGGCAAGATGGCTGAATAGGAACAATTCCATTGTGCAGCTCCCAGCGAGTTCAATGCAGAAGGTGGGTGATTTCTGCATTTCCAACTGAGGTACCTGGCTCATCTCATTGGGACTGGTTAGACAGTGGGTGCAGCCCACGGAGAGCAAGCAGAAGCAGGGTGGGGTGTTGCCTCACCCGCGAAGTGCAAGGGGTCGGGGAACTCCCTCCTCTAGCCAAGTGAATCCATGAGGGACTGTGCCGTGATAAACGGTGCATTCCGGCCCAGATACTATGCTTTTCCCATGGTCTTTGCAACCTGCAGACCAGGAGATTCCCTCAGGTGCCTACACCACGAGGGCCCTAGGTTTCAAGCACAAAACTGGGCAGCCGTTTGGGCAGACACCAAGCTAGCTGCAGGAGTTTTTTTTCATACTTCAGTGGCACTTGGAATGCCAGCAAGACAGAACCATTTGCTCCCCTCGAAACAGGGCTGAAGCCAGGGAGCCAAGTGGTCTACCTCAGCGGATTCCACTGCCACGGAACCCAGCAAGGTAAAGATCCACTGGCTTCAGATTCTCGCTGCCAGCACAGCAGTCTGAAGTCGACCTGGGATGCTCAAGCTTGGTCGGGGGAGGGGCGTCCGCCATTACTGAGGCTTGAGTAGGCGGTTTTCCCCTCAGTGTAAACAAAGCCGCCAGGAAGTTGGAACTGTGTGGAACCCACCATATCTCAGCAAAGCCGCTGTAGCCAGACTGCCTCTGTAGATTCCTCTTCTCTGGGCAGGGCATCTCTGAAAGAAAGGCAGCAGCCCCAGTCAGGAGCTTATAGATAAAACTCCCATCTCCCTGGGACAGAGCACCTGTGGGAAGGGGCGGCTGTGGGTGCAGCTTCAGCAGACAAATGTTCCTGCCTGCCAGCTCTGAAGAGAGCAGCAAATCTTCCAGCATAGCGCTCAAGCTTTGCTAAGGGACAGACTGCCTCCTCAAGGGGGTCCCTGACCCCCATGCCTCCTGACTGGGAGACACCTCCTAGCAGGGGTTGACAGACACCTCATACAGGAGATCTGTGACTGGCATCTGGTGGGTGCCCCTCTGGGACAAAGCTTCCAGAGGAAGGAACAGGCAGCAATCTTTGCTGTTTGGCAGACTCTGCTGGTAATACCCAAGCAAACAGGGTCTAGAGTGGACCTCCAGCAAACTCCAGCAGACCTGCAGCAGAGGGGCGTGAATGGTAGAAGGAAAACTAACAGAAAGGAATAGCATCAACATCAACATAAAAGGACATCCACGCAGAAACCCCATCTGAAGGTCACCAACATCAAAGACCAAAGGTAGATAAATCCACAAAGATGAGGAAAAACCAGTGCAAAAAGGCTGAAAATTCCCAAAACCAGAACACCTCTTCTTCAAAGGATCACAACTCCTCGCCAGCAAGGGAACAAAACTGGATGGAGAATGAATTTGATGAATTGACAGAAGTAGGCTTCAAAAGGTGGGTAATAACAAACTCCTCCGAGCTAAAGGAGCATGTTCTAACCCTTTCTATTCCTTCAAATTAGCTCTGGAAAGGACTACAGAAAGCTGAACTGTAATTTCCCTTTGCTTACTCAGGTCATCTAAACCTAAATAGTCTGAGTATATTGCCTTAATCAAAATCACGTTTTCCCCTCTTTAATTCCTTCCCCCATAATAAAGGAAGCTAAGAACCTTGAAAAAAGGTTAGACAAATTACTAACTAGAATCACCAGTTTACAGAAGAACATAAATGACCTGATGGAGCTGAAAAACACAGCTCCAGAACTTTGTGAAGCATACACAAGTATCAATAGCCAGATTGATCAAGCGGAAGAAAGGATATCAGAGATTGAAGATCAACTTAAAGAAATAAAGCGTGAAGACAAGAATAGAGAAAAAAGAATGAAAAGGAATGAACAGTGTCTCCAAGAAATACGGGGCTATGTGAAAAGACCAAACCTACATTTGATTGGTGTACCTGAAAGTGACGGGGAGAATGGAACCAAGTTGGAAAACACTCTTCAGAATATTATCCAGAAGAACTTCCCCAACCTAGCAAGACAGGCCAACATTGAAATTCAGGAAATATAGAGCATACCACAAAGATATTCCTTGAGAAGAGCAACCTCAAGACACATAATCGTCAGATTCAACAAGGTTGAAATGAAGGAAAAAATGTTAAGGGCAGCCAGAGAGAAAGGTTGGGTTACCCACAAAAGGAAGCCCATAAGACTAACAGTGGCTCTCTCTGCGGAAACCCTACAAGCCAGAAGAGAATGGGGGGCCAATATTCAGCAGTCTTAAATAAAAGAATTTTCAACCCAGAATTTTATATACAGCCAAACTAAGCTTCATAAGTGAAGGAGAAATAAAATCCTTTAGGGACAAGCCAATGCTGAAAGATTTTGTCACCACCAGGCCTGCCTTACAAGAACTCCTGAAGGAAGCACTAGACATGGCAAGGAAAAACTTGTACCAGCCACTGCAAAAACATAGCAAATTGTAAAGACCATTGACACTATGAAGAAACTGTGTCAACTAATGGGCAAAATAACCAGCTAGCATCCTAATGACATGATCAAATTCACACATAACAATATTAACCTTAAATGTACATGGGTTAAATGCCCCAATTAAAAGAAATAGACTAGCAAATAGGATAATGAGTCAAGACCCATCGGTGTGCTGTATTCAGGAGACCCATCTCACATGCAAAGGCACAGATAGGCTCAAAATAAAGGGATGGAGGAATGTTTACATGCAAATGGAAAGCAAAAAAAGCATGGGATGCAATCCTAGTCTCTGATAAAACAGACTAAACCAACAAAGATAAAAAAAGACAAAGAAGGTTATTACGTAATGGTAAAGGGATCAATGCCACAAGAAGAGCTAACTATCCTAAATATATATGCACCCAATACAGGAGCGCCCAGATTCATAAAACAAGTTCTTAGAGACCTACAAGGAGACTTAGACTCCCACACAATAATAGTGGGAGACTTTAACTCCCCACTGTCAATATTAGACAGAACAATGAGACAGAAAATTAACAAGGGTAATCAGGACTTGAACTCAGCTGTGGACCAAGCAGGCCTAATAGACATCTACAGAACTCTCCACCCCAAATCAACAGAGTATACATTCTTCTTAGCACATCACACTTATTCTAAAATTGACCATATAATTGGAAGTAAAACACTCCTCAGCAAATGCAAAAGAACAGAAATCATAATAAACAGTCTCTCAGACCACAGTGCAATCAAACTAGAACTCAGGATTAACAAACTCACTCAAAACGGCACAACTACATGGAAACTGAACAACCTGCTCCTGAGTGACTACTGGGTAAATAATGAAATTAAGACAGACATAAATAAGTGCTTTGAAACCAATGAGAACAAAGACACAACGTACCAGAATTTCTGGGACACATTTAAAGCAGTGTGTAGAGGGAAATTTCTAACACTAAATGCCCGCAGGAGAAAGCAGGAAAGATCTAAAATTGGCACCCTAACATCTCAATTAAAAGAACTAGAGAAGCAAGAGCAAACAAATTCAAAAGCTAGCAGAAGACAAGAAATAACTAAGATCAGAGCAGAACTGAAGGAGATAGAGACACACAAAACCCTTAAAAAAATCAATGAATGCAGGAGCTGGTTTTCTGAAAAGATCAACAAAATGGATAGACCACTAGCTAGACTAATAAAGAAGAAAAGAGAGAAGAATCTAATAGACATAATAAAAAATGATAAAGGGGACATCACCACTGATTTCACAAAAATACAAACCACCATCAGAGAATACTATAAACACCTCTACACAAATTAACTACAAAATCTAGAAGAAATGGATAAATTCCTGGACACATACACCCTCCCAAGACTAAACCAGGAAGAGGTCGAATCCCTGAATAGATCAATAACAAGTTCTGAAATTGAGGCAGTAATTAATAGCCTACCAACCAAAAAAAGCCCAGGACCAGACAAATTCACAGGCGAATTCTACCAGAGGTACAAAGAGGAGCTGCTGCTATTCCTTCTGAAACTATTCCAAAGAATAGAAAAAGAGAGACTGCTCCCTTACTCATTTTATGAAGCCAGCATCATCCTGATACGAAAACCTGGCAGAGACACAACAAAAAAAAGAAAATTTCAGGCCAGTATCCGTGATGATCATCAATGTAAAAATCCTCAATAAAATACTGGCAAACCGAATCCAGCAGCACATGAAAAAGCTTATCTACCTCAATCAAGTCAGCTTCATCCCTGGGGTGCAAGGCTGGTTCAACATATGCAAATCAGTAAACATGATCCATCACATAAACAGAACCAATAACAAAAACCATGTGATTATCTCAATAGATGCAGAAAAGGCCTTCAGTAAAATTCAACGCCCCTTCATGCTAGAAACTCTAAATAAACTAGCTACTGATGAAACATATCTCAAAATAGTAAGGGCTATTTATGACAAACCCACAGCCAATATCATACTGTATGGGCAAAAGCTGGAAGCATTCCCTTTGTAAACTAGCACAAGACAAGGATGCCCTCTCTCACCACTTCGATTCAACAAACTACTGGAAGTTCTGGCCAGGGCAATCAGGCAAGAGAGAGAAATAAAGCATATTCAAATAGGAAGGGAGGAAGTCAAATTGTCTCTGTTTGCAGATGACAAGATTGTATATTTAGAAAACTCCATCATCTCAGCCCAAAATCTCCTTAAGCTGATAAGCAACTTCAGCAAAGTCTCAGGATACAAAATCAATGTGCAAAAATCACAAGCATTCCTGTATGCCAATAATAGACAGCCAAATCGTGAGTGAACTCCCATTCACAACTGCTATAAAGAGAATAAGATACTTAGGAATACAACTTACAAGAGGTTTGAAGGACCTTTTCAAGGAGAACTACAAACCACTGCTCAAGGAAATCAGAGAGGACACAAACAAATGGCAAAACATTCCATGCTTATGGATAGGAAGAATCAATATTGTGAAAAAGACCATACTGCCCAAAGTAATTTATAGATTCAGTGCTATCCCCATCAAGCTACCAATGACTTTCTTCACAGAATTAGAAAAAACTACTTTAAATTTCATATGGAACCTAAAAAGAGCCCATATAGCCAAGACAGTCCTAAACAAAAAGAACAAAGCTGGAGGCATCACACTACCTGGCTTCAAACTATATTACAAGGCTACAGTAACCAAAACAGCATGGTACTGGTACCAAAACAGATATATAGACCAATGGAACAGAACAGAGGCCTAATAAATAACACCACACATCTACAGCCATCTGATCTTTGACAGACCTGACAGAAACAAGCAATGGGGAAAGGATTCCCTATTTAATAAATGGTGGTGGGAAAACTGGCTAGCCATATGCAGAAAACTGAAACTGGACCTCTTCCTTACACCTTATACAAAAATTAATTCAAGATGGATTAAAGACTTAAACATAAGACCTAAAACCATAAAAACCCTAGAAGAAAACCTAGGCAGTACCATTCAGGACATAGGCATGGGCAAAGACCTCATGACTAAAACACCAAAAGCAATGGCAACAAAAGTCAAAATAGACAAATGGGATCTAATTAAACTAAAGAGCTTCTGCACAGCAAAAGAAACTATCATCAGATGAACAGGCAACCTACAGAATGGGAGAAAATTTTTGCAATCTATCCATCTGACAAAGGGCTAATATCTAGAATCTGTGAGGAACTTAAACAAATTTACAAGAAAAAAACAACCCCATCAAAAAGCGGGCAAAGGGGCCGGGTGCAGTGGCTCACGCCTGTAATCCCAGCACTTTGGGCTTTGGGAGGCCAAGGCAGGTGGATCACGAGGTCAGGAGATGGAGAGCATCCTGGCTAACACAGTGAAACCCCGTCTCTACTAAAATATACAAAAAAGAAAAGAAAAGAAAAGAAAATTAGCCGGGCATGGTGGTGGGCGCCTGTAGTCCCAGCTACTTTGGAGGCTGAGGCAGGAGAATGGCCTGAACCCAGAAGGCAGAGCTTGCAGTGAGCCGAGATTGCACCACTGCACTCCAGCCTGGGGGACAGACCGAGACTCCGTCTCAAAAAAAAAAAAAAAAAATGGGCAAAGGATATCAACAGACACTTCTCAAACGAAGACATTTATGTGGCCAACAAAGATCTGAAAAAAGGCTCATCATCACTGCTCATTAGAGAAATACAAATCAAAACCACAATGAGATACCATCTCATGCCAGTTAGAATGGCGATCATTAGAAAGTCAGGAAACAACAGATGCTGAAGAGGATGTAGAGATATAGGAATGCTTTTACACTGTTGGTGGGAATATAAATCAACCATTGTAGAAGACATTGTGGTGATTCCTCAAGGATCTAGAACCAGAAATACCATTTGACCCAGCAATCCCTTTACTGGGTATATACCCAAAGGATTATAAATCATTCTGCTATAAAGACACATGGACACGTATGTTTATTGCAGCACTATTCACAATAGCAAAGACTTGGAACCACCCCAAATGCCCATCAATGATTGACTGGATAAAGAAAATGTGGTACATACACACCATGGAATAATATGCAGCCATGTGTATTATGACTAGTTCATGTCCTTTGCAGGGACGTGGATGAAGCTGGAAACCATCATTCTCAGCAAACTAATACAGGAATAGGAAATCAAACACTTCATGTTCTCACTCATAAGTGGGAGTTGAACAATGAGAACACTTGGCCACAGGGAAGGGAATATCACACACTGGGGCCTGTCGGGGGGTGGGGGATAGGGGAAGGATAGCGTTAGGAGAAATACCTAATGTAGATGATGGGTTGATGGGTGCAGCAAACCACCATGGCATGTGTGTACCTATGTAACAAACCTGCACGTTCTGCATATGTATCCCAGAACTTAATGTGTAATTAAAAAAAAAAAGAAAAAAAAATATGCCTGAACATGTATGTGTATGCAGCAGACAAGAGGAGGTAAATACCTATGGCTGATAAGATGGCATCAAACTACATACCAAATTGTTACTTCACTTCTGTTTCTCTGGCTTACTTCAGAATTACCTTGCATAGGATGAAAGATTTAATGGAACAGGAAAGGGTATTTGTGTTCAGCCTCAGCTTTTAGGATGGGAGTAGCCAATGGGTATGATCTGGGCAATCCTGCATGTGCAGACTGGGAAACCCAAGTCTTACATCTCATATACCATAGTAATTTTTACAGTTCCACAGATGAAAATGAAATGAAATCAATTCCATCATTTTCAGAAAAGATATCTTTTAAGAAATCTATTATTATTATTATAAGAGCAAAATAAAACAGGATCACTCTTTTATATAATTACAAAATATTTTTAAATATGTGCATGACAAATGCTGTGTAATACACCTCATTATTTTCAGTGTCCCTGATGGGCTCCTTTTCCTTGACCTAAAAATGGTGATTCCAAATTTAAGACTTTCTTGGGTATATTTTTTAATTGGAATAAATACAGAGGTCAAAATTACTCTTGGGTTTCTAAGTAAGAAGAAATGCAATTACTTGTGAATTATTTTAAGCTCGAATGCTATTTGCTCTCTGTTAAAATGGTAAAACAAATTACTCGTTATGGAATATATACCCACAAAAGTCTTTCAGTAAAATGTTATTGCTAAAATGTATCTTAAAATCTAATTGTTAGTCTTTGTTACACTTGTCAGCTCAGAATGGTCAGGAACCTTTTTTTGTGATAAGCCTCACAGAGGCTATGGAAAACAGGAGCACTTTTTTCTTGGGAATATAATTGCAGTAATACTGTACCACCTAATGAAGTCAGAAAAAACAATTTATGTAGAAATATAGTTCTGAGAGCCTTGCGATTATTGCCTTTTGTGTCATTCTGCCTACATTACACAAAGTAGGACTTAGGAAGTCCTGGAAATCATATGTTGGATATTTTCTAATTACTGTGTCAGCATGATCAATCATTTTCTAAATTTGCCAGTTTCCTGAAATAGCTTAGCTTATGTTCATAGCACTTTAGAGGAAGCAGCACAAAATTAGTTTCTATTGGTGTCACAAAAGAAATGAAATATTTATCTTTGGCAAAAAGACCTATACACCAAACTTCAATTAATGAGTACAAGAATTAGAAATCAAAACTTTGTTTAGTCTAAGGAAAAACAGTTCTTTAAACTGTAACCACATGGCTGTTTCTTGTTTGCATCAACTCTGGGTGACTGTTATTGTCTTCTGTGAATTCTCTGGGGCAGGGGCCTGACTTTGTTGAATGAGCCAATTGTTTTCCTTTGTGTTGCCCATCTAGTAAGTTCCCATCTGGTTTGTATCAGACTGTTTTCACAGCCAACAACTGCTGCCTTCTCTATATCCTGACACTTCAGGGCCCCACGCTATCAAAGCACTGCTGCGATGGCCTTGCTGGCAGGGCCTATACAGCTGTGCCTCACAGCTTGGAACTATTACCCAGAGTAATGGTAACGTAGAACTTGGACTGGCCCTTATTCCCACTGGTGTCGTGTGTACAGTGAGCAGAAACCCACCCTCTCCCTCTCTCCCCCTTGCCCCGAAACTTGCTATTCAACAGAAAATCTTTAAAGCTCTTATTTTAGGATGTGGAATGGTGGTGTTTTTATTTTCTAGTGGCTTCCTGTATTTGAAAGCTCATTTTTCATTCTTTCACTCTTTCAAAAGTTACCAGGTCTGGCCTTAGGGAAGTGAACTGGTCACTATGTCACATTTAATTTTTGTTTCCATATTTAGTTAGGAATGGCTAGAGATGTCAAAACCCACTGTCAAGGCTACACAGATAATACAGTGTATTTTTAGTGATAACCACAAGCCATAATTTGAGAGAAGTCTTCATATTTAGGAAGGGTTTCCATCTCAGAAAATAGATTTTCTGTGTATAGATACAGAGGCACTTAGCTTCAAACTGCTTAGTAAATATTAGGGAGTTACTTTGCCATCAGCTTTGGTAATTATCAAATGTCATTTATAAGAATGTTATAATAGTGACCTTCTCTAACAGTCTGTGGCCTGGTATAATATAGGTGTATTAGAATTATGGGTGTTATTATTGACAAAGATATGGTTGAGTTTAAGTGTAGTTATGATATTATTGCTTAATAGACATAAACTGAAACAGCAAACTTCTTTCCTACCAAAGAAAGGAATTAAATGTGAATTTACAATGTATTAAGATTTTTTAAATGCTGAAGATTAGTTAAAACTGGATTATAGTTTGTGCTTTCAATTAAATCAAGTGGCTGATTGTCGTAGAGCATGAAGTATCCTAGATAGTAAGCCCTGTGAGAGTTAAACTACAGCAACAACAAAATCTCACCTTCTGCTTCTGAATAATTTCAGTGCACTGGTATTTCAAGGTTTTAGGAAAAAAAAATAGAAAGGAATTCATCTTTGTAGTCAGCAGTACGGCCTATGACTTAGTGTAACTATTTATTTGATATTAAAGGTTACCTAGTAATGCCAGTAATTTGGCTTAATTTTATCATTGGAAAAAAGTTTAAAAGTACAAAGGTATCATCTTTTAATTGCTGAAACTGCCCTATTGGTTTTTTCCATTTTAACTTTTTTATGGAAGAATAATATACATTCAGAAAGTACACATATTGTAAGTGTACAGCTCAAAGAATTTTCACAAATACAGTACACTTGTGCAAGCAGTATCCAGCTCAAGAAATTGAACACTGCCAGACCCCCAAAGGCCCTCATGCTCCCTTTCAGCCACAGTCTCTACTCCCACAAGCATAAAGCCACTATTCTGACTTCTAACAACCTAGATTAGTTTCCTTGTTTGCACTTCACATAAATGAAATCATACGGTATGTATGGCTTCTTTCACCAGGCAAACCTATTGTAGTTTTTAAGATTCTTTTAGTTTTTAAACTATTATGGCATGCTTTTATAAAGAATGATCTGAGAGGAATTTGTTTTAGTAGCTGTTTCACAGGCTGTTCAACTAACAGGAAGTGAGTTGTAGATAAAGTTGTCTATTAAAACATAGAGTCTGTCAGTTCTCAACCAAATTTTAATGCTGGAATGTCCCTCTAGACATTCTTGCCCCTAAAAGGCAGGCACTGTCTCTGTCATAACACCAACAGGAATACAGTCAAGTACTTAAATGCTTTTTAATAAGCTTTAATAATTGAATGTACATTACTCAAGTTAATTGTGATTTGCATTCAGGATAGGTGGGTCATCTATTTTCTGAATTAACTATCAACTTCTTGGCAGTGGGATATATACTTTTATGCCACCAGGATCCTATTTCTGAAAATGCTATTATTTAAGAGAGTTGGTATACCTACTAGAGCCAATGAGTAACTTAATTTGGAGGATCTGGCCAGGTTATTTAACAAGTACTAACTTCTTTTTATATATTTTTAAGTACCCTAATAATTTATTGGATTTTTTTTTTTAGTGAACTCAAATTAGTATAAAAATGTAGCTATCCTGACTGTTACTAATTTTAGATGTCTCCTTATTGAGTTTTGTTTTAAATTCTGTACATTGTCCCTTTAAAAATTTATGTTGTTTTGTGGGTTAAAAAATTCAAATTTGGGGGGCTTCATCTTTATATCCTTATTTTGCAGTTAACAGCCTTATAGTTTTATGCTGTTTTCTTAGATAATCCATAAAGAATTTGTTTAAAATAATACTATAAAGATTTACAAATGTAAGTATTACTATACCAGTGACTCTTAACTGAAAATAGCATTGAAGAGTCAGAAAGTAAGCTTTGAAGCCCAAAATAAATTTTTTTAAATATGAGTATAACTGTTATAAAGCCCAAATTTCAATTTTTTAAAAATACCAATTTTTATAAATGTCATTTTATTTTTGATTTGGGGTACATGTGCATGTTTATTGCATGGATATATTGGTATATTGCTTAATTGTGGGGATTGGGCTTCTAATGTACCCATTACCCAAATAGTTAACATTGTACTTGATAGGTTATTTTTCAACCCTGCCCCCCCTTCCCTGGCTTTTGGAGTTTTCATCGTGTATTATTTCTATCCGTATGTCCATGTGTACCCATTGTTTAGCTCCCACTTATAAGTGAGAATATGTGGTAATGAATTTTCTGCTTCTGAGTTAGTTCACTTAGGTTAGTGGCCTATGAGCTCCATCTGTGTTGCTGGAAAGGACATGATTTCATTCTTTTTTATGGCTGTGTAGTATTCCTTGAAAAATACCAATTTTTGAAAAGGATGTACACTAACTATAACATGGTTTACTTTCACTTGGCACCAGAGATAGCAACAATATTTTGAACGACTATTTGAAATGAAAAGCTAAAATATTGAAATAAGGGGGGTATTTGGAAAAGGCACAGTGTGTACAATTAGTGCAATCCCAGTACTCCCTGTGTGCCTTCAATTAAAGCTTTTTCAGCCAGTATCCCTGCTTTTCCAGGCTGGAATTCTATTTCCAAATCTAAGCTCACTTGTTCTTTATTTTGTAGTATCTTCAAACATTTAAGTAAAAGCTAACAAGTCAGCTTTTTGTGGTAAAGATAAAAATATAAATTATATTTAGAGTTAATATATAACTCAATTTCTAGTCAGCATCGCTCATTCAAAATTTCCATAGAAATGTTAATAGAAATTTATAGATCAAATAATTCCAAAATTTTCCTTCTCATCTTTTGACTTCAATACCAGTATTATGTTTTTTTTTCAGTTTTGATCAGCAGGATAAAGAATGGTAAGAACTGACAAACTTGAGAAGCAGTTTTCAAGTTGTGTTGACCTAGTTGTAGGCCGTGTTTGCTGTTTTAATCATCAACTGCAGAGCACAATACTCACCCTTCCAGTAAACCCCGTAAATCAACAAGTGAGAATTATGAAGCCACTTACTTGTTATAAGAATAAAAGTGGTCAACTCTGATATTGTGATAGTGGCTTGTTTTTTTTAACTGTTAAGACGTATCACTGCAGAAGTCAAGATCCTCCCCCAGTTTTGACTGAGGAGAGTTTTATGTTTACAATAACAGCAACAACCATATGTCATAGTTACCATTTATGTACCCTTCCTTTAGGTGGCATACTCTGCTAAGATCCTTGATCAACTCAATTAGGGAGTTAATATTCTCATTACTTGCTATAAACAAGTGGTTCTTCAATGGAAGGGATCTCTGAGGTGGTACTGATACCTTTGTTTTCATGTTTATACTCTGTGTTCTCTGTAGAATTTGAAAGGGAGCTCTATTAAACTGGAGGGACCAAGCAGTAATAATTTCTGTCCCTCTCTAACTCCTGGAAGTTTAGAAACAAAGTGAGAAGTGAACACAGATAGCATTTAAACATTAACATCATAGTAAGCCCTTTTTTTTTTTTTTTTGAGATGGAGTCTCGCTCTATCACCCACGCTGGAGTGCAGTGGCGCGATCTCGGCTCACTGCAAGCTCAGCCTCCCAGGTTCACGCCATTCTCCTGCCTCAGCCTCCCGAGTAGCTGGGACTACAGGTGCCTGCCACCACGCCCGGCTAGTTTTTTGTATTTTTAGTAGAGACGGGGTTTCACCATATTAGCCAGGATGGTCTTGATCTCCTGACCTCCTGATCCTCCCACCTTGGCCTCCCAAAGTGCTGGGATTACAGGCAGGAGCCACCGCGCCTGGCCCATAGTAAGCACTTTTAATACATTTAAAGATTTTTAAAAATTGTATCACAGTTGAGCTGGGCATGGTGACAGACACCTGTAGTTCTAGCTACTAGGAAGGCTGAGGTGGCAGGATGGCAGGATCCCTTGAGCCCAGAAGGTCGAGGCTGCAGTGAGCTATGATTGTACCACTGCACTCCAGCCTGGGTGACAGAATGAGGCCCCATTTCTTTAAAAAACAAACAAACAAAACCTATATCACAGTTGTATGTTCAATTTTGGTCTATTTGTGGATATCAAATATATGTAACTTGTATTTGTCCACACTCTTGTCCTTATAAAACATTAAATTTTCTACAGTATAACAATAATAGTTTAACATGAATGTTTATCTCCAGTGAGAATGTATTGCCCAGCATAATGAAATATGGAATGCTTATAAACTTGCTCATTTAAATATCTTCTTATAAAAATCCACCCAAAATTTTTTTTAATTTTTAGTATAAATTTTTTTTAATTTTTAATTTTTGTGAGTACACAGTAGGTATATGTATTTATGGGTTACATGAGATATTTTGATACAGGCATGCAGTGTGTAATAATCACATCAGGGTAAATGGAGTATGCATCTCCTTTGTGTTACAAACAATCCAATTATACTCAGTTATTTTTAAATGTGCAATTAAATTATTTTTTACTGTAGTCACCCTGTTGTGCTAGCAAATTACTGGGCCTAATTCATTCTTTCTATTTTTTTTTTTTTTAACCCATTAACCATTCCCACTTCCCTTCCGCTCTCACTACCATTCCCAGCCTGTGGTAACCATCCTTCTACTGCCTATCTCCATGAGTTCAATTGTTTTTTCTTTTCTTTTCCAGCCTGGCTCTGTCGTCCAGGCTGGTATGCAGTGGCACCATCTTGGCTCACTGCAACCTCTGCCTCCTGGACTCAAGCCATCCTCCCACCTGAGCCTCCCAAGTAGCTGGGTCTACGGGCGCGAGCCACCACACCTGGCTACTTTTTGTATTTTTTGTAGAGACTAGGTCTAGCCATGTTGCCCAGGCTGGTCTTGAACTCCTAAGCTCAAGTGATCCACCTGTCTCAAACTCCCAAAGTGCTTGGATTACAGGCATGAGCCACCTCACCCGGACTGTTTTTATTTTTTAGTTCCCACAAATAAATGAGAACCTTCAAAGTTTGTCTTTCTGTGTCTGGTTTATTTCACTTAATGACCTCCAGTTCTATCCATATCATTGCATAAGACAGGATCTCATCCTTTTTTATGGCTGGATAACACTCCATTGTGTACATGTACTACCTGAAATTTTTGTGAAATAAATGAAGCTTAAGAGATAACTGATTTTTATCTTAAAGAAAATTAGAAAAGAAATACTGATTATACAACATTATAATTTTTTTATATCACCCTACCCCAAGAATTTGTTTGAAATAAGTTATAGAAGGTTGTTAATTGACTGTACTTCACAGCACAGATTAACAGCATCATAACGGAGCCATGCCCTTAGTATCCAGAGTGTCTTGTTGGCCTGAGACCTATATGTGCTATAGGTTTCTCTCAGTTAACTTTCCGATTCTCTGGCCATAAAAAAGATTTTTTCCTCAGCCTATTTTATCTCAATACTAAAAATTTGCTTTGCTATAATAGTGTATTGCTCTTCTGTGCTCCCTGCCAGCTTTATGGGTTGTTTCCTACGGATTGTATTGAGTAATATGCTCCAGGCTGGCCTAGGAAGAAGGGAGATTCTAAACCTCTTTTTGTAATTATTAAATTCTTAGGTAACAGAATCTGTGAAAACTTTTCACCTTTGAAGAAATGGCCCGTTAATTTCCTTTATTTGATACAAATTTCAGATTTTCTCATGACCCTTTGCTTCCCCCCCCCATCTGTGATGCATAAAGATAATAATCCGTTAAAGTATTTCCTATTGATAGTCATTAAAATTCAGCTGTTTAACTTCCTTCTTTACATTCAGGCCACTAGATCAAACTTCTGTTTACCTGGTTTTATGAGAATAACGGTGGGAGTGCATTTGATTTGTGTTCTTTTAGTGAATAGGAATGAATCATGGTTATTTCTATGCTTAACTGATTTTCTTCTGAAAAAATAAATTTTTATGTAGTTTCACCAGGTGATATGGATCGGACACAAATCGAGCTTAATCCGTACCTCACATGTGTATTTTCAGGTAAGATTTTTACTTTAAAAGTTCTTGAACTTGGAGCTGTTCAGATTTTTTCATTTCCTGATGATTCTTTCTCTCATAATAATCAACACAGTAGAAATACTAATAGCAATTTTTAATTCTTCTGTAATATCTGTAAATTCACCCCAGGTTATAAACTCAGCTCTCCAAAAGGCATAAGTTAGGGGACAGGAAAGAAAACCTATCATTTCGCTTTGGAAAGTTTATAAAATGATGAATTAAAAGGCTGCAGGTGTGGTATTCAGAGCACTAAGGATAAGACTCGAGATAATTCCATCTGGGGGAGGTTATTTGTTGGGACAGGACAGTGTTTAAACTTTGAAGTCATTTTAAACAAAGTGAAGCAGCTGGAACCTGGCATAAGAAGAAACAGATCTTTCACATTAACGATTGCTTTTTAGAGGAAAAAATTGGAGTTGTTTTTACCTTAAATTATAAATTTTAAAATAAGCATTTGTCAACACATTTGAAAAATAAAAAAAGTAATAGGATTCATATGCCTAAAAGATATTTTGGGATAAGATCATTGTAACATTTTAAGTTACCCTTTCTAAAACATGAGTAAGGAAAGAAATGTTTAATAGTGACTAATTCTGGAAAGCAAAAGTAAATAAAATATTGCATACTATACTTAACATCAAATGATGAGGCACCTTCTTCATCAAGTCTTTCATTTATTCTCAAACACTGGGGCTATGATGTTGCAAATCTGTAGGACTGGGTTAAGTATGTGAGGAGAATTGAATACAGCAGGATAGTTTAGCAGCTGCTTACACAGGAATTGGAGCAAGAGTGGATGAGTCCAGGGTGTACAGGAAAAATGCTTCAAGAACTCAATAAAACACAGCTGAAATACTGTAACATTTTCACAGACCGCTGGGAAGCAACTGCGTTGCTGGAACTCAGGGCTGATTTTAAAGACAAGATCTGGTCAGTGTGAATCTAAGCAAGCTGTTAGCAAAGAGAAACCACAGACTCTCTAGGTAGGAACAAATCAATTTGGTTCAGCAGTCATTTCAAGGTCCACTGTTTGCCCAGCATCATGCTGAGGCTTTGTAGAATGCAGAGGTAAATAAGACACAGTCACTGTCCTAGTGGAGCACATCTTTAATGGAAACAACAGACTTACAAGTTAGTAACAATAATACAAGATGATAAGGTCACAGATACTTACTGTGTACCTGCTATCCTAGTCACTCAGAACACAAAGACTGTCAATTCCAAAGACTGTCCATGCCCTTAAGGAATGCATTGTCTGGAAGAAATGACAGATACATAAATAATTACAGTGCAGTCTGGTAAGTGCTGCAATCAGAATAAGACAGCCACAATTAACAGGAGAGGAACTAATATTTCACCACTATCACTGGAAAAACAATTCAGAGAATTGAATCCTACCATTCGTTACATAACTTATTACTCAGAATAAATTATAGTTTTTCTTTTACTTAGTTTTATAAATCTGACATCCAAAAACAGAAAACATAAAATTTCTTTATGAATTTTAAATATTTTTAAAGCAAAAAATTGGAATTTCAAGTGTCAAAAACGTGTATTAAATTATGTCTCAGGAAGCTTCTAATGCATGGTCTGACTCCATGGCATGCCCCACTTAAATGCATGCCAGGTTAAATGACACACTGCAAACCCATGGAATCAAGGAATAGTCTTTTTTATAGACCTGAAAACAGCTGTTGAAACAATTACATCATAGAGTAATGACTTGACTGTGCAAATTTAAAAAGTCAAACTTTAAAAGCATCAAACTATATTTAATAGAGGTAGAAGATTTATATTTGCTTTCATGGTGATTTATTAAAATGTTATGTCTTTTCTTTAAAAAAATTAATTTTTTTATGAATGTTACCCTTTTCGCCTGTTCACAGTAATCTAAGTGATGCTTTTTTTAATGTTCCCAGTCTAAAGAGTTCTCTTACAAAGTTCTAAAACTGTGATTTAGCTTGTGTAAATGAATACTTTAAATAAAAAGTTTTCAGCCGGGTGCAGTGGCTCACGCCTGTAATCCCAGCACTTTGAGAGGCCGAGGTGGGCAGATCACGGGGTCAGGAGTTTGACATCAGCCTGACCAACATGGTGAAACCCCGTCTCTACTAAAAATACAATAATTAGCTGGGTGCGGTGGCACACGCCAGTAATCCAAGCTACTCAGGAGGCTGAGGCAGGAGAATCGCTTGATCCCGGGAGGTGGAGGTTGCAGTGAGCCGAGATCATGCCATTGCACTCCAGCCTGGGTGACAGAGCGATACTCCGTCTCAAAAAAAAAAAAAAACACACCCAAAATATACATTAACAAATACCTTTTGATAAGATGGTACATTTTATTGCTATAACTTCTTGATTAAAACACAGTTAACTGGAGTTTAAACTAGCATAACTATTTGGAGGCCTTCCAGAGTGTACTCTCTCTTTCCCCACTCCCTCTTTTTTTCCTAATTGTATTTCAGTGAAACATTCTTATTCCTCCTTCTAAAGCAGAGTACCTTTTGCAGCCCACCCTGAGCCTCATTGCCTCTTAGATAGTGGCTTTCCAACTACATAAAAGTAAGAGCTGATATGTTTGTGTGCTTTCTATGTTCCAGCACTATATAAAACACTTTGTATGTATTATCTGGCTGAATCCTCATAAAAACCTCTGAAGTCAGCCGGGCGTGGTGGCTCACACCTGTAATCCCAGCACTTTGGGAGGCCGAGGCGGGTGGATCACGAGATCAGGAGATTGAGACCATGGTGAAACCCCGTCTCTACTAAAAATACAAAAATTAGCCGGGCGTGGTGGCGGGCGCCTTTAGTCCCTCGCAGCTACTTGGGAGGCTGAGGCAGGAGAATGGCGTGACTCAGGAGGCGGAGCTTGCAGTGAGCCAAGATCGCGCCACTGCACTCCAGCCTGGGTGACAAAACGAGATTACGTCTCAAAAAAAAAAAAAATCTCTGAAGTTGGTACTCATATTTTTTTTATAGTTGAGAAAACTGGGGTTCAGAGAAGTTATGTAACTTTTTCAGTCTCTTATTATTTTCTATCCCTCTTACCTTTTGCCTATTTTTCTTTATAGTACTTAGCACTTCCTGTTATATTAGATGTTTATTTCCTTACTTGTCATTCATCCCCTAAACCCAACAGAATGTGTGGCCAGTGAGGTTAGACCCTTTGTTTTCTTCACTGCTGTATTCTCCAGAGTCTAGAACAGTGCCAGGCACATAGTAGGTGCACAGTTGATATCTGTTGGATGGATGGATGAGCTCAGCTCTGCCCTGTTCCAGAATCCATTCTCTTATCCCCTCTGCCTTTTACTCCTTCCCATACAGAAGCCTCACACCAGCAGTCTGGGTGGGGCCATTCCTAAGTGACCTGATTTGGACCCTACTCTTGATCTGTCATGAAGAGACTTGTGCTTAAAACTTCATCACCACTCCCAAGTTTGTTGGTGTTCTTATTACTGCCTAGTCAGTCAACCAAATCTGTCATTTCAGAGTGAAACTTGGTTCTTTATAAGTACTAAGTCTCCATCCAAAATATCTTGACCCTATTTCCACTGCCAAGGATCATTAGTTTTTCTATGGACTATTTTTATAGATCCGTCTCCCGTCTCTCTATTTTCCACACAGCTATTAGGATGATTTTTACCTCTTTTTTTTTAACTTTTATTTTAGGTTTGGGGGTACATGTGAAGAAGGTTTCCTGTATAGGTAAACTCAGGCCGTGGAGGTTTGTCATACAGATTATTTCATCACCCAGGTATTAAGCCTAGTACCCAATAGTTATTTTTTCTGCTCCTCTTCTTCCTCTCACCCTCCAGTCTCAAGTAGATCCCAGTGTTTGTTGTTTCCTTCTTTGTGTTCATGAGTTCTCATCATTTAGCTCCCACTTATGAGTGAGAACATGCAGTATTTGGTTTTCTGTTCCTGCATTAATTTGCAAAGGATGATAGCTTCCAGTTTCATCCATGTTCCTGCAAAAGACATGATCTTGTTCTTTTTTATGGCTGCATGGTATTCCTTGGTATACATGTACCACAGTTTCTTTATCCAATTTGTCATTCATGGGCATTTAGGTTGATTCCATACCCTTCCTGTTGTGAATTGTGCTGCAGTGAACATTTGCATATATGTATCTTTATGGTAGACTGATTTATATTCCTCTGGGTATAAACCCAGTAATGGAATTGCTGGGTCGAATGGTAGTTCTGCTTTTAGCTTCTTTGAGGAATCATTATATTACTTTCCATAATGATTGAACTAATTTACCCTCCTACCAACTGAATAAGTGTTCCCTTTTCTCTGCAACCTCACCAGCATCTGTTATTTTTTGGCCTTTTAATAATAGCCATTCTGACTGGTGTGAGATGGTATCTCATTGTGATTTTGATTTGCATTTCTCTAATGAGCAGTGATATTGAGCTTTTATTCATATACTTGCTGGCCTCATGTATGTCTTCTTTTGAAAAGTGTTCATGTCCTTTGGGGTTGTTTTTCTCTAATACATTTGTTTTAAGTTCCTTATTGATGCTGGATATTAGACCATACATTTGCTCAAATTATTCCTCTGGTCAAAATTTTTTGTGACTCCTTACTGCTTTCACAGGACTTGGCCCTGGCCTTGCTTATCTCACCATTCCTCCTATCCAAACAATATTTGATATCAGAATACTCAGAGTTCCCTTAACACATTAACTTTATCTTGACTTTATTTTGTTATTCTGTTTTCCTTCATTGCCTTCCCACCATCTTTTCAGTCCCAACTCAATGGCTACCTTCCACTTCATTTAAGTTTTCCTATACATGTTTATCTCCTCTACTAGGTGATGAACTTCTTGAGGATGAGGACTCTGTCTTCTTCATCTGCATATGCTCTTAGCTCCATACATGCAGGAGATTCATATAGATGTTTAGTTAGTGCATATATGCTTTTGGAGAAGCCCACTTTAATGTCTCTGGGCCTCAGTTGCCTTGTCTGTTTCTGAGAATTACTGTTAGGATCAGATAATATGATGGTGAAAACGTATTTACAAAATTTGAATTGTTATACAAATATAAGGCAATAACTGCAAGAAATGCTTACAGTGATTGAATTCAGTATGTTCCTTGAGACTTGGAAACTTCTAGGAGATCCCTCCACCCTAAAAAGTTATAGCTCTTGTTACAACATTGAGCAATTTAATCTGTAATTTTATGCACAAAGTAGAAAACGAAGGTATATACAAAGTGGTTTTGTGAAATTAAATAACAGAGAAAAGAAGAGTATTTGGTATCACTGTTGTTTTTGGCAGATGCATAACTCAAGGAATGGATTAGAAGGTAACATTAAGTTGTTTGTATGAGTGGAAAATTAATTTGCTCTAGGACTTAGTTATATCCAGTGTTAGTTTTTACTTTATTCATGAGGTGAGCTCTGATATTGGCTGCTTCCCTCAGTTATTTTGTGTATTCTGCATCATGGCTTTGTAAAATATAAGAATGTTTAAATATTATATATTATTAATGCTTATGTCCTATACACATTTTTAAGGCCAGGCATGGTGGCTCACATCTGTAATGTCAGCACTTTGGGAGGCTGAAGAAGGAGGATCGCTTGAGACCAAGGAGTTTGAGACAAAGGAGTTTGAGACCAGCCCTGGCATCATAGGGAGACCCTCCCTCTACAAAAAATTTTTAAAAATTAGCCAGGCATGGTGGTACATACCTGTGGTCCTAACTACTTGGGAGGCTGAGGTGGAAGGATTGCTTGAGCCTGTGAGGTTGAGGCTGCAGTGAGCCATGATCATGCCACTGCACTCCAGCCTAGGTGACAGAGCAAGACCCTGTCTCAAAAAAAAGATTTAAAAAATATAGTCTTTAGTGTCTATTCATTGCATTTTTATTACATCCTGACAAACTGAAAAGACTAAAATCTTTTCCTATTTGAAATATTTATTCTATTTAAATTCACATAAAACTTGTTTTCTTTTTAAATACTATGGTATTATATTATAGTTTGTGATATTGCTGTAATGATACCAAATCTTATCTTCCTCTCTCTTTTTATAAAAAAATGAAATAGTAACAAAAAGGAGTGATACAGTATTTAAAATAGTCTTTGTTAAATTTCCTTATATGAAAGGAATTTTCCTTTTACAAGTATTCTGAGCTTGGACAGCTATGATTGAGACATCATTAAAATCTCCAGAACTGTCTAATTATACTGTGGCCCCTATAAAAATTTAATGAAAAATTCTATGTTATTACTGTAGAAACTACTTGAAAAACATAAAGGGTTTTTAGAAAAATTACTGTGACTCTTGTCTGAAATATGTCTTTAAGATTGTTTAAGGTAATTTATTTTTAACGTATTTATTATTCTTATGTCTATGGTAAATCCATGAAATTTTAAATGAGGATTTTTGTTTGTTTGTTTTAATTAATACCAAGTTGACAGTCTTTATATTCTTAGGCATTGTGCTTTAAACTTACAGGGGTGAATTTGGGTATAGGCAGATACATACACTTACGTAGTCAACTTTGAATTTTTTACATATTAATGAATTATTTATCCCAAACTGCCTGCCCTCTGCCACCAGCCAGCTTTCATATTAGACATTATAATATTGCTCTCAATCCATGAAGTGGGATTTTTTTTTTTCATATTTCATTAAATGTAGAGATAATGTCTACTTTACAGTAGAGAGAAAAGTCTATTTTACAGAGAAAAATGCTTTCCAAAGTCAAGTGTCAGTAATACTTGGATGACCACTGCAGTATGTTTTTCCTCTAACATTGCTAACCTTATATCACTTCTGTTGGCTAATAGCATAGCACCCTTAGGCACTCAGTAAATCATTATTAATGACATGCTCTTGAGTTTAAGAGTCCATTTTTTAGGAATAGGAGGAAGAGCAAAGTGCCTTGGCAACCTTTGACTTCAAATGCCTTTTACATGGCTCATATCTTACCTCTTTAAAAAAAAAAAAAAAAAAAAAAAAAAAAAAAAGTTCTTGCTCTAACCACAAACCTTTAATTTCTGGCTATTATAGTGTTTTATTGCTCTCCTAGCTATTTACTTAATGGTAACAGTAGTAATAATGGCTATCTTTTAATGGTAATGGGAGCGCTTAGTTTTTGACCACTTACTGAGTGCTAAGCTCTGTTGTTGAGCTCTTCACTGACACTATTTTATCCTCACTATACTGTGCAAAGTAGGTACTATTATCCCATTTAACATATGGGAAACTGAACTTTTGAGTGGTAAAATAACTTGCTGACAGTCACACAGCCAGCAAGAAGTTAAGTCTGAATTTCAGAGACTAGGCCCTTAACCCCATTTGATCTTACTTAGCATTTATCATCTGTATCACAACTTTTAGCTTGTATACTGATGTTGTCTCTGACTGATTAGGAGTGAGGGTGGAAAGGAGGAAGGTGTATTTTACCTCTCTGACAAGTTCTGAGCACCTTGGGACAAGAGAGTCCTTTGTATGCAATCCTTATTTGGAATCCGCGCCCCCCCACCCCAACCTCATATTATTTCGCAAAGCATAAAGCACGTAAATACTCAGGATACGCATGTTGAGCTGAATGAGTTTCTCCTTTGTGCAGGTGGAAAAGCAGTGCCACTCTCCGCTTCACAGATGCCCCCTGCCAAGATGTCAGTGATGCTGCCGTCAGTGAACCTCGAGGACTGCTCTCAGTCTCTGAGTCTCAGCACAATGCAGGAGGACATGGAGTCTTCGGGGGCAGATACCTTCTGAACGGGAAGAGACAGCCAGCACAGTGTTGATGCCACTGGTTTTAAAGTCATTTTACCTTGGCTTAAAACCCTCTCTCAGACTGTTTGGTTTTTGAGCATATTCTGAAAAAAAAATTCCAATATTTTTAAATAAAACAAAAAGCATAATTTGGGTATTTAAAGTTTTTAAATAAAATAAGTATAAGTCATCATAAGTCTGATTGCGAGTTGTTTCTTAGAATCCTGAGATAGCATAGAGTAGTGAAAGGGCATGGCTTTTGACATCTAGGCATTTAATCTATAGGTGTAATTATCTGTATGTATTTATAAAATTATGTAGCTCAAGGTCATTCATTCTAACATTTTTATAACAGCAAATAGAAAAAATCAAATGTCTATCAATAATAGACTGGTTTTAAAGTGACGGTACATCAGTACAATGGAATACTATGTATTACAAAAAAAAATTAAAAAGTTTATTGATATGGAATAATCTTTGAGATGCACTGTTAAAGTGAAAAAAGCCATGTGCAAAATAGTGTGTGAACTATGCAGTTGTTGAAATTATTTAAAATGGGGTGGGGAGGAATTCAAATGTATGGTATGTCACATATTCTTACATGTATTTGCTTGTAAATATATTATATAAACAAGAAACTGCTAAGTTTGTCTCCAGGGAGGAGAATTGTTGGCTGGGTGATAGGAGAGGCTAAGTGATAGGAATCAAGGATAATCATGGTTACTATGTATTTGAACTTCAGTTGTGATAGAAAAAAATCATCAGTGAGATTAATTTTTATATGCCTTATGTATACCATATAAACCTTTATAAACCTGTGAAACATGTAACTCTATTACCTTTTGCAACATAAATACATAAAATTAAAGGAAAATAAAAAGCATTGCTTCGTAATCAGATACATGTAGGTTCTAATCCCAATTCTGTAACTTCTTGCTTTGTGATAGGGGCCAACGAAACGCCTTCTTATCAGCTGTTTCAGATTAATGGGTTTAATACTTATTTTTGCAGAATAATGGACATTAGTGATTGTGTGTGGAGATGGGGGTGGGTAGTGCCCAGCACAGTGCTTGATACCATGTAAGTGCTCAATAAATAGTGTTGTTCTTACTATCTTGAGGGATTTCAGTACTGTATAGTAGAGGGCATAAGCACATGAAAAGAAAGGCAGCCTAGCACTAGTGAAAAAAATTGACCTCCCAGAAAAATCATTTTCTGTCACAACTGAATTTCAAACACACAGTAATTACAGTCGTCCTTGACTTTTTCAGCATTTTTGTAGGTTGCTAAGTGGATCTCAGCACTGGCAGCACATTAGAACCTCTGGGAGCTTTAAAAAATACTAATGCCTGGGCCTTGTACCAAGGGATTTCAATTTAATTGATCTTGGATGGGGTCCAGGCATTGGTATTAAAAAAAAAAAAAGACCTTTTCAGGTAATTTTAATGGGCACTCAAGGCTGAGAATTACTGAAGAGCAATTTAGAATTCCTTAAACTTCTAGTAGGGGCCATTGCCTGGGGATTTTTTTCTCACTGAACATAGAAGCTGCAAGAGTCTATGGAAACTCAGAAATGTGTCAGCCTTCCACATGCACTTCCTCACAGCTTCTCTCAGGTATTTGGTTACTGGAATGTTTTAGGTTTCACTTTAGAACCCGTTTTCTTTGATATGGCCCTTTGGACAGTTCTGCTTATAACAGTTTCCTTTAAACAAGTGGAAGAAAAATGCTGCTCTGTGGATTTTAATTTGTTTTTGATATTCATCTACAAGACTCTGGGCAAGGTGAAAGCTGGAGAAATGTTGCTTAGTGCTGCTTCATTTTAAACATGACACCCCACCCCCCAACCTTGGTTTCTGGTTTTCATAGTTTTTTCTGCCTTGGAAGGATTTCAGCAAAATCTTGTTTTAGTTAAAGCATTTTTTATTTAAAGGTGTTGGTAGATTTTTCCTCCTAACCATAGAAAGCCTGCCTTTTCTAACTTTAGGGTAGAAGTGTAATCTTGGATTTATTCTACTCCCTGTGCACGTGAGCTTTTCTTTTAAAAAAAATTAGTGTCCATTCGACAGTTTCTTTTTGTTTTTTTTTGAGATGGAATTTTGCTCTTGTTGCCCAGGCTGGAGTGCAATGGCACAATCTCGGCTCACCGCAACCTCTGCCTCCTGGTTTCAAGTGATTCTCCTGCCTTAGCCTCCTTAGTAGCTGGGATTACAGGCGTGCGCCACCATGCCCGGCAAATTTTGTATTTTTAGTAGAGATGGGGTTTCTCCGTGTTGGTCAGGCTAGTCTTGAACTCCTGACCTCAGGTGATCTGCCTGCCTCAGCCTCCCAAAGTGCTGGGATTACAGGCGTGAGCCACCGCGCCCGGCATTCATCTAGTATTTTGTTTTATAGGATTATTTCTGTTCATGGTTACTCCTGTACACATTCCTCTGCCAGCCACTTCAGATCCTTTTGGAATAAGATGATGTATGTAAAAACAAACTAAATGGAACTTTTGATTTTATAAGCTTTAAAATTTTTATTTTATATTAAATTTTACAATTTCCAACTTCTGGAATAAACTATTTATGAGACATGCTATTAAGAGACTATCAAGATCAAGGCTGTTACTATTGCTGGGCTGTGACTGGACACGGTGGCTCATGCCTGTAATCCCAAGACTTTGGGAGGCCGAGGGTGGATCAGTTGAGCTCAGGAGTTTGAGACCAGCCTGGGCAACATGGCAAAACCCATCTCTACCAAAAATACAAAAAATTAGCTGGGCATGGTTGCACACACCTGTAGCCCCAGCTACTCAAGAGGGTGAGGTGAGAGGATCGCTTGAGCCCAGGATGTCAAGACTGCAGTGAGCCGTGGTTGTGCCACTGCACTCCAGCCTGGGTGACAGAATGAGACCGTGTCTCAAAAAAAAAAAAAAAAATTGCTGAGCTATCATGCCTTAACACTAGGTAACGTGTTTAAAATGTTCCTTTCTGCTGGGTGCGGGTGGCTCACACCTGTAATCCCAGCACTTTGGGAGGCTGAGGCAGGCAGATCACCCAAGGTTAGGAGTTCAAGACCAGTCTGGCCAACATGGTGAAACCCCATCTCTACTAAAAATACAAAAATTAGCCAGGCATGGTGGCGTGTGCCTGTAATCCCAGCTACTTGGGAGGCTGAGACAGGAGAATTGCTTCAACCCAGGAGGCAGAGGTGGCAACGAGCTGAGACTGCACCACTTAACTCCAGCCTGGGCAACAGAGTAAGACTCTGTCTCAAAAAAAAATAAATAAATAAAATGTTCCTTTGTTTTAAATCCTAAATTCGTTCTTTGTATACTTTAATAGAATCTTGAATAAATATTTTTATTCTTAGAAGATTATTTCAATGTTTCTTATTACTTACAGATTTCTGGTTCCTTGATAACTTTAAAATGCTAAACATATATCTTAAGATCTTTTATTGTTTTTCTATTAACTCAAAACATTTTAAAAATAAGTAAAGTAGCATTTTTAAGTTCATAGTGTATTACCACCCCCAATCAAAAAGTAATTCTGTAACTGGCAGGGCGCAATGGTTCACACCTGTAATCCCAGCACTTTGGGAGGCCGAGGCGGGTGGGTCATCTGAAGTCAGGAGTTCGAGACCAGTCTGGCCAACATGGTGAAACCCCGTCTCTACCAAAAATACAAAAATTAGCCAGATGTGGTGGCGTGTGCCTGTAGTCCCAGCTACTTGGGAGGCTGACTGAGACAGGAGAATTGCTTGAACCCAGGAGGCGGAGGTTGCAGTGAGCTGAGATTGCGCCACTGCACTCCGGCCTGGGTGACAGAGTGAGACTGTCTCAAAAAAAAAAAAAAATTATTATTATATAATTGAAATATACTTATCTTTTAAAAGATGTCCTGATGCTGTGGTATTTCCTTATATGTGAGTAACTTGAACAATAATGGAGAGTACAGTCCTTAATATTTCTGTGATGTTACTAAGAGAAAACTCACTGAAGCATTCTTTTCTATCATATATCCATATGTGCATCTGTTTAACAAACATGAAGTATGAAGGACATGGGGTGTACAGTGTGGCGTGGATCCTCAGGGGGAGGCTGGGCAGTCACCTCAGGATTTGTCATTCCTGCTTTTGGTCATATGCCTCTCCTGGAGGACAGAGATTAACCATAAGAAATTCTGTCTCCCCCTAATATGGAATCATCATTTGATCATTAAACATCAGTTGCGCAGTAGTTTTTGAAGACTCTATTAGAAATGCACTAGAGAAAAGCCAATTTTCTAATGAGAAATCTGATCATTATTGTTTAGGGAATTTCATGAAGGCAGTGTTTTTATTTGACCTAGGTAGGAGAATGAGGGGTAGATTTTAAGTGTCAGACTGTCAAATCTTTGAGAATCATCAGCCTGTGTCTGTATTCTTTTTAAAATAAATTTTTCTTCTTGTCCTGAAGTGTTTACCTGGAAACAATAGGAAATATTAGCCAGAGTACAGATGCCCCCTTATGAGGCCTGTAAATATTGTAAAGCTATTTGATGGTCCTCTAATTACCAAGACAGCAAGCAAATCAGAGCTCTTTTTCTGGGTCTTTATAGTATGAATGGTGACATTTATAATTTCAGCCATAGTGAGGAATAAGTTATTGATACATCTCTGGAATTCAGGGACCCCTAACCAAAGTTAAAACCCTCAAGCAGTTCAGTACGCTCCTACCATCTCCTGGGAGTTCACTAACAAGACTTCTGAAGAGACCCAAATGATGAGACTGAACAGGACTTAAAATCTTCAAAGGAGCTGGTAAGGAGTCTATGTACCAGGAATACATGCACCCCAGGAGTAGTTCTCAGTATACATAGAGGTCACAGATAAAGAACAGGCCCACTGGCCCCATAATTAATATATATGTAAAGAGTTGAAAGTGTATGTCTTTTTCCCAGAATTATGATGATAAACTATTTGAGTTGGCATCTTGTATCCTACTTTTCCTGAACATGGACATTTTTCTATTTTTTACAAGGTGCTACATTATAAGTAAATATGTAAATTGTAATATAAGAGGTATTTCTATCATCAGGATAGTTGTATAGGATTGCTTGTCAAGCTTGATAAGTAATTTTATTTCCTTTGGTCACATTCCCCAATAGTCGGACGGGTTATAAAAGTACCACGGACACTCGAGGTAATTTAAAATGTGATTGGGTTGACTTTTCTCTCCAGATAAAATATCGACTGTGTGTAGTTCTATGTAATTACAACAACAGCCTGAGTAGCTGAGTCTAGAGATATTTGTGGTATGCTCTAAAGTATATAGAAGATGTTCAGATCTTAAACTTGGTGGATTTGTTTGCTAGCATTAAGCAGAGGTATTCCTATGATTTGAGTGTTGCCTGGAGCTAGAAATGGATAACAGGTCCAGAAAGAGGCAGGTTAGCAGATGAAGCTATGGTCTCTCATTCTTAAAAACAAGGTAGTGGAAACGTATTTTGCTTCAAAAAAGGAAGGAGAAAAAAATGAAGAAAAGTAGAGTCATAGAAAAGGAAAGCAATAGCTTTTAGTTACACAGCAATTTTACACGGGAGTCAGTTCATTTGATTGGGCATAACAAAAATATTTGGGGTTTTTTTTTTTCATTGTCTTGGGTGGAATTTGCACTTACAAAGCTGTCTGCTTGACCTGAAGATCTCAGGTAAGCTGTTTGTGCCTTGAAACCAGCTTCTGGAGGCTTGTTGGTTAGCCTCAACTTGCGGTCACTCATGGGAGTAGAAGTCCATTGGTTTTAGTTGAAAGTTCATTTTCATTATGACACATGTAACTGTGGGTCAGTTGTAGCTGTTGTCACGAGGACCTGAAGTGGCTCCTTCCAATAACGTTCTAATGCATTTTTGTGTCTGTGTCAATTAGCATTTTCTGTAGGACAAACCACCCCAAACTAAGTAGCTTAAAACAATCATTTATTTACTCATGATTTTGGGGATGAGCAATTTGGGCTGGGCTCAACTAGGACAACTTTGCTTTGCTCCACATGATGTTGTCTGACCCTCGCACATGAATTTACACTCAGTTGATAGTTGATGGCCTCACATATCTGGTGGTTGCTGGCTGTTGGCAGGGAAATGGAGGTAACTGGGTCATGTGTCTCTCATTATCCAAGAGGCTAGCCCAAGTCCATTTATGTGATGTTGATCTGAGAGTGCCTATGAGCAGTAAGAGAGGGCGAGCTTCAGTATGCAAGCAGCATTCAAGCCTCTGCTTGTGTCATATTGCTAATGCCTTGTTGCCCAAACTAAGTCATATGTCCAAGCCCAGACTCAAAGAGTAGATAATTAGACTCTATTTCTTGGTGGGCAGATTTGTATAGTCGCATACTAGGGAACATGCATATGGAATGGGAAGAATTTGTGGCCACTTTTGCAACTTAAAAAACATTGATTTCTCTTCTAGTGGAACTGGTCACTGAACTAGAATTCATATAAAGGTTTGAGTGATGCCTCCTTTGGAAAGGCAGCTTGTACCTACTGGGCACAAAACCATATGCTAATGAGCTTCTGACAGTATTTAGCTAAATCTGCATGTGACAAAAAATAGTTCTTGGTAGAGTTATTCCTAACCACATAGGGCATGCTATAAATCATGTCCTAGAGAGAAAATCTGTATGAGCTCTGAGGAGGTAGTCTTGTGGCCATTAACACTGGTGGCAAAACATTAGGCTAAGGCAGATTAGGGATTTTTGATACTTTAGACCTGGAGTCAGCACATTTTCTCAGTAAAAGGCCAGGTAGTAAATCTTGGCTTTGAAGGCCTCATGTGGTCTCTGTCACATAGTCCATATCCATCTTTGTTTTTTCTATAAACTTTTAAAATATGTAAGAAAAATTTTTTAGCTCATGGACCGTATGAAAAGACTTCAGGCCAGATTTGGCCCATGGGCTGTAGTGTGCCAGCCCCTGATTGGGACAGCTTTTGTTTCAGCACCTCCATTTGTTCTTTTTTTACCTTTCCTGAATGGAGAGTAGTTTTTGTGTTAGGAGAGAAATTCTGCAGAATCCTATAGGACTGTTATGGTGAAATGAGTTCCACAGTCACTGAATAGAAGTAGGAATTCCCTGTATTGGGAACACAAAGTCTAGCCATGTTTTCTTTCTGAAGCATCTGTAGATTTCTTTTTCTTTCTTTCTTTTTTTTTTTTTTTTTTGAGACAGAGTCTTGCTCTGTCGC